>NC_133773.1:13925548-14074675 GCF_003597395.2 Chelonoidis abingdonii | reverse complement strand
CGCAGCCCCTCGGCCGGGGCGCTGGAGGCCGCAGACGGGGAAGCGGCGGCGGCGGAGGAGGCGCCCCCCGAGTCTCCCCCCTATTTCCTGCTCTATCCGGGCCATCGAGGCGCCGGGCTGCCGCCGCAGAGCGTGTGGAGCCCCCCTGGCGGCGCCGCCGCCCTGCCCGTGCTGCTGCTGAGCTCCCCGGGGCCCGCGTCCGGACAGGACAAAGCCGGCACCCGTGAGTAGCCACCCCCGCCCAGCACCGCCTCCCCTCGCACCGCCGGGGCGGCACCCCGGGGGGCTGGTGCCCTGCCCTGCCCTTCCCTAGCACTGCCTCTCTCTACTGCCTGGGAGTCGGCCCCCCCAGTTCAGGAACCCCAGCTCCCTTACACAGGGATTCCCTGATCCCTTCTCGCCCCCAACCCCAATTCACGGCCCCAGATTCTCTCCGCCCAAACTCCCCTGGACTTGAGCTTGGGTCTTGAGAGTGGTTGTAGCTGCAGAACCTTCCTTCCCTCGGGGTTACTGGCTCTCTGTCAGCAAGGGGGGCTCCCAGCCAGAATCCCCTTGCCTGTGATAAACCCCTGGGGCAAGGGGATGTTAGTAGCAGAGAGGAGGTAAGAGGCAGGGGGGTTTGGGGTTCCTGCTTAAACGGAAAACTAGTTTGTTTGCCAAGGAAGGAGGTAACACAACTGTCCAAGGTAACTTATATTAAGCTGTGCTCTGATGGAAATGTTTGTACTTTGTTTCTGAAAAATATATTGACTATAGCTATAATATAGCATGATGGGCTGACTGCGGTACTTTGTAATCAGAAGAGGAGATAGTTGCACTTCTGTAAATTATTTTTCATTTATCACTTTGATTCATTCCATTAAAATTTGTATGAATTCTGGGGATTAGTCATTTCTGGCAGGGAAGAGTTAGCAGTATCCAGAGAGTAATGACTCCATTGGATATGGGGAAATCACACCAAAACTCCTTTGAACTTGGTGGCTGAATCTTCAGAAGAGGGTGGCATATAGTGCTCCCTCCATCATATTACTGTCATCACCCCAACAGGCAAGTGAAGTGTGTGTATCTGAGCTGAGGGCGGGAAACAGGAGGACTGTGGTGCGGCCTCGAAAGTTGTGGAAGATACGTAAGGAGACGCTTCGGTATGCGTGCCTTCCTGAAATGCTCATTCAGAAACTTAGCTACCACATTAAAAATAATCACAAGCCTCGCTCTCCGCTTCACTCTACTGTGCTTGTTCTGGGGAAGGAGCTCAGAGTACTCTGAAGTTTTAACTGAGTGGCTACACTGCCATGCTTGAAGTAGAGGATGGGTATGGATTCTCGGGGATAGGCTGGCTTTGACTGCCCAACTCCTGCCACTGTGTACTGAAGCAAATTGATATTATATAGGGTGTGTTTCTCCACTTGATATGGTTATGTAACTGTGTGGGGTTATTTTGCAGTCTGTGACAGGGGATAGGTTATTTGTGTGTTTTAGCAAAGGCTAGTTATAGGATGGAACTGTCTAACCTGCCCTATTGCAAGCATGCAGTGTTTACAAAGAGGAGTTTAGCGTACTCCAAAGTTTTCTTGTTAACGTAGCATTTTATATAGTGCTTTTAATCTTCAAAGTGTCTTGCAAACACTCATTTTTACAACACCCATTTGAGTGGGTCTCTATTGTGCAAATGGGGAAACTGAGGCAGGGAGCTTAATGGGTTTGCCCAAGCCTCAAGGAGTCAAAGCCAGTATAAGAACTCAAGAGTCCCTAGTTCATTACTCTCCTCTCTGCCTAGGTATTGCTCTGCAACAGCTGTTGGTAATACAGAAGTCTTTGGAAGAAGCCTAGTAAAAAAGCAAACACTTTTTTTTATATATATATATATGGTGCACTGTGCTTCTCTACCTGCATGGTGATAGCTGTTTATGTGATAACCTGTGTCAAGAGTTAGATTCCTGCTCACTGACTGAGAGACTGATATAGTGACATAGTGGGAAGTAAAGCAAAGAGGAAATATAAATTGTTCCTATGGTGCTGCTTGTCTGCTTCTCCTGAGTCAAACTTGCATGCAGGTCACCAGTCTTCATCCTCGCTCTGTCTCACTTTCTGCATCACAGGCAGTAGCAACACTTGCTCATTCATTGTCTGGGTAGTAACAGCAAACTTTTCTACTAGGTCTCATTTCTTTCAAATTAACAATAAACCATTTTTTTTCTGGAGGGATTTATGTTTCAGTTTGGGGACTAGCCTTACTTATCTGCAGATTCTGTGGCCTGAGAGGCTTCACAGCTTCTTAAGGTATCCCTGAGTAGCTATAATTATTATATTACTGGTACAGTGCTCTGTGAGGTGAGTTTGTTTATTGATGGGGTGGTTTATAAAGATGTTGCAGAAATGCCTTGAATGGTGGGCCTGGCTTTCATAAAACAATTCACACGTGCTTTCTTATTTAGTGTGAAATAAAAGTTTTGTTTGTCCTCTCTCGAGCTGGAAAAGGATGTGTGCCAAAACATTCCAAACATAAAAATCCAAAAGTCAACATTCAGGTTCCCCAGCCAGGTTTCTTCCTCCAGTGTGCTGTGCCAGCATAGGAAGCTTAACTGCCCCAGCCGGTTCAGGAGGCCAGCAGTGTTTGATTTACACCCTCCCCAAATTTAGAAGAGCTGTTTTTATCTTCTCCTGATTAGCGCAGATTCTGCTTTCCTCATCAAGGCTCACTTACGCTTTCAGGATTAAACAGCGTAATTAGCCCCTGTCTCTTTCCACCATTTGTTTTCAAGACAACCCAGTTGTTTCCCAGGTGTCAGGACCCTCTGGACATTTGTTTCCCGAAAGAAAGTGAGAAAGGAACTGGAACAGAGAGAGGCTTCAGCATAAATATATATAAAGCAGAGGGAGGAAAGAAAAGAAAAAGATGATGTTTGATAAGCTATTTGTATCAAAATCATACAACATGCAATATGAGTTTTTATAGACTACAGAAACCTCCCCTAACATATATACTCCACAAAGCAGCAGGCCATTCTATCCCAAAAGACCTCAGTGTTGATAATAGGGGAGTCCATATGTGACAGTGAGCTCCAGCCTTGTTTCACTGAGACTTTTAAAATATCTCTTATTCATATTATCATGGCTTGAGGCAGCCCCTGCATCAGACAATAATTTTATGCCTAACAATCCTACACAACCAGAATTGAAACTTTTGCTTGTGTGTGTCGTTCTCCTGGGTTCCCTAACCTTTGCTACCACCATCATTTTAAAAATTAAGTTAAACTAAGGAGTAGTAAGATTACTTCTGTATTTTGCATTTACAGTGCCTTTCAGTCAAGAATCTAAAAGCACTCTGTAAATCTTAATCCCTCTGCACAGCAGTAAAGAAAGAGAAGAGATTTAAGTACAACTAATGGGAAGGGTATTTTCTGGCAGTTGATGATCATGGGAGTTGAGGGATTGAGATGTATAAAGGACCCTTTTCCCAGCAATTAATGATCAGCTAGGTTATGCCTGACATGGAGGTAATGATTGTTATAAATAAGAAAATAAGTATATTCTGCTGAAATTTAGTTATGTCATGGATATGGCATTCTGTGTACATTATAAGGCTCTTACTAGTAAATTACCAGTTAACAAATTATCAGAAAAACTGTACATTTAATTCTTGGTATTCATATTATATTTAACTGTGTTCTTTCATATAGGAGTTCGTTGGTGGGAGGAAATGGTTTTTACTTTATAGTGAGATATGTACTAATGAAGGGGGGAGCTTTATACTGGTCTACAGTCAAGCTGGAAATTGAGGTAGCCAGTAGCTTTGTAAATTGCATAAAGGAATGCTGTAATACACTGGTTTTCAACCTGTGGTCCATGTACCCCCGAGGGTCTGCATGCTATGTCTAAGGAGTGCACGAAAGGTTGTCATTGTGATAGAACAGTGGTTTTCAAACTATGTCACATTTCCAAAGTGGTCTGCATCTCCATTTGAAATTTTTAGGGATCTGCAAATGAAAAAAGGTTGAATAGAAGAGGGAAGGATGTAGATAGTGTATTTTATCAACTGAAGAAAGTGAATTGTATGCATTGAGATGAAGGGGTACCTAGGCAGAGAGGAGAGTAATGAACTAGGTATTCTAAATTCTGAAACACCTTTGTTGCACAAAGAGAAAAGTCTGTCTCTGTATTCATGGAAGTAATGGATTCCATCTTTTTCCTTGAGCCTAGAAAATTCTTCACTCCTGCCCTTTTGTATTTTTAACTACTGGACTAAAATTGCAAGAGGGGTACTGCATGTGTGCCTCCTATGTGGAAGGTGAAAATTCTGACTGCAGCAAAGAAATGAAGGGTTGGATCCTGCCTATGCCCCCATTCAGGGTGGGGGCTGATTATCCTACAGCATGTCACCTATAGAGCGGGTTGGCTGGTGAATATTTTATGCAGAAAAGAAAGTTTTGGGGTGTGTGTGTGTGTGGAAGGTAGATTAACTCTTGAACTGCGGGTGAGGGGGGCATGCTGCCTTTGTCATTGAGGTACAGCGTTGAAAGCAGGAGCAGAGATATGAGGGAAATCATGCAAAGGGTGATTATTTTTGCCACCTGCCTTTCTGTATCCCACCAAGTTAAAAGGTAAAAGAAAAGATACTGGACACTAGGAACAGAATATCAAGGTTGTAGTTCCATCTGCAAGAGGCATAGCTGGGGAATGGGGAAAACTGATTATCAGGATTTATTTAATTTGGAAACATGGAAGCTGCCATTTTGGATCAGACTGATGTCCTGTCTAGTCTTGTAGCCTGTGTGTGGCCGTATAGATTCATCAGAGGGGGACACAAGAAATCCTATGATGAAAAGTATGGAGTTACTTGTCTGTAGGGGAAACTTCTTCTTGATTCCTGGCAGTTAGTGGTTGGCTTTCCAACTCCATGAACCTTATAGACATATATGCTGTACAGTTTTATCCTGTTGTTTGCAGTGTTGCCTGGATCTTCTTTCGGAGTGGTTACAGTTAATTTAGAACCCATTATTATGTATATGAGTACTTTACCTTCATTGAATCTCATCTGTCAGTGTTGTATTTACCTAGCATTGGTCGGTTGTTTTGTAATTCCTCAGTCTTCTCCTGTCTTGAATAACCAGAATAATGTTGTCATCCCAAAACTTTGCCATTTTATTCTACACCCTTTATGGCGAGTTGGTAGGCTCTGTATGGTTAAGGCTGTAACTCAGTTTTTATTGCAAGCCTGGTTTTTGGCTTCTGAACTAAAAGTTCACACTAAGTATTGCCTTTAGAAGTCATATGTGTGGTCTGTGTATAAGTTAGAATTTATTCCTGTACATCAGGGTTTTTCAAACAGAGGTCGCTGCTTGTGCAGGGCAAAGCCCTGACTGGCCGAGGGACGTATTGGCTGCCGCTTTCAGCAACTCCCATTGGCCTGGAGCAGCGATATGCAGCCAGTGGGAGCTGCGATCGGCCGGACCTGCGGACGGGGCAGGTAAACAGACCGGCCTGGCCCGCCAATGGCTTTCCCTACAGAAGGGGGCGACCCCTGTTTGAGAAACCTTGCTCTACATCTGAAGTGGACAATGGATTCCTGATTTGTCACTTTAAAAGTATAGGTACTCACTGGAGTTCAAAAAGTTCTTTTTTGTCACTTTGTAATAAAAAAGAAAGGACAAGAAAGAAAAATATTGACCTGACTTATTGGACTAATCTAGTTAATATTTAATGCACAGGACCAAAGTTTAAAGTAAGTCCTATTATCTAAAGTTAACATTTTAAATAGTAATGGTCGAATGAATTGGCTTGCCTTCTGATGTTTGATTCATTTAATAAAATTGAACTTAATTTTTAAATTCTTGTCTTAAATTTTTTTACAGAACCGTGTTTGTCACTTGCATAAATCTTTGATCTGAAATTCCTAGCTTTTAAATATTTTGATGATGCCAGCATTTTTGCAGTACTTTTAACATATTATAGCTGCTTGCAGCTTAATGAAGTGATACCCACTATTAGCCTCCTTCACCATTTAGTCCTATACTTTGTTTTCATAGAGTCATAGACTTTAAGGTCAGAAGGGACCATTATGATCATCTAGTCTGACCTGCACAATGCAGGCCACAGAATCTGACCCACCCACTCCTGTATCAAACCCCTAACCTATGTCTGAGCTACTGAAGTCCTCGAATCATGGTTTAAAGACTTCAGGGTGCAGAGAATCTTGCAGCAAGTGACCCATGCCCCACACTGCAGAGGAAGGCAAAAAACCCCCAAAAAACGGGGCCTCTGCCAATCTGCCCTGGAGGAAAATTCCTTCTCAACCCCAGATATGGCGATCAGATAAACCCTGAGCATGTGGGCAAGACTCACCAGCCAGACACCCAGGAAAGAATTCTCTGTAGTAACCCAGATCCCACCCCATCTAACAACACATCACAGGCCACTGGGCATATTTACCGTTTAATTATTAAGATCAATTAATTGCCAAAATTAGGCTATCCCATCATACCATCCCCTCTATAAACTTATCAAGCTTAGTCTTGAAGCCAGATATTTCTTTTGACCCCACTACTCTCCTTGGAAGGCTGTTACAGAACTTCACTTCTCTAATGGTTAGAAACCTTTGTCTAATTTCAAGTCTAAACTTCCTGATGGCCAGTTTATATCCGTTTGTTCTTGTGTCCACATTGGTACTGAACTTAGATAATTCCTTCTCCTCGACCAGTTTCTGAACCATGATTAAGTTTTACCTCTTGCCCTGTGATTGCTTTGTTTTTTAATATCAAAGTGTTTATGGAAAAACAAAAAAATATTTCTCTAATGTTCTCTAATAGCTTTTGAGACACAAAGTTCGTATACAGAAGCCACGTTTGCCCCAATTTTATTGTGTGAACTTGTTTGTTTTATAACTCTGTTTTTAGTTGTTTCAACCAATTTTCCAAAATTAAGGTTCTCTGGTTGGTGAATCTCAGGATGTTCACCCCTTAGTGCTCTTTTAAAGATAACTACAGTTTTTGCTGTCCAGTATAGTAGCTGATTTTTGTCATACAGCACAACATATACTTTTGGTAGCAGCTTTGCCATGCTGTTCTTTCATGTTGAATGTTGTCGATGTCAACTTACATTTAGAATATATTTGCAAAGAAAAGGCCTAAACATTTTTTTTTTTTTTTTAATAAAAGGTCAGGACTCAACCAGAACTTCCATGTATACCAATTCCAGAGAATGCTGAAAGAATTCAGAGTGGTAGCCGTGTTAGTCTGTATCAGACTAAAAGAATTCTCAGCGATTCAAAAACATGCATTGAATACCTTTAAAAATAACTTGGCCAACCTTTCAAATAAAATACTCAAAGGGTCCATTCTTTGTTGAAGATGACTGGATAAAATTAGAGTTTCTAGGTCAGGTATAGCTGAGATTATGTTTTAAAAAGATAGGACAGCTTTACAAAGGTAAAATGGATCTTTTTTTTTTTTTTCCTTAAAGTGGCGTGTTACAAGTGCCATTTAAGAACCACCTTTGGTCGAAATTCAGGTTTTATATTAAAAGAACCAATGAAGCAAAATTAGGTTTAACAAAATAAATTTATATTGCTTAATTTTGAGAGGTTTTGTTGTTCAAACATTCTGCTCTGGTATTTAAAGTATAAACATTGAAGTATTATGATATTGTATTTGAACTTGAAAACAAGACTGACTAAATAAAGAGACTGACCCATCTAGTTTTGTTGTCCAGGGTGATGGTGGTGATAAAATCCAAACATTAAAACTGGAGATATTTGCTGAGGTTTTTATACTCTTTCATCAACATGGTAAACTACTGTTAGTGTTTTTAAAGAGGAGTTGCTTTCTCTCAGAAAGCTACCTGTACTTTTTGCCATGAGTGCTGTGTGTATTATATCACTGTAACAATACCCTAGAGAACTATTCATTTTGCCTTAAAGGGGACTGCATACATATTCTAACTAATCAGTTGTCACACTCCTGGTCAATATTGGTAAGCAACTTCTTTTCTTTGCCTGTTGTTAGAAGTAATTGCTGCAAACTATTGCTGACTTCCCCCCTCAGTTCCATAAATACAGTGAAAACTAACTTAGTGACTGTTTTCTGTTCCCTTTTTTGAGTCATACTTATTGGGAATCTGAATTTTGTAGTGAAGTGTCGTGTGTTTCTGCCTTTCAAACTACTAGCATTTCTGTGCATCCAAATACATCATTCAGGTGTTTCTGTTTAAATTTGATTTTCGAGGTTGGGGGAGGGAGGGCAGTTTTCTATGTAATAGTTTTTTATTCATGTAGTTTTCAATGTAAAATGCCTCTAGGTTGCCCTATTGAGTTGATGTGGGGGGCAGTTCATTCATCTGTAACACTGCAATCACTGAGGACTAGAATTAATATAAATCTTATTTAAAATTATTAAATACCATATGAGGTTATTGTCTGGTGTTATATATACCTTAAGTGGTGGTATTGTAGATTACCATGGTTAGGCAAACACTTCAGATTTGAACAAACCTTCTAGGTGTGTGTGTGTTATTTTTTGTTGTTCGTTTTTTTTTAACTATCTCAGAGGGTAAATCCATGTAATATTTGTTTAGTTGGGAAAGTTCCGTTGAAAAGGTATTTTTTGAGAAACTTAAACTCACTGGAAGCGAGATCTCAATCATAATTTGCACACCCAATTTGATTTATAGAGAAGCACCCAGGCACATGAACGGAATACAGTTCTCTCTTTGTAGTCATCAAATAGACACTCCACTCCTTTGTACTATGAGAGGGACTGATGAGAAATATGTGCATTATGTTATGCCTGATTGCAGATTGACTAGCATAGTCTGAAAAGAGGCTGTGGATGGTGAGAGCAAGATCAGCCTAATTGCTCTCCCTGCATCAGCAGCATCTATATAGCATCCTGGGAATTGCTTGCCCTATGATCTGAGCAGCTGGTCACATGAGTCTGAATTTTCAGTTCAGTTCATTAGTCAGCCATTTTGGTCAACACCCTGCTTGCTGCGCACAACCAATCCTACTAGCACTCTGTGTCCTGGCTTCTCTGGGGGAGAAAGAGACTAGTAGTGATTCTAGCAATTCTGGATAGCTATTCCTATAGACATATTATTTTGGTTTTTCATTTTAGTTTTGGTAACGAGCAAAGGAAGCTTTCTCTTTTATGCAGTGACCAGGTTTTCTGTGGTTGCTTAGGATTAATAGCATCTAGCTCAGCTGAAGAAAAAGATAGTTGGGGAAGAGAGGAGGAGGAGGAGACTGAAGAGGAGCATCATTTATACCTTGCTGTATATATGAAAAAGCTTTTGCAGTTTGTGTGATTTGAGCATATTTGTTTCTACACAGCAAGGTATTTCTTATCTTCCTTAGAAGGCTTTTCCTTTTAGTTCTTTTTTGTTGTGCCAGCTGAGTCATCATGTCTGCCTTGACGCCTCAAAGCGATATGCCAACCCCCACTACAGACAAGATCACGCAGGCTGCCATGGAGACCATCTATCTTTGCAAATTCCGAGTGTCTATGGATGGAGAATGGCTCTGCCTGCGCGAGCTGGATGACATCTCACTTACCCCCGACCCAGAACCTACCCATGAAGGTATGGTCCAATTCTCTACCTTGGGAGCCCTGCAGCCATCTCATTGTTACAACTACAGAGTGTATGTGTATGGGACAGGAGGGGCTTCACCATTCAAGGGCTTACATAATCTGGAAAACATGAGCAAAATTGTATCTGCCTTAGCCAACAATTTTTATAGATAAAATTCTGACAAGATTTTGAAGTATCTTTTAAAATCAGACTTCTTTCTAGAGGGTCATTGTGGTGGTGGTGTTGGGTTTTTTAATTTAGAAACCCAAAATTGCATCATAAGAGATGAAGATCTGTATTGTCATATCTGCACATAAAAGAAAATAACCTTAGTATTTTTGTTAATGACACATTTTATTTTGATTTCCGTATTTAAACATTGATTATTAAGAAATTTGCAGATGTCTTGTAAATAGAGTTAAAAAATGGAGCACATCCACAACATTCTGATTAATATGTGATATGAGGAGAATTTTGACAAGCCCCAAGGAATTTTGGAATTACGGCTCATATCATGTAATGATACTATCAGGAATCTTGTGCCATTATTTAAGATGGCTTTGAAGCCTGCAATATGGATACATAAAACACATTTTTCTCTTTAATTTTCTAAGGGAACTAATGATTCTTTGTGAACTAGCTGTGATGAAAGCAATTTAATGTACAGGACAAGTACGCTGAACGTGGGAAACAGAAAGAACCAACGTAAAGCTTTGCAAGAATAAAAAACAAACCAACCCTCCCCCCCACATTCTCTTCCAAAAAAAAAATAATGGTAAATAATGCGTGGAAGCATTTTACTCTGCTTGCTTGTGATCCAGAGTCACTTAGTACTGAATCCTGCAAAGTGCTGAATTCCTATTGAAATGACTGACACCAATTGGCATACACCTTTCAGTATTAGGCCCCCTATTCAGTAACTATCATGATGTAAATCCATGCCAAGCCACTTGAGATTGTCATTGTCAAATAGTAACATCATCTTTCTTTGATATTTTGCTAGATGGGATTTCTTTTGTGTGGAATTGCTCTTGAAATTAAATAAGATTCTCCCTGGTTTAAAAAAAAATAATTTAAACTTGACCTGTCAAATGATTTCAGGGATAAAAATCCATTAGCTCAGATTTACTCACAAAGGCAAAATAATTCAGCCTGACAGTAGTAAGAGGCTTCAAAATAAGAGGCTGAAACTCCATCTTAAGTGTGTCTCATTGTGCTTAGGTGCTACAGCACGCACATTTGAGATTCCTGCAGTATCTGAAGTAATACAAACAATGGGAGATGTAAGAATGAACAGATGTACTTGACTTCGAATTTCCTTACTGTTGTTTCTCTGTATGTCAGCCTTAACCTTACTTTAATATTCTTTGAATTTGTTTCATTTTTTTCTTACGGTATTTGCTTTTCATAGAACGTTCTTTGGAGTAGTGTGGGTTGGTGTGATTAAAGTATCGCTACCCGTTTGAGTTGTTACAGTACATTATCTTGATGCTGTTTTGGAAAACTTTGAGTATTTCTAATAGTGGAGATGGGGAAACAGGAGGTGGTTGTGGCTTTGGAAAACCCTATTCAATCAGATCTTGATTCTGTAAACTATGAGTTGTTTAAATCCAGGTCCCACTGCATATAAACCCCAAAGTTAATGATGGAGTAGAATTTGAATTATTTCAGTTTTGGCCCTTTTCTGCTTAACGAATTTCATATTGACTCAATAGTACCATTCACAGAAGATGTTGAAAATATATCCTGCTTATCTAATATGATTGTGTACTAGTTCAAACCATGTAAATATCTGTAAAGACAACTTTAAGGATTAATACTAAAAGAAAAATTTTCTACCAAAGTAATTACTTTGCATGCATAGTAAGTAATCTAGTTTCTAGATCTAGTTGTTATGATACCTATCTTTTAAACATCAGAAGCTATTAGAAGATATTGTGGAACATTCCACAGACACATTTGATTTTTAAAAATCCTTTTTGAGATATGAATTAATATATCATAAAACTAGCATTACATAGATGTTTATATCTCTATGATTTAAAAAGGCTAGTTTATTTGTTGGGGGATGGACACTTTGTCTGCGCTGTCATGCCCTACTACAAATAAAGGTAGGTAGTAAATCCCACCCTGGTCCAGATACTTTAGGCTTGGCATCCTAGAACCAGGGATGGGCTTCTATCCTGGCACCAGACTGCTTCTCCAAGGCCATTTTATCTCTCTCTCTTTGCATCCCTTCATTGGCTCCCTCTTATCTATTGCATCAAACATAAGCTACTTGTCTTCACTTACAAAGCCCTTTGCACTCTATCCCGACCCTGCCCATCATCTGTCATTTACTATTGAAAGGTTGCCCTCTGCCTCCCAAGGATGCCAGCATCCCTCGCTCACTTGTTAAATATTCAAACAAGCACCTTGGTGGTTTTTCCATGCTGCCCCTCACATTTGGGAGGAGCTCCCCATAAACATCCACAAACTACGTCATTATCCTCTGTCAAGGCTAATCCCCATTCTGTCACTTTGAGTACAGAAGGTGGGGGCCTGCAAGGATTCTAAAATTTAATACTTGTCGCTCCAGGCTTGAATTAAACTCCCAAGGTTGCAGCTTTTCTCTGACATTGGCTTGGTAAACACTGCCACCACCCAAATGCAAAAATAACCTCTTGCATCCAGGAAGGAACACCTGGGAATTCCTTCCTGTGGGGTATCCTCCAGCCTTTTCGCCCACCTCACCTTCAACGTGGAAGGAAATTAGCTGTGCTATCAGCTAATCAAACAACATGCACAAACCTCCTAAGACACCAAAAATCCAATCTTATTCTTAAAAAAGGTAAATTTTATGAAAAAACAAAAAGGAAAAAAATACATCTGGAACTTAGGCTTTTGCTAGATTTTAAAAGAGCAATTCCAAAAATTAAGCACCCAAACTAGCTTTCTTGGGGATTCATATTAAAGGTTACAAGCAAACAAAAAGCATCAGGGGTTAGCACAGAGCCACAAGCCAAAATAAGAGATAAACGTGATTGTGTCTAACTCAATAATCCCTATCCAAATAATTTGTTCCAGGTATGGAAGATACTTTTTCATACCTGGTTCAAACCTTACACAGCGTTGCTGCTTATAGCATTGCTGCTCCGTGTCCTTGCAGCCCAGAGAACAACAGATAACGGGGAAAGTTTCTTCCAAATTTTTAAAAGTTCTACCCTTCCCTTTGGTTCTTTTGGTCAGGTGCTCACTTTTTTTAAAGCTGGGGGACGTTTTACTTGCTTTACTTGTAAAGGGTTAGAGCTCGAAAGGCCATCATTTTATCTAGATGCAAAGAATAAAATTAGTTTTAGCCATTGTCGTTTTTTATTTTGGCAGAACAGTGGTAGGTCACTGAAAAATTGGAACATGCTTTTTAAGCAAATAACAAAAAATGAGAGAAGCAGCTACAGGTTTTTTTGCTGTTTTGTTTTCAATACAGTCAACCTTTTTATGGGTTAAAAAGTAGAAATCTCTTGATTTTTAATGACTAATTTAGAAATGTGCATATGAACAGATAGTATTCAAATGGAATTGAGAGTTGAGCTTTTGTGGATAATTGGAAAGTGCAAAATAGACATGAATTTTCATAAGGATAGCTGAAGATGAGTGCATCTGATGTGGAGTGAAAGTTGTTGAGTTTCTCCCCTCTCCCTTGAAAGACATGACTTCACTTTAGCCAGAGTTTCACATTAGGTTAATAATTTTAGTACTGATGGGATCAGTTTGTAATTGAGAGCATGAGCAGTATGCATGACAGCCTTATTATATGAGACTTATTTGATATGAGAGAGAATTTATTGTACCAAATACACTACTTCACTTATCTTTAAAATGCTATGTTTAGAAAGCTGAATTATAGTGATTCAGTTTCATGGTAAAAGGGTACATCTTTCATGTTAATCTAGTTTTTTGACAGTTTAACATCAAATCGGGATGAATCTTTTTCTTGCTTTTGGTCAGGGATTTTAAAAGTTATTAATGCATTTTTGTCTGAAGAAGAATTTATATAGATAGTTCAAAAATAAACACTTTATTTAAATGTTGCCCATATATTATTACTCCATTAACATAGTGCACCATGTATTGAGCAGCCTTTTAAAACTGAAAATAGCTTTTCTGTAGTTTCTTTACTGGTGTTCTTCCATCTTTTTAAAATCAAAATAAAACAGTATCTATTACTTACTTTATCATTACAAGTATCAGAGGGGTAGCCGTGTTAGTCTGGATCTGTAAAAGCAGCAGAGAATCCTGTGGCACCTTATAGACTAACAGAGGTTTTGGAGCGTGAGCTTTCGTGGGTGAATATTGACGAAGTGGGTATTCACCCACGAAAGCTCACGCACCAAAACCTCTGTTAGTCTATAAGGTGCCACAGGATTCTCTGCTGCTTTATCATTACAGAATCTTCAAATCCTTCCCAAGTAGTATGAAAGGATGAGAGTTGCCTTACCAAGTGTGAGCTCAGTCTAACGGGACAACTGTCTGAAATGGGCTACTCTCATTACCACTTCAGAAGTTTTTTCTCCCTTGGTATCCTGCTGTTAATTGATTTGCTTCATTAGACTGACATTACACTTGGTAAGGCAACTCCCATCCTTTCATGTATTTATACCTGCTCCTGTATTTTCCACTCCATGCATCTGATGAAGTGGGTTCTAGCCTGCGAAAGCTTATGCCCAAATAAATTTGTTAGGGCTTGTCTACGCTTACATTTTATAGTGCTCTAACTTGCTGGCTTAGAGGAGTGAAAAATCACCCCCCTGAGCACAGCGAGTCTGAGCACTTTAAAGCACTATTGTAGATGGGCTCCGAGCACTGGGAGCCGTGCTCCTAGTGCTCGGAGCTAATCCCTTTGTGGAGGTGGATTGTCAGGAGCGCTGGGAGAGCTTTCTTCCAGCGCTCGTGTGTGATCACACTCGCCCTTCAAAGCACTGCCACGGGAGCGTTCCCCTGGCAGCTCTTTGAAGTTTCCAGTGTAGACATACCCTTAGTCTCCAAGGTGCCACAAGGGCGCCTCGTTTTTTTCCCTCTACTGTTACTCTTACCTTCTCGTTAACTGTTTGAAATGAGCCACCCTGATTACCACTAGAAAAGTGATTTTTTTATCCTGTTGATAATAGCCCACTTTAATTGAATTGTCTCAACCCCCCCCCACTTGATAAGGCAACTCCCATCTTTTCATCTACTGTGTATATGCACCTGCTACTGTATTTTCCACTCCATGCATCTGATGAAGTGGGTTTTAGCCCATGAAAGCTTATGCCCAAATAAATTTATTAGTCTCTAAGGTGCCACAACTACTCCTCGTCCTTTTTGTTAGGACAAAAAGGGGGGTTAGTGGGTTATAGATTGTTGTAATAAGCCATAAATCCAATGTCTTTATTAAGACCATGATTTTTAATGTTTAGCAAAGTTATGAATTTAAGCTCCCAGGCTCGTCTTAGAAAATGTTGTGCATTGTGAGGATGAAGACTGATAGGTCAGATATAGAGTGATCACTTTGAAAAGTGTTCACCCACAGGTGATATTGTGTTTTTGTCTGTTATGATTTTCCTGTGTGAGTTCATTTGAGAGTGTAGTGATTGTCTGTCTGGTTTCATCCATGTAGGTTGTTGTTGTTGGGGGCATTTAATGCACTGGCTGAAGTACACATGTTGTGATAGACATGTACAGGACCCATGGATTTTGAAAAGTATGTTGTGGTGGATGTTGATTGTTGTAGCAGTGGAGATACGTCTGCAGGTTTGCATCTATTGTTGTAGCAGTGTCTGATGACACTTTCCACATGGAGTGTCCTGGTCTGTGGGGAGCTTGCTTCTGATGATGAGATTGGAGAGTTGTTTGAAGGGCAGAAGAGGGAGTTCAGGGAAGAGTTATTTCAGGATGAGTTCCCCATCAAATCTGGGTTGTAGTTTTGATACCCCAAAAGGGTTCCAGTGTGGGGTGGTAGGTTATAACTAGGGATGTGTGGTCAGAGGGGGTTTTATTTCTGTATTGAAGCAGATTCTCTCAGGATATTTGGGTTGCCTGTTCCATAATGCAGTCTACTTCTCTGGAGCATCCTTGTTTGGTTAAGGCAGCGTTAAGGTGTGTATCCCAGACTTTGTCCTTGGATCTTATTGTGTGGTATCTGAGTGCCTGGCTGTAGATAACAGTTTCTTGGTGCGTTTGGGATGGTTCCTGGATCTGTGAAGACATGTGTGGGGATCTGTGGGTTTCTTGTATATAGTTGTCTGAAGGGTTCCGTTGCTGAAGCTGATAGTGTTGTCCAGGAAGTCGACGCCAGTGTGGGAGTGTTCCAAGGGAGTTGAAGTTGTAGTGGAAATCTATGAAGGAGTTTGTCGTCTGTCTAGAGGATGAAAATAACATCAATGTATCTCAGGTATATCATTGGTTTCATGGTGCATTTGTCCAGAAATTCTAATGCACAGTGGTCCATGAAGAGGCTGGCATCTTGAGGAACCATCCTCATATCCGTGGCTGTTCCCATGGTTTGGACAAAATGTTCGTTGTTGTTTGTAAAATTGTTGTGGGTGAGGATGAAATGGATGAGTTTGGTGTTACTTGGGGTGAATATATGAGGGTTGTTCATTGTCTTGTAAATATTGGAGTCAGGCAGCTATGCTATTGTTGTGAATGATGTTAGAGTATAGGCAAGTGACATCCTTGATGGCAAGGATGGTGTTTTGAGGGAGGCTTTTAATGTTGCAGAGTTTATGGAGGAAGTTGGTTGTGTCTTGGAATAAGCTGGCCCTTTGTGTCATCTGTGGTTTAAGGATGGTTTCCATGGGTCCTGATAGTCCTTCAGGAAGAGTGCTGTGGCCAGATAGGAAGTGTCTGCCTGGGTTCCCTTGTTTTGTGTATTTTGGGAAGCTCATATAAGATCCCTGCGATGGGTTCGTGGGGGATGAGTTTGTAGAGTTTCTCTTGGAAGCTCTACAAACTAGAATGTGAAGCAAGGAAGATGGTTTCAGAAGTCTCTGGAGAAAATAGTACAATGGCTAGAAAAGCAAAAATGATTCTTTCAGAATAATGGCATGATGAATAAGTAAAAGATGCCTGTGTTGCTGTGGTAGGAGGAAACCTCTGATAAGATTAACTCTCATCTGTGGAGGCCAGGTTACACCAAGGTCGAATAATGTCAGCAAAAATGTAGCCACAGTGCTACAATGGAAACTGTAAGTTCCCAGATCCAGGGGTTTGGCTGTGACAGATGTCCTGTTTCCTTTTGTACATTGCTACTTTTAAAGTTTAGTTTAGTACTCAGATATTAGCTTGGTTGATGCAGTGATGTTTGCTTGGAAGGAGTTTTTGTAATTGACACTTTGTGGGCAACTTTATGATCTTTAAGGCATTTTTCCTTTTTGCCCTTAATATATGTGCAGGAAAGCTTTTGATTTTTGTTTGTGGAATTCTCAGTTTTGTTTATACAGTCTACCCTTTCTGGCCTGTTACGACATTTTTATTAGTGTTTTTAATTATGTAATTTCCCCCACTCTGTTTCCAGTCTTTTCCTTTTGTTTTTTATGATTCCTTGCTGTGAAAATGTAACAGAACAGTTCACAGTTTATAATACGCACTGATGTTGAATGGACAAATGTGAAATATTCATAGACAAATGCAAAGCAATTCAGACTTCCTTAATTTTTTTTTTATTGCAAACAGGAAAACTAGGCCCACTTCTGAGAAAATTGCTTAGGATTATAGTATCTGAGATTATTTTTAAGTGGAGAAGGGACCGATTTGAGGCATAAGATATGTTTACCTAGATAACAGAAATTAATAGTAGTTTCATATTTTAATAAAAAATTAGGTATTTTTTCAGTATTGTGCATAAGTTGAAATGAGAACAAGTTTCACTTGATGATGTGAAAGAAAACTTTTTAATTTTGCATAACTCTAATGCTGAGCAGTCTGCTAACTTCCATATTTCCACCCTGCATATGGTTGCAAAAGGGAAAGAAAAGGAAATGAATAACACCAAATCTCTTGGACTTTTTTTCAAACCCTTTATTTTTCCAACCACTCTTAGTGTGAATTCTGGTTGAAATGAACCTAGACTTGTTGTCTTCTCCAGCTTAGTCCATAGATTCCCAGATAATTTTTGTCTGCAGTATTTCTTTAATCTTGTATACATTAATTATTGGTATTTTAAGTTAATGTTTCCAGGTCAAGCATTTCATAGTAGGTAACAACAAGCTGGCTTAAAGGCCCTCAGATTCACTTTTGCTTAAATCCCGCATCATGTTCATTTCATTTTCCAGCATGATGGTGGGTGGTTTTTGGTTTGTCCTTTTTAAACATAGCATACCTTTCTGGTTCTCCTTGAGTGTCTATTAGGGTCATAATAGATATGTACAAAATATTTATTTCCATTTAAAGCATGTTCAGAGGAATGAGAATCTGACATAACGTTTTAAGGCTATGTAACACTTTTTTGGTGAATTTCCATGAGGACTCCGATTCCACAAGTGCCAGAGCATCGTACTAAATTATGGCAAGCCATTCTCTTACATTCACATAACACAATGTTAGAAAATACAGTGGGTATGGGCAGGTGAGCTATGGAAAATAGAAAGCAATAGCCAATCATTGTGGCAGTCACAGAGCCTAGTGCTCTAATATGTGGACTTAGTACAACAGTGGGAGCTGAGCTAAAGGTCCTGTCACGCAGTGTGCTGAGCCCCCTTGATATCTTTGAGTAAGAACTCAAGCAGAGAGTGGTTATCCTGTGCCCCGCGTTAGTTTTTAAAAACTACAATTTTGAAGTCTGCTTTGATTTGAAATATATACGTATGTACTCGTTCATTAGCCCATTTATTTATAAGCCGACCCCTCAAGATGGTTAGGTAAAAATAACAGAAACTGTATGACTCTTGGATAAGCCGACACTATATTTCAGGAGTTGGCAAACTTTGGTAAGCCATTGACGGGTTGGGACGTTTTATTTACTTGGAGCATCTGCAGGCATGGAGCCCCTCAGCTCCCTGTTGCTGCGGTTTGCCATTCCCAGCCAATGGGAGCTCCGGGAAATGGCATTATTTCCCTCAGCTCCCATTGGCTGGGAATGGCGAACTGCGGCCACAGGGAGCCGAGGGGCTCCATGCCTGCAGATGCTCCAAGTAAACAAAATGACATTGTATTAGATATTTAATTCAGTGATTCCATAGAGTTTAAAATAATCAAATTTTGGTGTAGACCCATTTATAAGCTGACCCCCGCTCTTTGATGTGTCACTTTTTTACCAGAAATATTCAGCTTATGAACGAGTATATGTGGTAGGTATTTGTGTGCGAGACAGTGCTATAGGATTTTACTCCGCTTTTTATGAGGGGTATATATGGGATATTTAAATGAAGAAACTTAAAGGAATACCTGTCCTGGGCTTGATGCCCTCTTGCTGTCCATTTCCTCCCATCAATCAGAAAAACATGTAAATTAAAGCAGATATTTCATTTAACTCTGGTTCTTCTCACTAGGTCACAGGCCAGATTCCCTCCCCCCGCTTCCTTAATTTGTAGTTATGTCATTCATGTAGTGGGGGTTTTTGAGGCTGTGCAGTGCTATGGAATCTCACTACGTTTTCCCCCGTGTGGTCTTTTTTGACCAGTTTGTTACAACTTATGTTGTCTCTTCTTCACAGCACACAGGGCAAGGTAATGAGTGGTGGGTTTGGGAAAGCATTATGCTAAAGTGGATAGTCACAATGGGCTTGGGCCTGGGCACTGGCATCATAGTGCCCTGGACTTAAAGTATTTTAAGGGGTTTCTATCTCAACCCAAGTCTGTCTTCATCATAATTTCGATTTTTAGAAAACTGTACACAGCTGTTATGTAATATTTCTCCTCACTAATTGCTTTTAAAAAATAGGTATGTTAGCAGTCAGCAGAGCTGTTAGAAGCTTATTGGACACTCAGTTCCTTTTGGGTTTTTTTAATCTTATTTGCTTATGAAAATACAGCTTTTTTAATGCCCTAGTATTTTCTGCTTTTTAAGAATTTTTGCTTAAGGCCTCGTCTCATACAGGAGAACATATGTATGATCAAGTTCCATTATTAGCTGCACTACTTATTATGAGTTTTGGTGTACGTGACCTTTTAAGTATAGCGTCTGCTTTAGAATCTTAAAGGAAAAAATTGCAGATTTGAATGATCACCCCCATAAAGGCAAGGGTGGGGCAAAGGATTTTTTTAATGGAAATATATGCAGACCCTTCAGGAGTAGCCACCATTTCACAAGGTTCTTTGTAGCAGAAACGAAATGGTGGCACAGAGGACATCTGCCCTGTTGTACACACTCATTCTGTCATTGCCTGTACATTTCCTTACTCGTTCAATCAATGTTTATGAATACTTTTTAATCAAGGTCAGGTAGAATTTATCTAAAATCATCCTTGTACACTGGACAAAACTATATATATCTTTACAAATTGTGTTAAGTAACTAAATGAAAATTTAAAAAATGCAGAAGATTCTTTGACACTAGAGTGAAGATATTTGGGGGGGGGAATATTTCTGATGAATACAGTACTGTGTACTGCAAAAGAGCCACTTGTTACTGACTAGTAGGCAAAATACATATATTAAACGTACACACATTATCAGAGATAATCGTTTGTGTCTGGGGGTTGCTTTAGCTCATACAACCTTTTAGTTTTCTAATTTTTTTTTAAGCAGCATGCATGTGTGTTCTATGGCACAGTAACTTTTACCCCATGCTTCTGCTGTGTATTGTAAGTAGCAACACCTCTCTTTGGGAAATAGATGAAGATAGACTTACTTACAAATAATTTATTGCATTTATATAACTTGTAAAATGTCACAGTATTTTTCTCCTTAAAACACAGGCAGCATTGATACTCAGTATATTAGATGGTTTTAATATGAATTTGCTCTTAAAAGCTTTTTTTCTTCCTGCACTTTTCTGAAGAAAAGAAGCTTCACAGTATGCTTATTTTTATCTAATATTAAAAATCCATAACATTAGACTTTTCAAGATTTTAATTTGAACTGTGAAACCCCTCCCCCCCCCCAGTCTTGAACTGAGGTCTTGATCTTTCTATACTCTGAATTAGTTTGATATACAGTAATTAAGACTTGGAACATTGATGATGTTGGCAAAAGCAGAATCAAAGTTGGAAATATTGTTAAAGAGATGCTATGAAGATGAAATACTTTCATTTAAAAACGAATTTTAAGTATTTTCACTTACTACAGCTGTCCCAGCATTCACAATTTTGAGTGTTTCCCCTCTCTCTCTCAACAACAACAACAAAAAAGTTTCTGTTCCTTTTTGCTGTGTGAGACCCCCACGCAAACGGGAGAAAACTGATAACACGGAGTTAACACAGAAACTAACCATACACAAAGTGCTGTCAAGTGAACTGAGAAATAAACAGGAAACAAATAAAAACACTTTGCTCTAAATTTGTTAAACTTATTTTGGGTGTTACTTGTAGGAATAAGATTTTAGACAAAAGTGTAACTTGGAAGTTGATTCAGTTTCTCTTAGTATCAGTTTTCTTTCACTTGCTTGCTCACTCACATGCTCTTTCTCATGAATTTGGTTTTATGCAGCTAATGGTCCCGTTAGCCTCAGCTGTCAGCTCAAACCTATGCAGCTCCTGTGCTGCTCCCTGCTCTGAAAGTGAATAGGATCGATGCCTGTGGTGGTGTGTGAAAACATTCCCTGGAAATCTGTTTTTATTTAAAACCCTAGCTCAGGGATGTCAAATATATTGCCTGTGGGCCAGATTTGGCCTATGTGATGCCCAGCAAAAGGTTTCTTGCACCTTCCTTTGAAGTATCTGGTACTGGCTAATGTTGTCACACAGAATAGTAGAGTAGTTGGACTTTACTGATGTGACCTGATATCGTGATTCATGTTAGAAACTGTTGGCCTTCAGGGATATTTTTGTGCATTAACAGCTAAAGAAAGTGGTGGAAACGTTAGAAGGTCACTGTAGGAAGGCACACTACAATATCTAACTTTTTTAAGAAGTGATAAAAGAAATCAGATCTGTTGTTTGTGCAATCATCAGCAGGCATGTAGACCAGACGATCATAATAGCAAAGCCTCAAGTTTGAGGGAAAATACCTTATGATGTTGTGGGGGGGTGGGGGTCCATGGGAAAAGAGAGGATGGGGGGAAGGAAAGCAAATATGGAATTGGAGATTCACAAGTGTCTTGTACTATGCATTTGTTAGATGTGGGGGGATGACAAAAATCAAAGCATAGGAAAAGGAAAAAGTGTATTATCTATCTCCTGATGCCTAGTGGATGTTTTTCTTAACCATTGTATTTTTGGAAATTTTTTAACATTATGGGTTTTTTCCTCATTTATTCTTTTACCATGAACATTTGCACAAAGAAGGAATAGATCTTTGTTTAATCATCTACTTCTGATGGTGATGTGTTTGTGACTCAAAACCTGTGGAATTCCTTTACTTGTATGTAAATAAAGGATTATGGAATTATTAGGGGCTGGAGCTAATTCGTTACCCATGCATGTAAATCCTATTAATTAACAAGAATTACTAGACCCTTTTATGATTTAAACTCTAAAACTGTATCCAATAGATATTAGGGACTCTTACCTTAATTAATTTCATTATAGAAAGTGTTTCCCACAAATATTAAATTACTGAATGACACTAGCTTCAATACTTACAAAGATTCTGTCCTGTGAAAATGAAATGCAGTTTCACTCTATTACTCTCAATATATGGAACAGATTTGCTTTAGAATAAGAAAACCTGGACATCTGGAAAATACAAGAATTCAGATGTAAAACTAATTTCCAAAAAATGATTCGAATGAGCTGGTTAGTTTTAGAATATGAAGGTTGGTCAGTAAGAATATGTTATGGGAGATTTACCTTCTGCTCAATAATTTTAGGATCTTTATCACATTTTCACTTTATTTTATATGCAGGGTATGACTGTCTTTGCTATTCACAAATCAACACTTCCTTTGGAGGAGGAGATTAGCTGTAGCTTTCTTGGAGGTGAGGGCGGGGCAAGTATGAGATCTTAGTGGAATGTGTACTTTGCTCAGTACCTTGCCGGAGTTTGGCATGTAAGAGAGAATTCAACCTTCTTTATCCATCAAACACCCAATATAACTGTAAATTTGCTCTAGGAAAAACTTAATGTAAGTATGAAGCCCAGAATCATGTTGAGTATATACACTCTTGTTTGGTAACTTTGTTTTCTGGTGTTGATAACAGAATTACCGAGCATGTTAAGACAGGCTTCACTCCACCCCCCTTCCTTATATCTCTGCCAGGATCTCTGTCTCCACCCCCTTAACTATCAGCTGTCTGCAGAATTGCATTGCAGAGTAAAAGACTTTTTATTCTGGCGATGTCAGTGCACCCTCATTTGTGTAACACAATTTTAAACTGTGACATGATTGAAGTTATCTTGGACATATCTGCAGCAACTGGAAATCTGAGTTATGGTCCTTTCTAGCCTAATTGGTTTTACATGCATTTTATTCTTAAAAAAACCCAAAAATGCTTACCAAGGCTTGTTTTTCATTTGTAGGAATATTTAGGTGGTCATATGGAAAGAGGACTGAGGCAGATGCTGAAGTTGTGTAAAGTTAAATATGAGAACTTCAGTACTTAGATTTGTATAGTTCTAAAATGAAAGATACGGCTTTCTTGTTGGATTTGTTTCATTAACAAATGCTTACAGAAATATCAGCCTTCAGGCTTAAACAAACAAATCTCCAAACCTAACTATGCAATAATTGCTTTCTCTTCTATAATCAAGCTTTGCTACATTACTTTGTGCAGACGAATAAATCCTCTTGAATTGCAAATCTCTTACTACTGCAAACTGAGTGTTGTATTACAGAAATCTCTTTTCCGTTTTCCCTTTCTTATATCTTGATTTTGATTCTTTCCTTTAGATCATGGCTTGCATGACATTTTATCTTTCTTTTCCTTTCTTTTTGCTGTTTGCAAAGACTCTTGGGAGGATTTGACAGATTTGGTGGAGCAATTGCGTGATGATACTGAAGGTGCGTGCCACACCAACATCTTTCAGCTATTATTTCCTCTTTTAATTGGCTTTTAATGTGTTACTTTGATTCTGAGCACCAGCTACAGTATTCTTTTGCAATGGCAATAACTGTGGCTTTGCAAATATGCTTGTCTGATTTAACTGGGTTCACAGTCTAAATATACTGGAGTAGTTGCTTTCTGATATTGATGTGTAGTTACTACTGTTAGGGTTTTAAAGAAAATATCTTCAGTCACTATAAGCATATGTGCATGTATTTTTGAGTTTGACTTATTTACATTTTGAAAGAATATTATGAAGACTTTTAGTTCCAAATTTGCTCTAACTTGACGTCGGTCCCATCTAGATAGTCTTGCCTTCTAAATTCTTTAATTTATTTTTTTAAAAATAATGAAAAACAAAAAGCAATTGAAATTTCTTAGTAATAAATTAGTATCTGTCATACCTCTCAAACAGCTACAGTTCCCATGTGTAAAGACTTAAAATGAAGATATGACAATAATGGAAACTGTAAAAGATGTGGGATTAATCTGTTTATATTGATGAATGCTGTTTTCAGCTGTCATCTTCATGAGCCAAGAGTTGTATTACATCACCCACTTTCTCTCGCTAATGTCCTGGGACCAACATGGCTACAGCAACACTGCATATAACAATTGTAATGTAAATTTACAGGGTAGAGCAATATAAATCAAACCAGTTAAATCCACAATTGATTAAAATGCAAGTGATTTTAATCAATTATTTGAGGTTTTGTAAAACTAACTTGAAAACTTCTGCTATTATATAACACAATTACAAATGCTTTTTAAAAATATAGTAGTAGGGTACCTTATTTGGATGTTATAAAACAGCTATCGGCAAAAAACAAAATAGTAATATTTTCTTTGTGGGTAAAATCTTTGTAACTTAAAACAAAATTGCTTCAGCGTTAATTTTTTTTAGACTTTAAATACTTTCGCACAATAATTGTGAACTCTTTTATACACATAGGCCAAGTTTTTGAAACTAGGATCCTAAAGTTCAGCTCTTAAGCCCAAATTTAGGCACCTGAGGGTGGGATTTTTAAATGTACTTAAAAGATTTAGGTGCTCAGATCCCATTCTCTTCAAACTGCAGACCATTATAGGCAAGTATAGCCTTGTCGAAGCATTTCAGCTTTCTTGATTTATGAAGGGAGGCTCAGTATAATATATGGAGATATACCTATCTCATAGAACTGGAAAAGACCCTGAAAGGTCATCGAGTCCAGCCCCCTGCCTTCACTAACAGGATGAAGTACTGATTTTTGCCCCACATACCTAAGTGGCTCCCTTAGGAATTGAACTCGCAACCCAGGTTTAGCAGGCCAATGCTCAAACCACTGAGCTATATTGAAAGGTAATGTTGGTTGCAAATATAGTACAGGCTGATTGCTTATCAGTGTTGTGTTTTGATTGAGTTTGCAGTATTCTCATAGTAAGGATGTTAATGGGATCCTGGATTTGTATTTTACAGCATAGATAAGCATTTTAAGTGTGAAATCTACAATCTGAAATTCTACTAACAACTAGGAAACTAATTAAAGAAACGTATAAAATATCTAATTTAGCAATTTAAGATTTAAAATGGGAAGAAAATAAAGAACTCTTCACATGTAAATAAAATCTTATTAAATAAGAAAAATGATTGCCAAGATTTTTATCTTCCCTGATTATTTTTATAGTAGTGAAGGCAAGATACCAAGGCAAGCTTGCTGAGAGATGGAGATTATGCCTCTTAAGTGTGTAATGATGGGTTTTTTTACTTCTTCTTTTTTGTTTTTGTTTGTTGTAGGAAAATATTTTATTGTAAATGACCCAAAATATCAATAGACATTACTATTACATTGACTGTACATATATGGGTACATATCTTGATACAGAATTTACAGTATTAAGTAACCTATATTGATCATTGTTATATTATTAACATTTCCCTTTTTAAACAGGATTATTTAAACACAAACTCAATGTGCATGTGCATATATGTGTATATATTATACCAGTGGTTCTCAGCCGGGAGTATGTGTACCCTTGAGGGTATGCAGAGGTCTTCCAGGAGGTACATTAACTCATCTAGATATTTGCCTTGTTTTACAACAAGCTACATAAAAAGCACTAGCGAAGTCAGTGCAAACTAAAATTTCATACAGACTGACTTGTTTTTACTGCTCTGTATACCATACACTGAAGTGTAAGTGTAGTATTTATATTCCAATTGATTCATTTTATAATTATATGGTAAAATGAAAATGTAAGCAATTTTTTAGTAACAGTGTGGCTGTGACAATTTTATATTTTTATGTCTGATTTTGTAAGCAAGTAGTTTTTAAGTGAGGTGAAACTTGGGGGTATGCAAGACAAATCAGAGTCCTCCAAGAGGTAGAGTAGTCTGGAAAGGTTGAGAACCACTGTATTATACCATTGACATACACTTTAGGGGAGGGGGGAGTTGAACATTTTCCTGAGGAGGGGATGGGATGAGAAGAAAAATCTAATGGGGACAAGGGGGTTAATTCAGTTGTAACCCTTTCTATATGTCTTCCTTGACTATCCTCTAGATATAGGATTACTGTGTCCATATCAAAGTATCTCAGTTATGTCAAGATTTCTGTTGTATTATTTTCACGTGTACGGTATACTAAACTCCTTTAAAAAAAATTTTTAATGTAAGGGGTTCCAGTTAATGTAAATCCTTTCAGCTATCCGGGAAAGTCAGTTTGAGGCACAAAAACATGTACAGACTGCTTTTAATGATGTATCGTACCCTCTGTGAGTAAGGCTTTTTGTTAAACTGTTGCATTTTGTTATATGCTTTTGTTTCTAACTGCGTTGTATTCCAAATACAGCTGTGCCTTCTCCTTATTATGGGAAAAGTATCACACCATAGCTTTAAAGTTATTTAGATTTTGCAAGTATTTCCATGGAAAGGATATTCAAAGTCACCTGCAAAGGAAAAACATTCTGTTTTTTCATCAGGATGTAAAAAAGAGAGCCTGCAGCACTGGGCCCTTTAAATCACTGCCAGCGAAGCCGGTCCAGTCTGGCATGGCATACTGAACCAAACCTGATATAACGCAGTCTCACCTATAAGGCAGTGAGATTTTTTTTGGCTCCCGAGGACCGTGTTACATTGGGATAGAGGTGTAGTTAAAAGCAGCATTTTTTTCTGTTAAGTTTCAAAGCTGTATTAAGTCAATGTTCAGTTGAAAAACCACCATAATGTTTTATTCAACCTCCATTTCCAAGGTGTTCATAATTCTTAGGTTCTACTGTAAATAGAATCTCTTGGGGTAATTGCCTTATTCCATGCTAATTTGATCAATGGATTCAAAAAAGTACTATGACATGACAGTTGAATATTGCAGCAGTGTTTTGGTATTACATTGGGAATATCACTGAAAGAGCTTCTCTTGTAGTGCGACTCTCTGATTGCAAAGATATAAGTTTCTGTTTACCTACAATAGCTTGGTAATCAGCCATTCCCAGTGATGGGGAAAGTAATTTAAAAAATGTAATTTAATGAGATTTAAGTAAAATGTAATATATTCATTCCGTATAGTGGGTGGCTCTTTAAAGAAAGCTCACATCTTGTTCAGTGGTGAATCATAGAACTGGAAGGGACCTCGAGAAGTCATCTAATTCAATTTCCTGTACTCATGGCAGGAGTAAGTATTATCTAGACCATCCTTGACAGGTGTTTTTCCAACCTGCTCTTAAAAATCCCCAATGATGGAGATTCCACCACCTTCCTAGACAATTTTTTCCAGTGCTTAACAACTCTGACAGTTAGGAAGTTTTTCCTAATGTCCAACCTAAACTGCCCTTGCTGCAATTTAAGACCTTGTCCTATCTTCAGAGATTAAAAAGAATTTTTCTCTCTCCTCCTTGTAACAACCTTTTTATGTACTTGAAAAGTGTTAGGTCTCCTCTTAGTCTTCTCTTCTCCAGACTAAACGCCCAGTTTTTTCAATCTTCCTTCATAGGTCATGTTTTCTAGATCTTTAATCATGTTTGTTGCTCTTCTCTGGACTTTCTCCAAATCTTTCCTGAAATATGACGCCCAGAACTGGACACAGTACTCCAGTTGAGGCCTTATCAGCACGGAGTAGAGCGGAAGAAACACTTCTCGTGTCTTGCTTACAAGACTCCTGTTAATACATCCTAGAATGGTGTTCGCTTTTTTTGCAACAGTGTTACACTCTTGACTCATATTTAGCTTTTGATCCACTATAACCCCCAGATCCTTTTCCGCAGTACTCCTTCTTAGGCAGTCATTTCCCATTTTGTATGTGTGCAGCTGATCGTTCCTTTCTAAGTGGAGTACTTTGCATTCGTCCGTATTGAATTTCATCCTATTTACTTCAGACCATTTCTCCAGTTTGTTTAGATCATTTTGAATTTTAATCCTATCTTCCAAAGCACTTGCAACACCTCCCAGCTTGGTATCGTCCACAGACTTTATAAGTGTACTCTATGCCATTACTGGCATTCACTATTTTAGATGTTCCATCGCCACCAATCTTCTTGGTGGAAACCAAAACAAAGAAGTCATTAAGCACCTCTGCCATTTCCACATTTTTGGTTATTGTCTCCCCTCACCCCCTCACTGAGTAACGGCCCTACTCTGTCCTTGGTTTTCCTCTTGTTTCTAATGAATATGTATGTATAATGCAGTACATCATGTTCAATTCCTAGCGGAGGCAAACTATAAGAATCCTGTCCATCTTTGGTTTCAGAATGGATTTAAATAGTACAAGTCTGTTTTCTGTAATTAAAACATTTTACTTATTTTATGGCTCATACAGAAAATTAATGTAAAGTACTGTTTGTTAGCATTTCCCAGAAGCTAACAAAAGGAAATATTCAGAGATATTAACTCTGTTTTAATTGCAGTCACATGCACTATCTCTTTACGATGAACAACACTTATATTTCTGCCTTTTTTTCTACACTGCATTTTTAGTATAGGCGATTATCCTGTACCTGCACTGTCAATTTTATGATTTAGCAATCTGTGCAACATACAAACCAGGTGAATTATTGTATTAAAATAATAGTTTTGTAAAGGCAATCTGTAAACCTTATTCACTAAAGTAACTCCTTTATTCAAGTCTGGCCTTCTGTGAGAGCTGAATTCTTAAATTATTACTTTGAAGTTAACTAAAATATATTAAAATAAATTACAAATGGATTTTGTTTGTTGCAAATTCCTTGTTTTAAGTCCTTCCATGTTCCGGGATCAAAACCACGGTTTGGAGATTTTACACTTAGTGGAATAATGAACACTACAAGGAAGTTATTTTATCAGTCCATCAACTGCTTGGACAGAGACCAAGAAGAAAAACTGACTGATGTAGCTGAATTTGACTTTTACTCTGAAGATTAGAAATAAAAAGAACCTGTTACAACAATCAATTACTTTCTTAAATGTGTTTTTCCAAAGTATAACATGAACCTTGAATGGGTATTATCATAAGACTGTTCACATGCATACCAAGGCTTCCTTTATTCCTTTCCTACCTTTCAGAAGGAAAATACAAATTTCCTAGGAACTTTCAGCAATGGAATCTTAAACTTTAGGCTTTCTTAATAGTGAAAGTTAACCATTATTTCCTCCTTTAAAATAAATCTGGACTGGTTTGTCTTAACTTAAATATTCTTCTCTCATTTCTTCCCTGTATAGTAGTAGATTTTCTGAGCTTTGAGTTTTAGAAGAGAGAGAATTTTTTGTATTGTGTGCACACAATTTAACTAGGAGAAGCAAAGCTTCTTTCCCTTTCCTCATTGGTTAAATTCTGCATTACCTTATCAAATTCTTGATCAAAACAAAAATTCTCTCCGTTCTTTGAAAACTCTTATTCCTTCTGGTGTCTAGCTTCTAGCCTTATTACATTCATGGTCTCCTGAGCTGCTTATCTGGTCAAACCACCTCATGTAACATGTTGCAGTACAGAGGAGTATGCTTTATATTCAGTTCCAGATCTTTAGCAGTAGTTTTTGTCCATTCAGACCTAGGGGTTCTTTTTTTGTTGCAATGACAGTAACACTTCTAGTTCTGCTTGCCTCTAATAATCATCTTAGGTATTGCCTTCATTGGTTTGTTTGATTAATTGTGGTGTCAGTTTTTAAGCTGCCTTTGTCATCCAGCTTCTCATCCAGTTAGTCTAGTAGACATTAGTCATGTCTTAGCCTCCAGAGAGCTTATAGAAGGTTGTAATTTATGTGTTTGAGAATTTGCATAAATGTTAGTATGTCAGTGTTGCCAACTGTAGGTGCATGTGAGACCAGAGTTTAATAGTAGGGCTATGCATGCACCCCATGCTTCCTTGTGCTCCCCTCTCAGGGCAGAAAGGTCAAGATAATTGTGCGCACATGCACACCCCTGTTACCTATTACTGCGTATGGCCGAGAGATAGGAACTAGCACATCGGACACTTGCCAGGTTCTATCTTTGGCTAAACCCTCTCAAATATTCTGAAAACATCCAGGACTATTCTTGATTATCTTGACTTGCAACTAATGTGATGCATATTAACCTGTCTGGACTGTGTGGTGACTATTAGACACTCACTTCCTCCCAAAGTACAGACTGTCTCTGTGCAGGTCTTCTTGACATGGCAGACTGTGAGCTTCAAGCCCCATCAACCCTCTAAAAGATGGACGTAGCAGGTGTATCTTCTGTTTAGGAGAGTCGCATATACCAAAAGGATGTTTGGTGTGCTTGTTGTTTCTGTGCAAGGATGCATGTATCAAGAAATGTGAGACTGAAGCTCCATCTTCTGGAATAATCAGTTAAGGGCTGGTTAAACCCTGAGGAGATGAACTCCAGAATCCTGCGAACAAGCAATGTAGCATTGTCCAGCACCCCAGCTTGCCGACCAGCAACACCGAAGACTAGCCTAGAAAGACAGTACTGAGAGAGGACCACTGGCACTATGCTTCCCAGGGGTCAGCAGTGACCTAGCAGGCTTCCTGAGCAGGCATGCAGTGGCCAGCCATGACTGATCACAGCAGAAGTCCATCATAAAAGCTAATATTTTGTCAGTGGGGGATTCTTGCAATAGATTTGTTTGCCACAGAAGGCAACACTAAATGCTCAAACTATTGATTCAAAGAGGCATGAGGTTGGGCTCATTACTAGATGCCTTTCACCTTTGGTGGTCTTGAGGATTCATATACCTTCCTATGATTTCTCTAGGATAATATCAAAGATCCGGCTGGGTTAGGCTACAGTCATTCTGATAGCGTCTTACTGGCTGAAACATTCTTGGCTGTCAGACTTCTTGCAGATTCATAGATTTATAAAGCCAGAAAGGACCACTGTGATCATCTGGCCTGGCCCGCAGTTGAAACAGGCTCTCATACCTCCCAACCTGCCCAGACATAGCCTCTCAGAGCCATCGTCAGATCCTGCAACCAGATCTGATGGCTTGGATGTTGACTAGTTGAGCACTATTGATAGAGACTGTTTTCTGGAAATTCTCATACAAAGCAGGAACCTTCCACAAGGAAGATGTACTCCTCAAAATGGAAAAGATTTTTCCATATAGGCATTGCAAAACAATATGGATGCAGTAGAGGCCTGCGGTATTGAAGACCCTAGACTATATATTGCTGCTGAAACTGGTGGAACTGGAATTTAACTCTCTCAAGGTCCACCTGTCAGCAATATCAGCATGACATGCTCTGGTGTAAATCATGTGGCCTGCCCCCTCCCCTGCCCCACTGTTAGGAGGCCTTAGCAACACAGGCTCTAAATTGCAAGGGAACTAAGGATCATGGCCATCCTGTCCTTTATGCCCTCTGTGGGACAACAGGGAGACACAAGGGCATATCCTTGATCCTGATGGACAGTGCTATTCAAAACAAATTCTGGATGTGCGTGCATGAGGCTTATTCATACATACAGTGGGATGTGCACTGACCTCAACATCTTGAAGAATCACATTTACTGTCGGATAAAAGTAATGGTTCTTTATTTCTGACATCACTAACGCTTCCCTTCAATTGGGAAGCTCAAGACTGCATTGATCCATCTAAAATAGGGAAGGCCACAAACTGAAACATTTTTTCAGATATGTGACTTTGTTTTTAGGGGTTGTTCTGATAGTCTCTTAATGTCCTTAGTTGGCGCTTGGATTTGTGGTCCTGGTGCTTGGATTGGTGGCTGCCATGTGTTTCTACTAAGCTTTGCTCCCTTTTGAAAATAATTTTGATGGAAGTAACAATAGTGAGGAAAAATAGTGCGTCTGGTGGTATGTGAGGTACATAATAATAGCTGCTTTTTCCTTTTGTGTGTGTGAATTTAATACTTGTGAAAAGTGTCAGCTATGAAGCCTTCTACCCACAAAACAGGTCCAGTACAGGTAATAGCAGTGCATCTGTATCCTCCCCAGTTCATAGGTGTAATTTAGCCCTGACATGAAGAGAACATCTTTTTGGGTAAAGACGTAATTTGGTTCCTATGCCCATTCAATTACTGTTTTGCAGTAAGTGTCCATACTTATAGCTGTGTCCATTGGGAATTAGAGTGAGATCTGCTAATCCTTAATGTTAAGAAGAAAAAAAAAAAAACATAACTCCATTCATTCAGAATGTTTTTATTAGGTCTAATGAGGTGTAGAAACCCCACACTGGAGAGGAAGAGGCCAAGGAGGCTGCTCTGGGCCCATGTCACACCTGCAAGGCATGCACCGGCTGGTGGAGGAGCTTAAAAAGGGAGCAGAGTAGCTCACTTGCAGGAAGCCAGTGGAGGTGGCCTTTGCGCTGAACTCTGCAAAAGGAGCACTGTGGGTGGCCCAGCTGCCAGAGCTCCTGTCCAGTGGTGGTCTGCCCAACTTGCTGAAGGAAAAGGATTAGATATTTGCTAAGCTGAAGACTTTTTTGATGTATTTTGTTTTATATGTCTTTGCTGTTCCTGTTGTGTGGAACTCCAGAGTGCAGGACTCAGTGACCTACCTTTGGACACTACATTGCAACCTGGAGGAGACGGTAGGCTCAGGTTCCCCTACTGACCCCTATGGGGCTGGAGGAAAAAAATCTCTTCCTGATACTAGAGACTGAGGACCAGAAGACCTCACATTCTAGAGAGTCCCACCTCTGGGAATTAGGCCAGGTGAAGCCTGATGCCCCTTGTTGGTCATCAGAACTAGCATTTGTTGGATTCTTTACATACCTCAGAAGAGATGGATGCAGTTTGTGGCCCAGCCAGAGATCTGAGTCTGAGAAGGGGCCAGACAACTGCAGGGCTGGAGCAACTATCAAGAGTGAGGCACCAAACAGAAGAGCACCTGTAATGCCTGATAACTGGGCAGCAGCTTTGGGGGAGCAGAGCCTTTCACACTAGATAACATGAAAAATACATTTGCTCTTTCATTAACAAGTCTGTTCCATACCCACATTCATAGAATCAATCATAGAATATCAGGGTTGGAAGAGACCTCAGGAGGTCATCTAGTCCAACCCCCTGCTCAAAGCAGGACCAATTCCCAACTAAATCATCCTAGCCAGGGCTTTGTCAAGCCTGACCTTAAAAACCTCTAAGGAAGGAGTTTCCACTACCTCCGTAGGTAACCCATTCCAGTGCTTCACCAGTCTCTGAATGAAAAAGTTTTTCCTAATATCCAACCTAAATCTCCTACTGCAACTCTTGAGACATTACTCCTGTTCTGGTCATTGCTAACTGAGAACGTCTAGATCATTTTGGAAACCTGCTTTATGTATTGAAAGCAGCATCAAATCCCCTATTCTCTCTTGCAGTAAACATCCCAGTCCCTCAGCTTCTCATAGTATTGTCCGAGCCCTAATATTTTTTGTTGCCCCACTGGATTTCATATTTCACAGCGTTCTTGTATTGGGCCAAATACTGGACACAGTATCCAGATGAGGCATTACCAATATGACAGAGGGAATATCACACATGTCTGCTTGCAAGGTCCCTCTTAACAGCCAAATGCGTTAGCTCTGGAACAAGGGCACACTGTTGACTCATATCCAGCTTCTCATCCACTGTAACCCCTAGGTCCTTTTCTGCAGAACTGCTGCCTAGCCACTTGGTCCCTATTCTGTAGCAGTGAATGGGATTCTTCCGTCCTAAGTGCAGGACTTTCCTGGAAGCGCATAGATTACTTTGGTGTGTTGTACTGAATTCATGTTGAATTTTTGCTCTGTTACTTTATGGACAATTCCAGTTTCTGTGTTATCCACTGGTTAAGGAGAAAATGTGAAATATAGTTTTACCCTCAGATTTCCTCTTCCTTTTGAAGGAAATGTAGCATGAAATTTGTAATTTGGAATATTAATGATATGCATTATAAGAGAGAAAATAGTGTTTTAGACTTTGTTACTGCTGCTTAGGGTTTTTCTATCCAGGTAATTAAATGGCTTCTATTACCATATGTTGCTGAGCAGCTGTCAGCTATTGAAGTATAGAAATACATAATCTTGCTTCAGTTTCAAATATTTGTTTTCTTCGCTTGCTTGCTGAATAGGTGCATGCTTCTGTAGGGCAGAATACCATTCTGTATAGATACTTAGTGATCCTCAGTCATTTCTGTCACTAGGTCCACTAAAACTACTAACAAATGTGGTGAATGGGTAGATTGCATACTAAGTGATAAAGGGTAGGTCTACACTGCAATGAAGAACCCATGGCTGGCCTGTGCCAGCTGACTCAGGCTCATGGGGCTGTTTTCATTGTGGTGTAGGCTTCCAGACTTTGGCTGCAGCCTGGGCTATAAGACCCTCCCACCTGGTAGAGTCCTCAAGCCTGAGCTCCAGCCTGAGCCCAGAAGTCTACACAGCAAAGAAACAGCCCTGTAATCCAAGCCCCACGAGCCCGAATCAACTGGCAGGGCCAGCCACGGATGTCTAGTTGCTGTGTAGACCCACCCCTTGTGCACATGGAGCTTCACAGCAGGTAGAATGTGCCTTACAAAGAATAGAATCTGTTGCCCTGAGGAGCTTTTAGTCTAAAATAATGAGAATACAATTCAAATCATACAAACACAGTGGTGGTTGATCATTACAGCTGGAAAGCTTTATTTCCAGAAATGTTTTGAAGCAGGCAAGAAGACTGCTTAGGGACATACGTTAGTCGGTACGCCGTTCCAAGTAAAAGGAACAGCATGTAAGAAGGCAGAGAGACAAAGGAGTAGTCAATGGGTGGAAAGTAGGCAGCTGGAAGGGGGAATGTAAGAGAGCCCATCAAGGAAGTTATGTTGGCAGGAAAGGAACTGTGAAACACATGATTGCTTTTCCCCCTATTAAGGCACTATCTGTGCTAAAATATAACAATTGAGGGACCCGGTTACAATAGTGAAAGTAATACTGTGGACAGGACTGAAACCCATACATGGGCTAACACTTTAGCAATCCAGATTTCCCGCGTACTGGTATGTGGCAACTTTTCATCCTTGTCAGGGGAGAGCCCTGTCATGCGTAAGCTCCCTGGCTTTGTTTTTAAGATTATAGTGTGGATGGTGGTCTAAAGAGATGGGCAGAGTGACAAAAAAGATACTGTTTGAATTAGTATTTTGGATGGGCTGGAAGGAGGAGAGGAAGGTAAGGGGAGGCCTGAAAATAGGAAGTTTTAGTAGTTGAGGTGGGAAATAATTTGTCCATACTCTGGTTCTAGCAGTGAGAGGAGAGTCCGTCTCATAGACGTTAAGGTCAGAAGGGACCATGTGATCATCTAGTCTGGCCTCCTGCACATTGCAGGCCCTGGAACCTCACCCACTCACTCCCGTAATAGACCCCTAGCCTCCGGCTGAGTTACTGAAGTCCTCAAATCATGGCTTAAAGACTTCAAGTTACAGAAAATCCACTATTTACACTAGTTTAAACTTGCAAATGACCCTGAACATGTGAGCAGGACCCACCAGGCAGATGCCTGGGAAAGAATTCTCTGTAGTAACTCGGAGCCCTCCCCTTCTAGTGTCCCATTGCCACCAGCTGGGGATTTTTGCTAGTGGCAGTCACCAGTGGGCCACATGCCATTGTAGGCAGTCCCATTGTACCATTTCCTTCATAAACTTACCAAACTCAGTTTTGAAGCCAGTTAAGTTTTTTGTCCCCACTGCTCCCCTTGGAAGGGTGTTCTGAAACTGTCTTTGGTTATAAGATAAAATAAAAGGCCTGAATGTGGTGGGGATGGAAAGGAGGCATCAGAAATGAACTGCAGTTTGACTAGTCAGTAGTCACAAGAAGGATGCATGTTAGTAACATTGGTGTGATGGAAAGAGTTTTGAGTGGGAAGCAACTCAATTTGGGGTGTGTTGCAGTTGAATTAACAAGAAGATGTCAGAGTTGGAGATGTGAGACAAGACAAAGGATGATAACTTGGTGGATAAATCCTTAAGAGGAAGAGGAGCATGTTTGCAAATATCAGTCGTGCTCAGAGAAAACAGGCTTTTTAAATTGTAAAAAATTCTCTTAAGTTTCAACTGTGTCGTGCTTTTGATTATTCTATGTGGGCTCAAACTAGAACTTGAAGGATCAGCACAGTACCATCCTGAGGCCTTGCTGTTTATATTTTGTTTTTGTATGTACAATATTTTGCTTTTTCAAAAAGATTCATTCTCCTATACATGTGTCACTTATACTTTCTGAATTGAATTTAGAATTCCTTGTCTTTGAGAAAAGAGCAAATTACAAGTAAAGTACTCTTGGCATTTAATTGCCTGCCCTCCTTCTATTCGTTCTTTTCTGGATGCAACAAAGGTACAACCTTCTGCCAGATTATGTGAGTCCTTAGGGCAAGTGAGGCTGCCATGACATTCAGTAATGCATTATAAGACATTAAGTAAACTATTAATGTATGTCTTCCAACACTGTTCCTTTTAAGGTTCATTTAACTAATTAAATATCAGGGCAGCCTCAGCATGTGCCTGGTTATCTTCCTGTCTATATATAGCTTTCCAACTTTGCCAATACCGGTTTTTAAAAACCCTTTGGTCAATTCCGATAGAGAGAATTTTCCTCAACAAAAGCCCTGAGTGGTGTGGCTCAGGTTAAACTGGGCCACTGCCACTTGAAAAATGTAGCCCTTAAATCCCTTAGTTTTGAAGACCAAGGAAATAGAAAGATGATACACTGTACTTAAAATATCTCTTGTTACCAAATGCTGTCTTTTGATTTCTTATAGATCCTAATTATCTCATGGCTAATGAACGCATGAACCTGATGAATATGGCTAAACTGAGTATAAAGGGATTGATTGAATCAGCACTTAATCTGGGCAGAACACTGGACTCTGACTATGCACCTCTTCAACAGTTCTTCGTAGTAATGGAACACTGCCTTAAGCATGGCTTAAAAGGTAAAAATTTTACTTTAAATGCCTACTTGACTTCTCTGTGTTGTATATAGGGGATATGAATGCCAAGGATAGTAGTTTTCAAAATGTAACTTTTTAATTTTACCTTCCAAATCAGACTAAATAAAAGACAGATACTATATTGCTACATTTTTCTTAAGCAGTGCTCTTAAAAAAATGTACCAGTTTTATAGGTAAATAATAGCACAGTCCCTTTGGAATTATACATTGCATCCTATGTGATGAATTAATCAGTCATGATTGATGTTGTTATGGTGAATGCCGGAGGTGTTCGTTCCCATCAGCTATTTATTCTAGTAATAATAATGAAAAAATTGATCCTTAAGACGCATAAGGACTGATGTCCTACAAAGACATGGTGTAAATGAAAGTGACTTCAGAATGTCCTGTGTTATGGAGTTTTGGTATGTATATAGAGTCCTTGCAGTACATAAAATAAAATGGACTGCTGCTGTAGCATACTTCTGCTTTAGCATACTTCTGCTTTCAGGTTAGAAACAGAAACAAACTAGCTAGGGTTTTGAAAATAACCATCCAAAAGTAACCTGAGTATAAAGCAACACAGTGTTGTCTATCCAACTCTGCGGAAAGACGCCTTCCTTGAATCGAGTGGTGTCCTTAGCTTTGGCATTAACAAATTTTGGATCAGTGTCACTGCTGCTTCTCAGAATCCTATGAATAGTTGTGAAATTGCCAGCCAAATTAATTTCATGCTGTTGCTGCTTGAGAAAGCTATGAGCAAGGGTGGAGGCAGGTGTTGGGGAGAAGATATGGAGGGGTAGAGCAGTGAGGACCCTACCCTTGTGAAGGAGTGTTGGAGGCTGAACAGGAGAGTAAAGAGACACAGTTTCCAGTAGCTAGAAGGGATGGAGTTGTTACTTACTAGTATGATGCTGATCTGACAGATGATGCCACCCCACACCCAGAAAAAAGTCCCATGACAATATCCTGGTAGAAATTCTAGCCCAGAGGCTGCTATTGGTGAAGAGGCTAGGATGCTCACCTGTATGTTGTTCTGGCTCTCGCAGGTGGGCCCCTGGGTACCATATTTGGTACCTGCCTTTGCTTAGGAAGTGTCTGTTTCAAGCCCTGAGCAAGTGCAGTGTCCTTATACCTACTGATACCAATATCTTCTATGCGTGAAAACATAAAAAGTAATCAGTCACACACTGGGCAAGTAGTAAGTATAATTTTCTGGTTCTGAATTTTACAGGAAGTTAAATATAAATTTCAGGAGAGCATTGTCAGTAATTCTGAAACCAGAACTTTCTAGAGGTCTGGACTGGAGCACCCTCCTGTAGCAGATTGTGGCATGACTGGCACACCTGCCTCAGTCGTTCCCCCCCCCCCCCCAAGTCCCCAGAAATAGTCTAAGGAGTCCTCCCAGGTATAAAGAGAGTCCTTGTGGGGTTAATTTATTACAGAAGTTTCATGAACATAAATCATAACCAAGGTTCCACAACCATAGTCCATTCAATATACAGCTCCAGCATCCTTCACCAAGCCTCGGCTCTCCAGCACAGCCTTTCCAGCTGGTGTGCAGTCCTGCTCTTCCCGGTGGGAACCCTCACAGCCTCTGTGCTGGGAGCATCTCTTACTCCCCCAGCCCTGTCATGGTTCCTCTGAGTCCAGGTCTCTTGCCCTGGAGGTGTCAGTGAGTAAGCTGCACAGCCCTTCCAGCCGACGTGCAACCCTGAATGAGTCTCACCAGGGCTTTCACTGACCTTACAGCCCCCAGGTGTCACCTTGCCCTCTTAATTTGCCAAATGCAGCCCCTGCGCTAGCATAGGAGAGCTGTCCCTGCTTCATTTACTGGGCCAGACTCCCTGGGTCAGTCTCACTTCTGCTTTTAGTTCCACTTTAAACAAATTTGAGAATATATTTAAGACAGTACAGATGCAAGAGAAAACTAATCGTCTATTTATACCTTCTTGTTCTAGCCAAGAAGACTTTTCTGGGACAAAATAAGTCATTTTGGGGACCTCTGGAGCTGGTAGAGAAGCTTGTTCCTGAAGCTGGAGAGATCACAGCAAGTGTTAAAGATCTGCCGGGGCTTAAGTAAGTGAAATTCTGCATATGTCTATACTACTTCAGTAAAACACTCGCGGCTGGCCCATGTCAGCTGGCTCTGGCTCACAGAGCTCAGGCTGCGGGGCAATAAAATTGCAGTGTTGACGTTCAGGCTGAGGCCTGGATTCTGGAACCCCACAAGCTGGGGAGGGTCTCAGGCCCTGGGCTCCAGCCAGACCCTGAACATCAACACTGCAACTTTATAGCCCCAGAGCCTGAGCCCTGCGGGCCTGAGTCAGCTGACACTGGCCACCCGCAGGTGTTTTATTGCAGTCCCCTGCTCTGTTGCTTTCCAGGCAGAATCATAGAACCATCAGGTTAGAAGGGACCGCAAGGATCATCTAGTCTAGCCCCCTGCCAAGATGCAAGACGGATGGTTATCCAACCTCTTTTTGAAAACCTTGAAACGAAACACATCCAGTTCTTTCAGCCTTTGCTTATATGGCTTCTATTCCATCCCTTTAATCATCTTCATCTTTGTCACTCGCCTCTGGATCTTTTCTATACATTGGTGACGAGAACTGGACATAGTACTCCAGCTGAGGCCTAACCAGTGCTGAGTAAAGCAGTACTGACCCCTCTGTGACTTGCATGCTATGTCTCTGTTAATGCAATCCAAAATTGCATTTACCACCCCCGTCCAGCATTGCATTGTTGACTCAATACTGTATGGTTTAACTGTAAGTAAGAGATAAGTGAAAGCAATTAATAGGTCTTTTTCTGCAGCTTCTATCCAAAACAAGCAAAGGAATTAGTGATGGTGAGGATATTTTCTCTTTGTAAAAAAGCAACGGGGCGTCCCGAACAACTGAACACTTAGTACTGGCAGTAAATAAATGATGATATCTGGAGGGACCAAAAACAGGCCTTATTGAATCTCTTTCACTCTAGCTCAAGAAAAGTAGCTTTAAAGTGGGAAGGATTGAAAAAAGAGGGAGAACATTAGATAAGAATTTTCTGTGATACCTTGGAACACTGGAGATACAGAGGTTGATTGACTTTTTTAAAATCCTTTTCTTTTAATTTAAATAAAAGGAAGACTTGGTAGTGACCAAAAAGGCAAACAAGATGTTAGATTACATTAGGGAGACAGAATAGTTCTGGAAATAAAGTATCTTTATATTATATAGCAAGCTGAGATAGTGTGTTGAGTTTTACTTCCCCTTTTGAAAAAGAATATAGCAGAAATAGAAAATAACTACAGAAGTGCAACAAAAATGAATAGAGGCATAGAAAAACTGCCCCATGAGAAGGGACTAAGTATTAAAACCGCTTAGTTCAGAGAGGAGATGAATAGGCAACATGACAGAGGTACATAAAATAACAAATAATACAAAGTGTCTCCTGTATTCATAACTGAAGCTCTAATCCTGAAAGTTGTTCCATGTGGATAGAACCTCATGCCCCCTGATTTCACTGGAGTTCTATACAGAGTCTGCCTGCATGGTACAGCTTGTAGGATCAGGGTGCATTATTTACCCTTTCCTTTTACAAAAGAACAAGGGGATAAACAATAAAATTAATAGGCAACAAAATTAAAACAGATTAACCAAAGAACTCCAACCTTTGTACACATGTAAACTGATGGCACAAAATGTTACAAAGGCCCAGAGCACTGTAACATTAAAAAAGAAAACAAACAAGGATAACAAAAATATCTTAGGTTACGCTAGCTGGAATAAGAAAATTAAGTCCTCCACATGTTTCATGATACAAGCCAGTTGACTAAGTGTTGGGAGGTGAAAAATAATTTCCCTCTAATCATGCTACTGTTTATATGGGGGATTTACACCTTCCTTTGAAGCATTGGCCACGGGCTGCTCTGCAGCATATCAGACTAGGTGAGCCATTGCTCTGATCCAGCATGTCAGTTTCTACATTTCCGAAAGGGTGTGCGTTCCACTTGCTGGCCAGAATAGGCGAAGGAGGAAAGTGTGAAATATTAACTATCCGAACCATAAAACATTCTTGTTTTTTATGCTTAGAACTTCACCTAGCATTGAGAGAACCATATTTAATCAGTACTTCAACTCCCCTGTTCAGCTCTTCAACAGGCTGAGGATTGGTTACCTGAGAGATATTTGGGCACCCACACTGTGTTAAAGTCCAGAATGAATGTGGCTGAATTGTTCTGTTAACTTGCCTAGTATAACAATTGCGTTTGACCCATTCCTATATCCGTGCCCCATTGCTTGATTTCCCCAAATGTTGCCGATAATCTTTGTCTAGATAAGTACTGCTAGCTCTCTGCAGAAACATCATCCAAGAGGAGTAAAAAGGGAAGATGGGAAATAGAAGAAAAAGACAAATGATTGCATGGATGAACACTGTATGTGGACACTTGCAGTTTCATACCCAAATTTCCACCTACAGTAATTGATGAAAGCTGCACCTTTGAGATAATGTGTAGATTGCAGAGATTTCAAGCAGAGTAAGACATTCAAGCTTTGTGTGAATATATGCCTTATAATATGTGAGTAATTTCTTTGTTTTGGTTCTGGGCTTTGGTAGGACACCTGCGGGTAGAGGAAGAGCCTGGCTTCGCCTGGCCTTAATGCAGAAGAAGCTTTCAGAATACATGAAAGCTTTGATTAACAGAAAGGATCTTCTCAGGTGAGCAGTTCTTTCTTTCTCGAATCTGAGAGTTTTGTTTCATTCTCTGTCCTCAAGTGATGTAGGTCCATTGCACTCAAAGGGCATTTTATAATGCTTTTTTATTACTCTGCAACACTGGAGTAACAGCTGTACTTGTACTTCTGGTTTGGGACAGCGGCACTGGTGAAATCTAGAGGTTGTTTTGAGGGATGGGGAACTGTTCAGCTTTCTGCTTGCAATGCAAAAGCCATTGTCTTCCACTGTTGTTATAACAGCATGCAAAAGATCCAGATATTTCATTTATTATAAAGAGGTGCTGTAACACAGGTAACTGGAGTAAGGGGTCTGTATAGTGTGGAGGTAGTGTTGTTCAGGGGATAGGGCACGGGGCTTTTGGCAATTCACTTCACTTCTCTGTACCTCTGTTTCCCCATCCATAAAGTGGAAATTGTCACAGGGTGCGCCACTCACTGCTCATGTGGCGCCACCTCCTGGTCCCTGTGGGGATTAGCTCTCGAGGTCAATGCCCCTTCTGTGGTTTGCATGCCATGGCTCCATCCATCTCTGGTCTGCAGCTCCTCTCTCTCTCTCTTCAGGAACCTCAGTGTTGTCCTCTTCTTGACTCAGCCCTCCATCTAAATCACTCAGCCTTCCTCCCCCCCACCATTCTGGGGTACAGTCCTGCAATTCTTTGTCACTCCCACAGTGACCCAGGCAGTCTTCCCATTCATTGCCTCTCTAGTGCAACTTCCCCTGCGGCAGGTAGGACAGCCCAGGCCCACCCTCTACTCCGGTTTCCAGCCAGGGAACCTTACAACACACAGCCAAAATCTGCTCAGTCTCCCATCTTGCTGCGTACTCCCTGAGATGCTTCCTACTCATGTGGCTCACCCTTCCTTCTCCCAGGGTCTGCCAGTTTCACACTCCCTCCTCTCAGGGAGCAATGTGGCAGCTTCCAAATACTTCTCCCTCTTCCCAGGGAGAGACTGCCCTTTCCCAGCAGCCCAGCCCTGTGTGTTGCCAGCTTCCTGGCTTTGTAGGTCCAGCCTCTTCCTTCCCAGCTGAGCCTATTTACAATCAATCCCTGCTCCCTGACTCTTCCTCCAGGTGCAGGCTGTGGAGTTATTAGGCCTATGTGGTCACCCCATCACAGCAATAATGATACTTTGTAAAGTGCTTTGAGATTTATGGATGAAAAATGCTTAGTAGTATTGCATAATTGCATGCCTATTTTTCTTTGTTATGAGGTTTTAGTATTTTTGGCTTTATGAATATTCATTTTTTATTTCCTTCAGTTATCTTGAGTGGGGGCGGAGAAGCTTGAAATTACCACTAGGGTCTATTGTCAGAGGGGAGGTTTATAACAGAAAAATTAGGATATGCAACTTTTTAAAAATTTTAATATTAGTTTAGCATTCATGACTCTCTGGCTTTTAATTTGAAAAATAAATGAGTGATATATTACATCAGTCAAAGCTGGAAACCCGAGACCTGTCTGCAGTAATTTACCATGTGCAAGACATACCTACAGAGCTATCAAGCTTCCCTTATGTTGGGCCTTTGTCTCACATTCATGGCGTAGCAAGTTGAGAGATCCTCCTTTCTAGATCTCTCTCAGGTCAGAGCCAGCAGTGTGTTGATAGAGCCATGTACAGTTGATGTATAGACTGTCCGTTAGCAGCCGACCGTCTAACCAGGTACACCGGGAGGGTGTTAACACTTTATTGTTGTCTTACAAGATCACAGGGCAGGAGTGTAGTGGTTAATAGAACCCATGCCAATTTATCTGTAAGTGCCTCTTCAAAAAACAAGTTGGAAGATTTTAGTCATGTAACACTTACTGTTTCTTTTGATGCATCTTGCAGTGAATTTTACGAGCCTAATGCTCTCATAATGGAAGAGGAAGGTCACATCATTGCTGGCCTCCTTGTAGGGTTGAATGTCATTGATGCAAACTTCTGCATGAAAGGAGAAGACTTGGATTCACAGGTATTGGATATTATTAATCATAATACCTAGCTGTAATAAGTGTTTCTGGGATGAATTGCACTCACCAAAATTATGCTGGTTTTTGATTGTATAGTTTTAGATTAGTTAACAATTAGTTAAACAAAGAGAATACTGTAAGTATTTGCTTCTGGGATTGTATTGGCTCCAAACGGTAACACTGGGTTTTGCAGGATAAAAAGTGTGTGTCTTATTTGCTTTTTTTTTTCCTACTGGTTCCTCCTACTTAATATTTGCCATTGGAGGTGAACCTTTTGTTCTTGGTTTCTGCATTTAGATGTAACATCTTTTGTACACAGAAGTGCTGACAGAACACTTTCCGTGGCTACCTACTGTGCAGCAGTGATCTGTCTCTACACTGGCAGAGTGCCACTGCCTCTGTTCCCTTTGTTCACTTTTTTTTTTTTAAATGACCAGCCTGAGAGACCATCCCTTCTGTTTCTCTTTGCTGCTGCTCCTCATTGTGATCTGCATACAGGCCACAAACAGCAGAGTGAAACTTACTACATGGCAAAGGAGGAGGAAGTGAAAACTAAGAAATGAAGCTGGAGAAGAGAACTGAAAAGAAGGAGGGAATGCTGCTCTGACCAGGGTCAGGAGTATTAGTTTTTCGAAAAGCGTATGTCAGGAAATCGTTTTATAGATGTTAACAAAAGAGAAGTAAGTTAATATGCATGTCTGATTCGGCTTACGTAGCTGGTGTGTATAGGAGTGTGTTGATCAGTATCTGCTGTCCTTCCCTCCTTCCAGTACTCCACTTACATTACAAAGCATAGCAACTTGACCTTCTACTTGAGCTCATCCTTATTTTGATCAGTTCTGGGTCGATTGTTGGTATAATGGATTTATTGCGCTTATAAACACACCAATGACACTGAAATTGTGTAGCTAAAAAGAGTAATATTTAGGAAGGGTTATACAGCCATATGTAAAATACTAAAATCTTCCTTTGTAGGTTGGAGTTATTGATTTTTCAATGTACTTGAAGGACACAAACAGCAGTAAGGGCAATGAAGGGTAAGTACAAAGGGAAACTTGTCCCTTTTTTTTTCTGGTGGGGGAGTGGTTAATTTGGTTTTTGAGTAGTATTACAAGTTGCCCCATAAACCTGTAGTTTTAATTAAAACACTGCAGTCATGCTGAATTCCATTTTTGTTCTAATTCTAGTTCTAGGATGGAATTCAGAAAGCTAATAAAGGAAAGAACAGGAAAGTATTCAGAATCTCAGGGTCTAGGAGTTGCTTTTATTGACTTAACCAGCAACCAAATCAAAGTGCATTTTACAAAGCAAAAAGGCACAGCAATCAAACTTGTGGTGGGCCATTTTCTAGAGCTCTTTCAGTTTAAGAGCTGCATGGTTCAGGATTTTCTTTTTCCAGACAATTACATGACCAGTAAAAGTGTCTTCAATCTCTAGCATCCTAGGGGGATGTATAAGAAATCTCCCACTGCGTAAATGAACCAGTATGTACTTATTAGATTAGTCTGAGTTCTTGTACCTGCATATATGCAAGTAGATGTGTAACACTTTATAGGAACAGGAGATGGAAAAATACAGGACTATATAATACATACAAATATGACTTTGCTGTACTTCTGAAATCCATTAACTCCTCTTCTTCATTGATCAAAAGTTCTATCATTTTCCATTCATTTGGTGTTACCTTGGTTCTCCAGAGTGAGGTAGTTTACGCTTTTTTGAAAATTAATTTGTTTTTATTTAAATTTTCATGCTGGAAATGCATGAAACAAAGTCTGGTTTCAGCTTTTGTTGAGTGGATCGTAGGGGGATGACTTTGTTTTGTTAAGCTTGAAGGCAGTACACAGAACAATACTGGTACTTTTGTTTGTTTGTATTTTCTCTTGCTAATCAAAATGTCTTCCTTGACTGAGCATTCAGTTGTGCAAATTATACAAACTTTGTCCTGCTAAAGATTGTACTGACAACTTGTCGGAAGTCAAGGGCTGTAACTAATTTATATAAAGGCACAAATTACAACTGTTCTCATCTTTCAATATACGTATGTGTCACATGGAGGAATTCACACTCAGTCCTGTAGACTCATCACAATCCAAATAGCCCTCTTCTCAAGTACAGATAGTTCTTAGATAGCAATGTTGTCTGCACTGACTTGTCTACTCTGAGAACTTTAAAGATGAATATCCTTGACTAGAATCTGAAGTTGAGAGATGGGAGCAAAGAGAAATGTTTTCTCTTTCTCCTCTCCCCTTCATCTGCTGAATGATCCCACACTATATTCTTCTTTTGGCCCCATATAAGCATTCTGAAGTGACAACATGCCTGTGTTACCTCTGCCTCAGACAGCCCCATTCATCATGGAACCACTGTAGGCTCCATGCTAGGAATCCCTCCCACTTCAGCTACAACCGAAACAGGTCAAGATGGAGGGGACATTCTTGGTAGGGAAGGTTGGATGAGGTAGAACTAGCTCTCCCAGTAGTCCTGGCCTTTTTTCCCAATGGTAACACACCTTCCTTTCTGTAAAGAACAATTGCTCCCTGGAGGCCTCAGGAAACACCACAGAACTGACCAGTATCTGAAGGATTAAAGATAAGCTGGCTGTGGCCTGTGCTTCAGCCATTCCTGTAGTCCCATGAGACAATTGTTGGCAGAGAACTGTATATCAGGAAACACTGATTATTCACTGTGTCTGTTTTTCAGAGATGGTCAGATAACTGCTATTCTGGACCAGAAAAATTATGTAGAAGAACTAAATAGACACTTAAGGTAATAAGTTCTTTTCTCTTATGGTATGATCTAAGAGACATACAATAGTTGTTTTTCAAGTAACCAGTAGCTTTTTCTCTCTAATTTGACAGTGCCACTGTAAACAATCTGCAGGCAAAGGTGGATGCTTTAGAAAAATCCAACACTAAACTTACTGAAGAGGTAGGTGTAACAGAAAAGGGGTGCATCTTCATTGCCCTGTGAAATCCTGAGTTACGGCAGAAGCAATACCTGATTCCTGATTTAAGTTATAGTGACTGATGTCTGTTAAAGGTGAACTGGAATGTTGACATGAAAACTGAGTTAAGCACAGGGTTGTGTTGTTTGTTGCCACTAACTAGGCATGAAGGACCCTCCACAAAAGAATGCTTTTTTAAAAATTAACTATTTAAAAAAATTTTCTTCTCTCTGAAATCTTATTGATACTTTCTGCTTATTGGAAGGCATCAGAATGTGTCCCAGAATGCATTGTATGAGACATCTTGGCTTGCCACCACACAACGTTTTGATTGAAAAACAAAACAGGATGATACAAAATTATCATGGTACACATTAAATGGGTTAAAAGCTGACTGACTGATAAGTCTCAAAATATAATTGTAAATAGAGAATCATCAAGCAGGTGTGTTTCTCGTGGGGTCTCACATGAATCAATTGTAGGCCTTTCGCTATTTATGCCCTCCCCCCCTTTTAAAATGACCTGGAAAATAAATCGTAAAATCATCACTGATAAGGTTTGCAGATGACCCAAAAATTGGGGGAGTAGTAGATAATGAAAAGGACAGGTCACTGATACAGAGTGATCTGAATCATTTGGTAAGCTGGGCACAAGCCAACAATATGTTTTAATGTGATCAAATACAAAAGTATATATCTAGGACCAAAGAATGTAGACCATGCTTACAGGACAGAGGACTCTATTTTTGGAAGCAGAGACTCTGAACAAAACGTGAGGGTCATAGTGGATAATCAGATGAACATGAGCTGCCAGTGTGACACTGTGGCCAAAAGGGCTAATATGATGCTTGCATGTGTAAACAGGGGAATCTCAAGTAGGAGTAGAGATGCTATTTTACTCCTCTGTATTTGCACTTGTTCAACTGCTGCTGGAATAAAACATCCAGTACTGGTTCTTCACAATTAAAGAAGAATGTTGTTCAATGAGTGAGAGTTCAAAGAAGGAGCCACAAGAATGATTAAAGGATTAGAAAACATGATTTAGGCTTGAGTTCCTCAATCTATCACCATATTTAGCTTAATGAAGAGAAGGTTAAGGAGTAACTTGATCACAGTCTGTCAGTACCTAGGTGAAGTACAAATTGTGGTTGATGGGCTCTTCTGTCTAACAGTCAAAGTCAAAACTAGACACATTCAGACTGGAAATAAGATGTACATTTTTAAAGGTGAGGGTAATTTAGTCACTGGATCAATTTATCAAAGATTGTGGTAGATTTTCCATCACTAGCAACTTTTAAATCAAGATTGGATCTTTTTCTGAAAGATTCTCTCTTGTTCAAACAGGAATTATTTGGGGGAAGTTCTATGGCCTGTGTTATACAGGAGGTCAGACTAGGTGCTCTCAGTGGTCCATTCTGGCCTTGGAACCTGTGAATCTATGGATATCTTCAGTGAACTGGGAATTTATGAAGAAATTTTCAGAGGATGTTTGTTTAAAAATGTATTTCTTTGGTAAATATTTGCTTCTGTATCAGCTCTTCTTTGGTGTTGTCATAGTGTACGTTGAAATGTATAGAGGACTTTTTCCTGTATCTGCTCAAAATTTGCTGAATATAAATAAAAATGTCACTCTGCAGAAAACCCCCATAGACTGGTCACTTAGGTCAGTCAATACACAAATCTAGGTATAACTTTTTTTTTCTTTTCCATTTTTCCTTTGTAGTTCACCTTAAAGCCAGAAATGCATTCTAATCTTCCCCATTCTACTGCAGGTCTCCTGTATGCCTTTGGACATCTTTGCCTCAGTTTCCCATGTAAAATGGGGAATAATGAGTTTGAACTCTTGTCTCTTTTGTCTGTTTAGATTAGATGCTCTTTGGGATGTAGACTCTCTTAGCACAAAGGGGGTCTGATATTAATTAGGATCTCTAGGTGCTATGATAATACAAGTGAAAATACCTCTGGAAAAGGACCGTAATGGCCTTACATTTTTCATGTTTTGCTCACTCCAGATAGCTTTATATATCTGGTTAGTGAACGGTTCCAAAGATACATATTGAGATGATCCTGTTACAAATGTAAAAAGTTTTGCAGTCTCTCCTCTGGCATCCAATTTCACTGGTGGATCTGACTGTATCTACTCATGGGGTAGGAAAAAAAGTTTTGTTATATTGTGCAATTAAAAATTGAGTACTTTAAAAGGCAGCCTGATTATGCTTCTGTTTTTAGTTATACTGTAATAAATGGCCTTTTGTTTAAAGCCTGAAAAATTCATATGCTGCGCTAATCAAACATATTCATGTCTCCTACCAAATTAATTGCAGTACTTATCAAAGTGTGTGTTTGTTTTCTGGTCACTCAGTGGAGTCTCCATACTGGTTAAAGTAATAACTGACACTGTAACAACTCTGCCCACCAAAACTATTTGCTGCACATAGCTAATTATTTGTGTTGCATGTCATATCAATTAATGCATTTTGCATGAATTGTACAAAAGAATTATGGTCTTGTCAGGATCCTTTTTTTATCCAGTTTTGTCATATCATGAAACCACTCAACCAACATCTTGCAATGTCATTGAACTTTTGTTGAGTGGAGGAGGTTACATAAGTTTTGATTTACAAAGTAATTCATTCTGTGGAAAAGTTTTTTTCCAAGTTACTTTGGTTTGCTTCGGTATTAAAATAAGTAATCGGTCATGGATGTCTTTCTCCCAGGAATTCCAACATGGGGTAGGACAAAGAACCACTGCCCCAAGTAGGCCAGTGAAGATCTTCCTTCTGTTAAGATTCTCATATCGCACCCATCACTGTCTTAGCTGAGTGCCTGAGCATGTTGGTATTCAAGTAGTGTAAATAGCTGTCCATCCAGCCAAGTGAAACATCAGCATCTAAGTTACAAGTCTCTGGTTTTGTTTACAGCTTGCAGTTGCGAACAACAGGATTATAACACTGCAAGAAGAGATGGAACGAGTTAAAGAAGAGAGTTCTTACGTCTTGGAAAGTAATCGTAAGGTCAGTTATGAATCTTTTTTTTTTTTATAGTGGGACTCACACTTACTTGTGCCATTGGCACTCTCATTACTCAAGCCCATCTTTTTTTCTACAATCAAGGGGAACTCCATAGAACTGTTTCAAATATTTTACTTGCCCAGATAAAAGATGTTGGTATCCACTACAGAATCTATTTCTACTTTTTGAAATTTTAAAGATATTTCATCAGATTTTATAAATTGTTCATACTTAAAATCCTATTATATACATCCTGCAGATGGCTAGACTGATTATACATGATTGCATTAAATAACACGTGTTGGTGGAGGGAAATAGTAATGTAACAAGGATGTTACTTCTGTATTAACTTAATGAAGACTATCGATGTTTGAAAACGACAGAAGCAAATCAACAAATACGAGGATTCTGATAGTTTGCCATCTGATTTGTTCTCTTTGTTAACTGTAGGTAACTAAGCAAGACAGAACTGCAGATGGACTTGCACTGAGTGAAGCACGGAAGCAGTTAAAGGAGGAGACTCAGCTACGGCTGGTAAGCTTGGTCTAAATTCAGAATTCGGTAAGGTATTATGTTTTGTATAGTTATTCGTTGTTTAACAATTACCTTTTGTAAAGGGTATGTGTTATGGTCCAAGATGCAAGTAAGGGTGATAGTATTCCAAAATACCTTGCTTAATAACCATTAATGAACTTGCCTTATAACTTCATTTTGTTTTAAAACAATCTACTAGAAGTAATTTTCCTGCTTCACAGCAGAATACTTACCAGATTTGGGTTAACATCACACAAAACATGCATTGAGCTTCTATTTTTGTATTTAAGAAATTTAAATGATGTCCTTGAGCCTACAGCATGGACACCTGTCAACTATTGTTATACAGCACGTGGGATAAGGGTGGGGGAGATGGTTGAAAGGGGTATTCTTGTGAAATAAGAGGTCTACAAACATTTCACTAATTAAAAATATAAATTTGGCCCAAATAGAGTTTTCTGATTGGTTGCCAGTGAAGTCATATACATAGCTATAATACTTGGCTGTTATGGCATCTGTTTTCCTTTATTTAGTTTCTAAATTCTATTTATAGTGGCAATAGGATGTTTATAGTGCAACATGTTAATAGTGTGTGTTGATGGGGTGGAGGGTAGGGTGGATTATCACACATTAGTTCAGTCATGTTCTAGTCAGGCTTGTTATAAAACGTGTGTGTTTCAGGATGTAGAAAAAGAACTAGAGGTGCAGATTGGAATGAGACAAGAGATGGAACTGGCCATGAAGATGCTGGAAAAGGACGTTTGTGAGAAGCAGGATGCACTAGTGGCACTCAGACAGCAACTAGATGATCTCAGGGCACTAAAGCATGAACTCTCCTTCAAGCTGCAGGTAGGGAAGGAAACCAGTGAAATGAAATGGTCCCTTTGTAGATATGGCATGTAGGAACCAACTAGACTACTTTTTTTCTTATCAGAAAGTCATTTGTGAGGGAAGAGGAGGATCACTTATATACCTTTTCTTTTCCTCCCTGCCCTATCCTTCCCCATCTCCTAATCTCACTATGGATTCCATTTGATTCCTTCTAAGTTCAGCCTGCATTGAGGCTAACCTTTCTAACTGAGGAAAGCTGAACGTGACTTGGTCCAGAAGCAGTAGAGTCTGTAGAAAGTCAGAGGCTGTTCTTGGATCCTTCATGTAGTCATGTGGTTTGCCAGCACTGCAAGGCTGGCTCATACCTTTATAAAATAAAAAATGCTCGCCAGATTCAGGGACTTATGAGGAAAAAGCATCCCATGATATCTAAACACTTATCTGTTGAATAGTAAGACAGTAATTTTCCCCTAATACGTGGCTGTTTTGAGAGTTGTTGGGTAAGGTTGTCCCAGCAGCATGCTTCCAATCATCTGATATTGTGTTTGGAGCAGCTTGCATAGCTAGTCAGTGTTGAGTAGTTCCACTTCTGTTCCCGTCTAAACATGCTGGAAACTAAGGAGATGGATCTTTTCCAATACTTATGGAAGATGATGTGTGGGCAAGCTCCCTTTCTGCTGCATTTCACTTTTATTAGTGCAAATAACTGTGTACAACCATGTATAATCTCTTTTGCTAGACTGGAGCACAAGTTTTAAGTAACTGTAGAAGCAAGGATGACGCAGCACCATTTTCAGAATCCGTAGCCTCTGATTTTACTTCCTAATTTCATTTGCCAGTTTAGACTTGGGCTATCCTCAGTCGCAGCCTACATGAGGTTTTCTTTTGTGTTCTGTACTGTAACACACAAGGTATCACTTGCTATGGTATATAATGATAAAATGAAATCATTTGTACGGGTCACCATGGACAGAGACAGGGTTTCAAAATCATAGTCCCTATTGTTTCTAGAGGACCGCCTGCAGCATAAGTGAAGTCAGTTCTAAAGAAAAGCTCTAACGGCCAAACCAAAAAATAAACATATAACTGTAAAACCCACATATTTATAAAAACAAAACCATGATAACATCCATCTCGTAAAATCTATTATTTTAATGTATATAGTTTCAATTGTCGCTGAAATCCACTGGAACAGACTACTCAGACAAAACCAGACAGCTAATGCCCAGAGAAATAAGTATTCAACTTAATTTCAAAACTATAAATAGATTTCACTGCCAGACAGTTGACAGTTCAGGCAACTGGCACTCTTGTGCCACAGAATTGATGGCATAGTATTGATACTATATCAGTTGATACTACATCAATCTATGCCATGTTGTTCAGATGTGATACTTTATATATAAAATAAAATTGTTTATTTACTTCCTCAGTTACCAAGACATGGGGAAATGCTTGTCCCCACTATTAATCTTTGCTTCTGATCTGTGCCCCTTGGATCACTCCTTCTTACCTGTTTTAGTATCACCAATTCCATTTCATTTTCCACTGTAGTTTATTTCATATTTACCACTGCTTACTGAAGACATTAGGTAACTTTTCTTTCCAGAGTTCAGACCTGGGAGTTAAACAGAGGAGTGAATTAAACAGCCGTTTGGAGGAGAAGACAAATCAGATGGCTGCTACTATTAAACAGCTTGAACAAAGGTAAAAATTAAATTGGTTTATTGCGAAATATAAATATTTCCCTGTGGTGCGTGGTATACTTTTGCAGGTGCTAAAAATGCATATTTTTATATAAACTTATTACACAGAGCTAAACAAATATCCCAGACATGCCAAGTTCTATTTCTAAGAGTCCTTTATAGATATTTTTTTGAAACATTAATATTATCTGAGTTGCATTCAGTGGCATAGGCCTGCTTTCATTGAAGTCTGTGGCAAAATTCCCATTGAATAGCATGGGAGTGGAACTGGGCATTACAGCAGTGGGTCAAATCCTATTGCTCTTACTCACCTGAACAGTCCCATGGAAGTAAGTGGAACTATTCAGATAAGTAGAGAGAGCAGGACTTGGCCCTATAGCAGTAATTCAGTGATAGACTGGTAGCTAGGCTCAGGAAAATCCTCCATAAATGAGAACATCCTGCTAAAATGTCAGTTATTGTAGATGCTTGTTTTATACACACAAACAGAGCATACATATATAAAAGCTAATTATTGGAATCCTTGTCAGCACTGTTGTATGTGAAGATGGAACACCGGGTAGTTAATTGCCTATTGTTAATTTAAATAGGTCTGTACCGCACCACTAACACTGTACAAATGGATGACTTACAGAAGCATACAGTCTATGTTAGACACAAAATGGTAGGGATGGCAACACAGTAGTGGGGGCATGAAGGACAAGGATTACAACAGTCAGCGCTAAAATAGGCTTATTGTTACATAAGACTCTAGTTCTGTTTTTAAAACTATCCTATATTAAAATTGGAACGTCCATCTCCATGAAAACTGAGACCTATGTTTGTTTCTGGGAGGTATGAAGTGCAAGAAAGCACAGTGAAACTAACTTGGGAGGTGGGACTGAAGAGGACTATTTATGGCACTTGGAGCTAGCAGAGGTGGCGGATAGGAACAATATCCATTAGTGCCGTGATCAGACATTCTCAAACACCTATCCTAGTGAGACAGTGCTGACAACCCACTACCAACTCTTGCGTAATTGGGATGGACTCTGAGGTCAGACGTAAAACCACTCACTCCCAGAGGAGGATCTCAGGGGGTTGCATTCCTTTTTCTTTAACATCTTTGGAGCTGGCCTCTTATAGTTGCTTTCACAGAGGGTTCAGCTGGTGTGACTTGACTTCAAATGGAACTGTACTTATTTAGTCCAAAGTATCTCCACCTATGCATCCATCCCCTTGTTATGATCCTAAATGATGCTAGCAGGCATGAGAGGTGCATTTCCTAGAGAGAAATGCTGTTTTACTTGGAAATAATAAAGACAGAAGTAAGGGGAATAGTTACGATGTTTTTATAATTATTACCTTATTCAGTAAAAGGATGATTATTGTAGTGTGTGTAACTTTCATCAAATTCTTCTGAGGTGGTGTGTTTCTGTAGTCTTTTGAATGGCTTTTTGAGAAATGTTTGCCCTTTCATAATTTATACAGACATATTATGTTGAATGTATGACAGTATCTGTTCAGTTAACTGATTTGAACTTTTCTCTTACTGATTTTATTTTTTTTCCCATTTCCCCTCACATCATCATTCTGACATTTTTCATATAGTGAAAAGGATTTGGTGAAACAGGCAAAAGCCTTAAATAGTGTAGCAAACAAACTGATCCATAAGCACCATTAGGCATTTTTGCAACTGGTCACCTCACAACTCGTGACATTGAAACTTTGTTATGAGGGAGAAAACCTTAAGAATAGTTAAAAGCAACTATTAAAATGTTAATTGTCATTTAAAGTTGATTTGGAATTTGCTGACTTTTTTTAAACCTTTGGGCTTTTTTTCAGAGATAGAAAATTTGGTAGAAGCTCCCTAATTTGCCATATAAACTTTGTTAAACTCCAGAGGAGTTGGCCAATAAATACACAAGGAAAGCTTGAGGAATGAGAGATTTGTGGCTCTGTACATACCTTTGATACGTACTGTATACAGCACAAGTCTTCAACCTGAATGGGTATTAGATGTGTGGTTCTATGCCAATATCCGATTGGCCAGTTCTGGGGAAGCCAAATTAGTTATCTCTGTTACCCAGTTATGAAGTAGACAAAGAAAATGTGTCCCTGGAAGTAGCTGAAAGTAGTTAGGTGTGTATTTCCAACCATTACCCTTTGACTTTTTATTCTTTGGGTTTAACCCCAAAACAAGGACAAATGGGCATTACATCTTAATATCTTGTCACCATGAAGATCCAGTCCTCATTAACCAAGACTATTTGCAATAATTTTGCCTTAGTAACTTGGGGTGGGGAGGTAAATCAACCATAGATTCCTTTAAACTTCATGGAGACAAAATTAGTAACTAGATGTCTTAGAGTAACGTTACGGTAGAACCTCCTTATCTTTTCATTGCCTTCTACCTCTGCCATAATTCCCTCTAGAAATGTACTGCAGTTCTTCCTACCTGAACGAAGCTGAGGAGAGACAGTTGTTTTGTTGGTCTTTCCTCTTCCTAGAAAAGGAATAGTTACACATTTTATAAAAATATTCTGCTCTTTATACTTTGGGGTTAAAAAAAAGAGAGAGAAAGAAAGGAGTGGATCAAGTAGTAGGTTTTTTGCTGGCCAGTCCTTGTCTCAGAGTAGCTAGCCTATAGCAAATAAAACAAAATAGCCGCCTTTCACTGTTACACTTGTTACATTTGCTTCTAAGTTTCTGTTGCTTGATACAAATAGGGAATTTGCGAGTTCTGGCAAAATAATGAAAGACCAACTAAAGCTTAGAAATGGTTCTGAATAGAAAAAATAATCATAAGCTTAACATCTCACTTCAAATTTTTTAAAATTGTAGATTAAAATATTGTAAGTTAGTGTCCTCTTCCCTATGGTCGCAAGAGGTCACCATGCTGGTCCCATACAGGCTTTAGTGTGTAAATAATTCTATAAATACTTTGCTTCAAGAAATCAAGGTTTTTTTTCCTGTGTTTAATAGTTTTTTGTCCTTGTGAATTGCTTGCAAAAATGCTGTCTTGTGTAAATTTCCCACTCTGTCGTGTAGAATAGGACTCCTTGACACATAGTGGGAGACTTATATGACTGTCATGCAGCTGGAAATACTATTAATTCACACTGGACATACTTAAAAATCTGTGAGGCACAATCTTGCCCTCTAGTACACAAGTGGGTATCGCCCCTTAGCTTGTAAAATTGATGACTGCACAACGGCAGACTTTATAAGACTCCCTGGAAAACAACTACTAAGTATTTGAGGCTGGCTGTTGAGTCACATGTTTGAAAACACAACATTAACCTTGTGACCTTTTATTCTAAATTCATTTGAATTATCTGCAGAACAAAAGCTTTCATCAGGGTATCCAAATGGGTAGTTAGGATTGTTACAACCCCCTGCCAAATTTTTCTTGTGGACAATAAATTTTCTCCTATCACAGCAATGCTACAGTAGGATTGAAGACTTAAATATCTGGCAACATGTCAAAAGTTTGACCCAGAGTATAGGTTGCTGTGGTGTAAATGCCTGTGTGCTTAATCTGATGTGATAGTTGTGGAAGAGACCAGGAAAATGCACTAATTCTAAATATAGTAGATAACCTATGTTGCAAGTTCCAGTTACATGTGTAAAGCTGAAATGTAACGTACATTAAAATAAAATTTGGCTTAAAATTCTGTGTACTTGAGGTTTGCTTTGAATATGGATAAAATGTTTTGTTTATCATCTAATAGCTGTAAACTGTGGTAATAGAATAAAAACCATTGAAAATCAGAGTTTCTTCTGCCTGGTTCACCTGCATTTGTCTTTCTTTAGAATATTTTCATCCTTCCCATTGTTTTACCATACAAGTTGTTTTCCTTTTTTGGGTTTATTTTTTTGTTTGTTTAAATTCAGTCTTCCTCCCCACCATGGCTTTTGTTTTTTATCACAAGTTCATGTGGCTCAAATCCAGATTGCGACAGGCAGAGAGAGAACGTCAGTCCGCCGAGGGGGACAACCGGCTCTTCAAGCAAGAATTTGGTGACAAGATCAACAGTCTTCAGATAGAAGTGGAACAGCTCACTAAGCAGCGGTGAAGACAGTTTTCTAATGTATTTATTGGGTGTGCTTTCTCTGCCAGGTCAGAAATGTCTGGGAAAACCCATAGTAAATGGGGGAGTGTGTTTATCCTAAACACAAGCAGAGTAACCTTAGAATGGGGAAGTGCTTTGATATATTGTGGACCAAATTTTCAAATGTGGGCATCTGAGTTGCAACTGCATTTTTAAAAAAAACTTAACACTTTTAAAGAAAATTACAAAATATGTAATCAGGAAAAATGACAAGAATAGTACAAGTCCAGTGCACCATCGAATACTAAAAGAAGAAAAATCTTGTTAGAAAAATAATCTGTGGAACACCATGGTTGGAAATTAAATATAAAAATGTTCTCCAGGCAGTTAAAAGTTCATAAAGAGAGGCTGTCAGTCTGCAGTTCTGCTCTAATAATATCATTTGTATTATAGAATATAAACCTTAGAGAGAGACTAGACAGCAAACAATGTGATTATTCATAATCAGGAATGCTAGCGCTATTATCTACAGTTTCCTCTTTTTCACCAGTAAGTAAATCTACAATTTTAGGAGACTGAGACAATAAATATCTTTGGGCACCAACCTAATAGATAAACCTGTGTTTTTTTTTTAAATCCACAAACAGCCTTCGTTTTGGTGGGAAACAAAAAAAGACCTGAAAGTCCAGGACAGAAAATTGAGCATGAAAAACTATCATATTCCTCTTCCAGAGTTGTCAGTTTACTAACAGCAGGAAAATACAGACCCTTTTACCATGAAATAGAAGGTGGTCTCTCATTTTGCATACATGATACATTCTCTGTCCCATGACAAGGTCACTCTGGATCATCATTGAATAAAATATATTGTCTCATACTGCCTTCTTTGGCCTCTTTCCCTTTACTGAGGACCGTCACACTTCTTTTTGCCTTAAGGTGTCTGCTAACGTGAAGTGATTCAAAACAAAATGTTTACAGTAGGGAGGAGAGTGTGATGGCTGATGGGGCTTTTTTTAATAAATATATGTAAGCTCCCATTTATGCACACAAAGGACACAACTGTTCCCACAAACGCATCATTTTATGTGCCCGCATTTGAAAATTTTGCCAATAGTATAATTAGACTGCATCCAACAGGATGAAAATGCTAGTCCTTGTATCTTTGCTGCTAGCAATATTATCAGATGCAAAAGGGGCTTTAAGTCTTGTCTACACACACATGTTGCACTGATTTAATTAAATTGGTTTAGAAATTAATTCAGCTAGATCAGTGCAAGCACCTTGTGTGGACACTCTTTTATCACTGTATTTATATTGATTTCTAAGTCAATTTAGTTAATTAAGTTCAAATTCTGTTGGTAGACAAGGCCCTTAAGGTAGTTATATTGTGGTAAACTGCTTCCTTGAACTGGATTGCCATATTAAGAAACTGTTTTTTGCTCTGAAGAGTTTTCATACAATCTTACAGGTAAGACCGCTCTGACTTGTATGGTATTGAGTGCATCAGTGGGCACCGATCCATGTCTCAAGTGATTTTCACCCAGTTCTGTTCCCTGAGGTCCTGGGGGTGCTCTGGAAACTTTGGGCTGTTACTTTCGTGGAGTTACATTATTGGAGTTATTACCTATCTGCACTGAGGGCTCCCTTGCAGTTATTCATAGAACCATAGTATATCAGGGTTGGAAAGGACCTAGGGAGATCATCTAGTCCAACCCCCTGCTCAAAGCAGGACTAATCCCCAACTAAATCATCCCAGCCAGGGTTTTGTCAAACCTGACGTTAAAAACCTTGAAGGAAGGAGATTCCACCTCCCTAGCTAACCTATTCCAGTGCGTCACCACCCTCCTAGTGAAAAAGATTTTCCTGCTATCAACCTAAACCTCCTCCACTGCAACTTGAGACCATTACTCCTTGTTCTGTCATGTGCTACCGCTGAGAACAGTCTAGATCTATCCTCTTTGGAACCCCCTTTCAGGGAGTTGAAAGCAGCTATCAAATCCCCCCGTTCTTCTCTTCTGCAGACTAAACAATCCCAGTTCCCTCAGCCTCTCCTCATAAGTCATGTGCTCCAGATCCCCAGTCATTTTTGTTGCCCATTTTTGAGCTGATGTGCTCTTGCTTAACAGTCCCTAGACTCAAACACTTGGGACCTGCTGGCAGGGTACTCTCAGTGGAGAACCCTCGGCTTGAGAACTCAGTTGCTCCAGCATAGCCTAATTTTTATCTTCAGCCACGGTGGAAAGCACCCTAGTGACAAAGGTTTTGTGTGAGAGGCAGGAAGGGAAGCATCCTTAAGGATGTCCCTGGAAATTGAAGATCCTGCTTCTGATTTGATGCTATTTTGACTCTGGCAGTTTGTGTACTGTTGTTGGCAGTATCATATTAAAAATATGACTATATTTTAATTAAGGACCTGCAGACTTAGTGAACAGGTGCACATTTCATACCTCTAAACAAAATTAAGCTCGACTGGATTAGATCTGGAATTTATATTCAGACTTTACGCATTGTGGGCTTGTTAAACATACATTGGGATAATTCGTTCAGACGTGTACAGGTTTGAAAATTCTGGTAATGGAGATTTCTTTTGTGCCCTCTTATGCTAAAAACATAAATCACCTTTTTAATAGCTGTGCATATTGGATGCTGTAGAATCAGATCACTTATCCACAATTTCCTTTTGTTATACTGTAGGGATCAACTTGAACAAGAATTGAAACGGGAAAGAGACAGATTGTCATCAATCCACCAGGGTATCCAAGAAAACAAAATCACAGTAGCCCAAGGCAAGGGCTACCAGAAGATGCAATTAAAAATGGTAGTGTCACTGTTCACATTTAAATATGGTTTAATTGTAGCTACTGTCTTACCTTGAGCTTCTTATCACGGCACATATGCGTTGCTGCTATCCTGCAGTAGTAAAGGTATGAGGGTAGCAATCAGGATAGGAAAAATTCATGTAAATTTTTAATTAATTCTCACACCATGAAATTGAAATGGTTCTCCTTTTTCAGCCTGAGAGAGGTCTTTTTAAAAGCAACAAGTTTTAGTTGTAATATAAGAGTGTATCCTTCTCTCCCAGCTGTTTGACAGAATCTTGAAATTGAATGTGTTCATCAGCACTATTTACTAAAGAAAAATGCAATATAAAAGATACTCTAATCAATACATCTCACTGAGAGTAAATCACCTTTAAAATAATTTCACATCATCATAAGCAGGAAGTTACCATGCTGACAGTCTGAGATAGAGTAGAACTCAAGAAATGAAGCTGGCTTTTTAATACGTAAGAGAGCAGCATTTCAAAGTTGTAAGTTCTATTCTTGAAGAAAAAATTGGTTTTCATGTTAACTAAACTTGTCTTAAAACAACTTTGAAAATCTGATCTCTCCCTGCCTTGTTGTCATTAGACTTGGCTGTCTCCTGAGAAGTGTCAGTAAAAGGGCAGCTCTTCCTGAGACACTAGCATAACTCTCAAATATGAAGACAATGAAATAGTACAGGGTATTTCTGTAGTCTGCACATACACTGCAGCACCTGTTCTTTCAGGTGGCTAATCTTCACTGGGTTTCCCCAGGAGACTTCAGTAGTACTGCTCTCTCCTTTGAGGGTTTCTTTAGTTCTTCAGTAATTTTTTTTAACCAGTAGCATTGATAACTTAAAAAATAAACAAAAAGGTTAGCAATGCCTCTTAATAACTTAATTGTCAAAAGCATTGTCTCTATAAACAGCTGTTACACTACAATAACAAGGTGTCAGAATGAAAAACTTATTGCAGCTGGCTCTTAAAACCAGCTGCTGTTTGATCTTTCCAAACCAAAGCAAGCTATTCAGCTGCAAGGCAAAATAATTCTTTTCTCTCATTGTACATGTTACAAAATCAAACCCTGAATCAATGATTTTCTGATGCGCCCTTTTCTTCATGGGATTACCCTCCTTCATTTGTGTGTCATTGTGGAACACTCACTAGAATGGGACATGCAAGTCTTTGTCTTGGGAACAAATGGGTTTAATTTACAGAAGTATCTGTTTATGTAATATCTGCTCCTTTTATTGTGTCTCGTGGTCTATGGATGGTTTACTTTTATATGGTTATGTCATTTTAACAGCAGTTTAATGCCCTGTCCAGGCTGTAGTTCGAATTTCTAGCAACTCTCATAGACATGGATCGTGCTGATAAAGTTCTAACACGTTCCCACAGTCACTAATACAGATAGCAATTTATTTTCTTAGTCGTGTTGAAAAGTAATGCTGCATTTGGTTGGGGATTTGCCTTTGTCTCATTGATATTTGTAGAGTAAATCTATTAAGTAATATTTACCCTCCCTGCTTCTGGTATACCAGTTGAGGTGGCTGGGTTATGCTTCCTCCTTCCCAGTTTAAAAAAAAAAAATTGTTAGATTAGCTCTCCGAAAATCTGAAGCCAGCTTGGACATTTCAGTTTTTTTCTGCCTGTCAAGAGGAAGGCAAACAGCTAGTGTGCTTAGATTGGTGCTCATGGACCACGCTGGTCTGAGAGTCAAAGGGTAGATTTTCAAAAGCACCCATGGGGTTTAGATACAGATCCCACTGAAAGTCAGTGGGACTTGTGTTCACTAAGTCATTTAAGTGGCCTTGGAAATCGCAGTCTAAATGTGTAGAATGCAGCTAGTGAAATACTCAAAGACTAGTAAGTATGTTTTTTTTCTTTTGACAGGATGGAAAGCAGAAAATCCAGGAAGAAAATGCCAGACTGAGAGAACCTGGAAGAGGGGAAAATGCTATTCTTCCAAACAAGTATGGACTGAAAGATATCCCCTTTCCCCTTTTTCTCACTTTCACTGTTCCTCCTGTTCGCTGCAGTGTGAAAAGCAGGTCTGTTATGCTCTTGGCTAAAGGTATCAATTACTGTGTTGGTGAGAATTTAGTTTTGTTGTGGGCTTATCCTTTCTTTCACTTAAAAGGCAGAACAAAAAACCAACCCTAAATAAAATATGCTAAAATCTTCTAAGTGAAATTTAAACTTTTCTGTTTGAAGTGAAGACACTTATAGTTTGAGATTTTAAAGTTCCAGGGTGGTAAGATCTGCTCTTCTCAATTACACAGTAACCTGGGAGAGAAACAGAGTTCACTTTTAAGTGTAGTAAGCATGGGAAGTTGGCATTTCAGGATTTTAGGAGAGGTTTTGGGGTTGGTGCAAACAGGAGGGACTTGAAGTTTCCTGTTTTAGAGGTTGTTTTGTGCTTTTTCAGTTGTAGTCTGCCTCATACAAGGAGGTCACAATATGGTTTATTTCTCAAACTGTTGGAAAAGACTCTCTAGCTGTCTTTCCCACTTTGCTTTTTGTGGGGGGGGCAGGGATTGTGAGGGGGTGTAACACACTCAGGGACTTGTCGAGTACTGCAGTTCTCCTGTCAAAGGTTTGCAACGGCCTTTGTGCCCATTGTTTGAGGTTCTCCACTGTGCCTATTTCACAGCACTGAATCAGGAAACAGATTCTATTGCCAGGCACCAGGTGTTTTGCTCTGGAATGTGGGAGATGATGAAGAGATTCCTGTTCCTCTCCCAGCTACCTCTGAGCCACCTGATATATAGCTGTAATTCTTTTTTCTTCATTTGGAGAATGTAATCATTTAGGCTGACTTTTAGGCCTTGGCAGAGTAGGAGCTCTGCATTTACAAATCTGAAATTGCAAGGACACGCCCCTTTGGTATTAGTGCTTCAGGAAAAAGCCCTGTCCATGTATTCGATTTTGGTATAGTATAATGTTGAGGACCAAGAACAAGGTGTATTGGAGCCTAAAGATGGAGGGAGGGGGGTTGTTTGGTTTTTTGGGGGGGAGGGGGGGCGGTTTCTAGAGAGAAATGGCTTCTATAATAAAATAAAATAGTTACAAAAATACTAATGTACAAATCCCATTCAGGTAAGAGTTTAGTTTTTAAATGTGCTAAAATGAATTGAACATCACAGCAGAAAGTAAGCCTATGTTGTTTTAGCTGGGTTTTTGTTTATCTGGAAGATTTATTTAAAAAAAACAGGAGATGAGGTAAAGACTTGTGTTCAAACGGGTAGACGTTTATAGAAATACAAAATTTAAGTCAGGAACCAGGTCTATAATCAGGATTTTGTTCAAAGCATAGTAACAGACACTTATGAACTCCTGTCTTCCGTGGTTTTGCAGGAGGATTTATGGGGAGAATCTAAGAGGAAGAATATTGTAAGCTTTCATGTTAGTTGAAGTTGTGGGGATGTTGAACCTTTGACAAAGGCTTCTTTTCTCCAAAATGTTAACTAGTTCTTGAAGCGGAAGAGATGTTACCAAAAGTCATTTTACACAGTCTGACTAAAAATCCCTTCCCCTCTCATTTCTCTGTTTTTGCTCTAGGCTCTTGTGATGCTATTTCACTAGTTCTCATCATAGTCTTCCCAGACAGACATAATCTACATTTCTAACACAAAAATAATGCTGAGAAGAAAACATTTTGAGGGAGGGGGGAAAACCTTTTCGGTCTTCTTCATATGTCATAGAGGAGGGAAACGGCATGACCCAAATTGTGTATTTTTCTTATGCAGATCATCATTAATATATATTAAATGCATGCTGGTATGGTTAAAGGTTATATTAGCATGAGTTTGGGATGGGCATCTGACACTCAGGTTGCAAAGTGTAATTAATTGATGACTTTGCCACTAATATGTAAGGGGACCATCCCACATTCATGCTGATAGGTTTTGACACCACAGTATGTAATCATGTATTCCCGAATACGTATGTATTTATGAATGGTTTTACATTTTGCAAGCATATGGAGTTCAAAATAGGTGCTTTTTATAAACCTCAAGAAATAACAACAAAAATAGTGTGGTAGTGTGTTTTAAAAACAACAAACAAGAAGTGACTTCAGTGAGAATGGATCTGAGTCTCAAGCAGTTTTTTCTTCTGGGAGATGTGGATAAAATGATACTACTAACTTAACGTTTTCTTCTTTTATTGTAGGATACAGTCTGTCATACAAGAAGAGCAGGTTAGTATTTCTTCTGCTTACGCTGAAACACTAAAGTACAAATGTGATGAAAAGTCTTATGGATTCACAATTTCTTCTTCAAACCCTGCACCCTTAAGATCATAGAATCATAGAAGATTAGGGTTGGAAGAGACCTCAGGGGTCATCTAGTCCAACCTCCTGCTCAAAGCAGGACCAATCCCCAACTAAATGACCCCAGCCAGGGCTTTGTCAAGATATTGAGTATCAAAGTTAAGTCTTTTTCTACCCTCACGTAAATAATGTGCCTCGTAAAGCACAGTTAGGATCAGAAAATTGATTATGAAAATGACATTATTAGTTTCATATTCTGTCTGCATCAGTGACTTCAGGGTCAGCCAGGTCCTGTTCACAATTAGAAAGATGGTTTGGTTTGAAACACACCCGCACACGCACCCAAACTCCCAGGCTTGCAGACTCATTCTGGGCTCTGAATGCCAAGCTGTGTTCTTCCTGGCTCATGCATCATTGCCAGTGCTAAAGATTCTGCAGTTGGAACTCAGTTGGCAGTGGTGTTTGTACATTGATGTCTGAGGCTAGCTCACTATGCAGGGTTAATGTTTGTAAAAGTATTTTCTGCTGGGAAAGTAAAATATGATTTGTTAATACACTAGGAGCAGAAATACTGAATAAGATGGTGCCATTTTATAGTCACTTTTCTGATCATAAACTTGCCTTAAAGCTAACAGAACAGTAGAATATGTCACTGCAAATACTTCAGCCCTGTAATGGTAGCCTTAGATCAGGGGTAGGCAACCTATGGCATGCATGCTGAAGGTGGCACGTGAGCTGATTTTCAGTGGCACTCACACTGCCTGGATGCTGGCCATCGGTCCGGGGGGCTCTGCATTTTAATTTAATTTTTAAGTGAAGCTGCTTAAACATTTTTTTAAAACCTTATTTACCTCACATATAACCATAATTCAGTTATATATTATAGGTTAATAGAAAGAGAACGTCTAAAAAAGTTAAAATGTGTTACTGGCACACGAAACCTTAAATTAGAGTGACTAAATGAAGACTCGGCACACCACTTCTGAAAGGTTGCCAACCCCTGCCTTACATGTTAGGAATGAGGGATTTCTAAAAACGTTTGAATTGACAGGAAAGAAGTTAATTAAAAATGTGAAATAAATGCCACAGTGTAGCTTGGTTGTAGGATAAGCATCAGTTATAGAGACCTAGTACAAGTGTGTTTGTCATATGCATATGGATAAGTGGAAAGCAAGAGAAAGTGAAGCATAACAAATACTGCTGGGATGTGTAACTGTTGACAGAATGGAGCTGGTAAGGATTTCAGTGTTGAGCCAGACCCCACAGCCCTGGCATTCTCAGGGTACGTCTACACTGCACGATTATTTCGAATTAGCTTAAACCGATATTACAAAACAGATCTAATAAAATCGGTTTAGCGCGTCCACAGTGGGATCCCGAAATCGATTGTTTGCGTCCATGGTCCAAAGCTACCATCGATTTCAGGAGCGGTGCACTGTGGGTAGCTGTTCCTCAGCTATCCCATAGTTCCCACTTCCGTGTTGAGAGCACAGTGCCTGATGGGGCAGAAAACACTGCCCCGGGTGGTGCTGGGTACAGCCTCACCCCTCCCTTTGTGAAGGCAGCAGACAACCCTTTGGCGCCTTTTTCGCGGAGTGCATTGAGCAAACGCCATAGCACAGCAATCTTTCCCTTTTTTTTTTCACGTGGTGGTGGGGGGAAATAAACTGAGGAGCTGTTCCCTGAACCACGCCAGACACTGTGTTTGAACCTACAGACATTGGGAGCTCAGCCAAGAATGCAAATAATTTTCAGAGACTGCTGTGGACTGTGGGATAGCTGGAGTCCTCAGTACCCCCTCCCTCCCTTCATGAGCGTCCATTTGAGTCTCTGGCTTCCCGTTACGCTTGTCACGCAGCGCTGTGTATCCTGGAGTTTTTTATTCAAACGCTTTGGCATTTCGTGTTCTGTAACGGAGCTGGATACAACAGATTTGTCTCCCCATACAGCGATCAGACCTAGTATCTCCCGTACGGTCTATGCTGGAGCTCTTTTTCGATTTCAGACTGCATCGCCAGCCGTGCTGATCAGAGCTCCACGCTGGGCAAGCAGGAAATGTAATTCAAAAGTTCGCGGGGCTTTTCCTGTTTACCTGCCCGCTGCATCCGAGTTCAGATTGCTGTCCAGAGCGGTCAGTGCTGCACTCTGGGATGCCGCCCGGAGGCCAATAACGTCGATTTCCGTCCACATGAACCCTAATCCGAGTTATCACTATCGAATTTAGCGCTACTCCTCTCGTTTGGGAGGAGTTCCGAAATCGATTTAAGGAGCCGTTTAACTCGATATTAATGACGACGTCGTGTGAACGGATACAGCGTTAAATCGGTATATCGGCCATTAAACCGATTTAAAGTCGCAGTGTAGACCTGGCCTCAGAGTACAGAGAAACAGTCAGCGCAAAGGTTGGGCAGGGAGGCTGCAGCCTGAGCACCAGCAAACTAGACTAGACAGAAGAATGGCTGCTTTACACTTTGCATGAATTTGTGTAAAGCGTTGAGACATCTTTGCAATGAGTGTGGTGCTGACTGAGAATGTGTGTGTCCCTGACCCATCTGCACAGGTGCCCTCCAGGTTAGGAGGACAGGATCAATCTTCCCTAGCAGCCTTGTTGGTTTGCTGCATTTAGTCCCTCCAGGACTTGGTGCCCGGAGTATGAAGCCACTGTTCAGGGAGTCAGTTACTCTGTGAAGTGGATTCTGGATGTTGATTGGCCAGAGTTAAATACTACTTCCCAGAAGAGCGCTTTGTCTTGCGGTTTTCTGAATGGTTCGAGGTCCTGTTTGTGTGTATGCACAAATAAATGCTTCCTGCAGGTTGCCTGCTTCCTGAGCAATCGGACTGTGTCTCACATGGACTAGGAAAAGGGAAAGCTGCATTGTGAGGGCGGAGGGGAGCAGACACTAGCAATAATACTGAAATGGAGGGTGCAGGAAAAGTAATGCTGAGCAATTGTTTTCTTAATGATTTAGGAACTGCCATCTGGACCTGGAAAAGCACAGATATGCCAGCTGTGCCAAGAGGAAGGCAGTCTCACCAAAACAAAGGTAACTTCAGTTAAGGGGAGGCTTGTGTGTCTTGGCCAGCCTGGTAGCACATGTGTGCCCTCTAAGTTTATTTTCTAAAAGCTGCTAAATACAAGTAGATTTCCCTTTAATTACCTGAGTACCAGGAAATACCTGTTTGTCCACCTTCCCATTAGGACAAAGTTGTTAAACAGAGAGGGATTCAGGGTCCTCCATGCCTTCCGCTGTTGACACTGGAAGATGATAAATGTATTCTTCCCTCCCCCCAAGAACTGCCTTTAATTCACCCCCCATCCACACCTGGGACACAGTCAGCTCTCTCTCTGTTTCTGCCAGAGAAAGTCAGTAGTGACTGTGTGGTTTTCATTTCATTTTTCCACTTTTTCCTGCCACCCTCTCTCTTTATTCTCCTTTATCTTCACGTTTTTCTCTCCTCTCTCTTTTCAATAGGTCACTCTTCTTCCCTGGCCCTTTCGCCTTTCCAGAATCACAGAAATGGTGCGATACAATGGGCCCCATCTCACTTAGAGAAAGTGAAGCCCTAATTAAATTGACTTTCCTTTCTCAGTCCCCCAACATGCCTGCTGCTAGGACTGCCGGGTCCTCTCTGTCATATGGAACCACTGAACTCTTCCCAATAGCACTGAGAGAGCGAGATAGGAAAACCCCTGTCTGTGAGGTGAGAAGGGAAAGCAGGACCCACAGAGGACCCTACTGTCCTACTTCCTCTGGCAAGCTGGTAACATCGCTGGGAGACCCACCTAATCCCTCCTGCATAATTGGTGTTTTTTCTGAGATTTGCTTGTGTTCCATAAAGATTTGTTCCATGTTATATAGAGCACTAGCTTATGGCTCTAAAAATTACCACTCTTAGAAGGCAGCTTGGGTTACATTTTCATTATGGATACTTTCAGGGAGAACTTGAAAGGCTTTTTAGTGTATCTGCCAAGGCCTGAACTGAGGGGTTCTGTGTTTTCTCTGGAACTATTGAGTGTCACTGGCTCAAGGAATTGATCAAGGAGCTGCTTTCTTGGCAGTGTTGGGTGTCAAGGACACCAGCTCTTATGGCAAGAGACACACAGATCCCTGAACTCCCGTGTTGGCAGGTAGGTAAAGCAGCGACTTAAAACATTTGGTGTAAACCATATCCTTATTTTTGAGTACATGCTGCTAATAGTGGGGAGTCTCAAATATGATTTCTCTAGAAGCTTTTCAGCTTGCCTTTAGGAAGCACACCAGTTAAAAGGACTGCAAATTCCAGCACGTCTTATACCCGCTTTTTATAAATCCCCAAATATGAGAATGGTGTTTGGTTGTAGATATGTCAGTATAACTTATGCACATACATCTATACATCCCCATACATCGTATATATTAGGGTTGTCAAACTATTAAAAAGATTAATCACAGTTTTAATGGCACTGTTAATACTAGAATACCAATTTACATTTATTATAAATATTTTTTGATGTTTTTCTAGATTTTCAAATCTGATTTCACTTACAACACAGAATACAAACTATAGCGTGCTCACTTTGCAAATATTTGTATTAAAAATAATGTAATATAAAAAAGATGAAACAAAAGAGCAGTCTACAAGTTGAAGCATGAAGGGGTATACAAATGTTATATGGCATGTAAATACTTTGCAGCACTGGCTACAATAGTGCTATGCAAGCGCCTGTTCTCACTTTCAGGTGACATTGTAAATGAAGCGGGCAGCGTTATCTCCTGCAAATTGTAACCAAACTTGTTGGTCTAGGTGATTGGCTGAAGTAGAACCGAGTTGACGTGTAGGTTCTAAAGTTTTACGTTTTATTTTTAATGTATTTTTTTGTACATAGTTCTACATTTGTAAGTTCAACTTTCACAATAAAGAGACTGCACTACGGTACTTGTATTAGGTGAATTGAAAGATACTATTTTTTTTACAGTGCAAATATTTGTAATAAAAAATAATATAAAGTAAGCACTGTACACTGTTGTAATTGAAATCAATGTATTTGAAATAGGGCTGTCAAGCAATTAAAAAGTTAACTGTGATTGCACGATTAATCAATAATACCATTTATTTAAATATTTTTGGATGCTTTCTACATTTCCAAATATACTTCAGTTACAACACAGAATACAAAGTGTACAGTGCTCACTTTATATTTATTTATTACAAATATTTGCACGGTAAAAAACAAAAGAGTGTATTTCAATTCACTTAATACAAGTACTGTAGTGCAGTCTCTTTATTGTGAAAGTTGAACTTACAAATGTAGAATTATGTATAAAAAAAGTATTAAAAAATAAAACCAAGTAAAACTTTAGAACCTACACGTCAACTCAGTTCTACTTCAGCCAATCACATAGAGCAACAAGTTTAGTAACAATTTGGAGGAGATACTGCTGATTGCTTCGTTTACAGTGTCACCTGAAAGTGGGAACAGGTGTTCACGTGGCACTGCTGTAGCCAGTGTTGCCAAGGTATTTACATGCTAGATGGGCTAAAGTTTCATATGTCCCTTCATGCTTCAACCACCATTCCAGAATACATGCATCCATGCTGATGATGGGTTCTGCTCAATAACAATCCAAAGCAGAGTGGACTGACACATGTCCATTTTCATCCTCTCAGCAGAAGGTTGATTTTCTTTCTTCATGGTTCAGGTTCCGTAGTTTCTGTATCCGAATGTTGTTCTTTTAAGTTTTCTGAAAGCATGCTCCACGCCTCATCCCTCTCAGATTTTGGATGGCACTTCAGATTCTTAAACCTTGGGTTGAGTGCTAAAACTGTTTTTAGAAATCTCACATCGGTACCTTATTTGCGTTTTGTCAAATCTGCTGTGCAGGTGTTCTTAAAACGAACATGTGTGCTGGGTCATCATCCAGGATTGCTATGACATGAAATATATGGCAGAATGCCAGTAAAACAGAACAGGAAATAAACTATTCTTCCCCAAGGAGTTCAGTTCCAAATTTAACGCATTATTTTTTTAATGAGCATCATCAGCATGGAAGCATGTCCTCTGGAATGGTGGCCAAAGAATGAAGGGGGATATGAATATTTAGCATATCTGGCACGTAAATATCTTGCAGCGCTGGCTGCAATAGTGCCATGAGAATGCCTGTTCTCGCTTTCAGCTGACATTGTAAACAAGAAGTGGGCAGCATTAACTTTTGCATTTGGCTGAAGTAGAACTGAGTGGACTTGTAAGATCTACAGTTTTACATTGTTTTATTTTTGAATGCAGCTTTTTTGTACATTTGCAAGTTCAACTTTCATGCTAAAGAGATTGCACTACAGTACTTGTACTAGGTGAATTGAAAAATACCATTTCTTTTGTTTTTTACAGTGCAAATATTTGTAATAAAATAAATATAAAGTGAGCACTGTACACTTTGTATTGTGTGTTGTAATTGAAATCAATATATTTAAAAATGTAGAAAACATCCAAAAATATTTAACAATTTTCAATTGGTATTGTATTGTTTAACAATGCGATTAATCGCAATTAATGTTTTTAATTGTGATTTTTGAGTTAACCACGTGAGTTAACTGTGATTAATTGGCAGCCCTAATTTGAAACTGTAGAAGACATCTAAAAATCTAATAAATGTAAATTGGATGCTGTTGTTGTTTAACAGCGTGATTAAAACTGATTTTTTTAAATGGAGTTAATCGTATGATTGACAGCCCTAATGTGCATGAAATTAAAAATACGCATGTGTAGTTCTGATGGATAAGACTTTTTCTACTAGGGTTTCATATGCAGCTGTGTGTTCTGATTAACTAGCATTTGAATTTTTAAGTATTGATTGCTTAAATTGACTCTTCCCAAGTCACATCTGGGTACAGTTTGCAAAATTTGCTCCAGCCTGTTCTTGGAGTTTTGATTTTTACTCTCTGGGTTTAGGAACTCTGCAGAAGTAACATTCTCATCCTTTGAGAAACAAAAGGTTCTTTCCCAAAGGTTGGAGAGGCCAACAGGGAGTCTCTAGTGATGGGTGAGGGACAGAAGCTTCAGGTGCCCTTTGCAGGGACAAAGTACAGTCTTTTGGCCAACTGAATGTTAGTGAGAAAACCTGGTTACTTCACTTGGTACTATTGGGCCCCTTGTGATTGGCTGGCGCGGTCTCTCTCATCTCATTAACAGTAGTTTCCACTTTTCATTCCTCTTTCTCGTTGTTTAGAACATTTGCAAGAACTGTGGCGGAATCTTCTGTGAGGCCTGTTCAGCTAATGAACTGCCCCTTCCATCCAGCATTAACCCAGAACGTGTTTGCAACACGTGTCACAAACAGCTGATACAGCAATATTCCACCAGCCCATTGTAGGACTCCGCATGAGGGTCAGTGATGACCAGTCAAGGCGTGGTCCAGCTATCGAATCTTGTAGCTTAGGTCTCGGCTCTGAAGCTCTAGAGAAGAATCACTTTTTCCTTCTGCTCTTGCAAGGTCAGAGAGTAGAAGTACATTATTATGTTCACATTCTCTCTCAACTGTCAATTTAAAATGCTGGTCCAAGCCTTCCTTCAGGAGAACACTCCCACTTTCAGGCATGAGCTGCTGTGCAAGGAACTGTTCAGTTTCATGTCAGAGTAGCCTTAATACATGTACCATGGCTACTACAAGAGCTAAAAACGCATGTACAAAGGTTTACTTCAGTGCTTTGTTTGAAGGCAAAATGTAATGAAACAAAGAACTGAAACAAAGAACGAGAAGGTATTTTTCACCTGCATGTGTGGCTCTACTTAAAACACCACTTCCCCTTTTCCCTTCTGTCCTTGGCAGTGCTAATGAACTGTAATGCTTCAGTTCAAACAGAAAAATTCCACAAAAGAACTGGGAATTGAACATGTGTGTGGCACATTGTTACTCAGTTCAGTCCTCTCCTGGGCTCCAGTTTGGTTGTGTGGAGTAACATCAACAGTTGAGAGGAAAGATTTAAAAGACTTGGGGGTTATTTTTTTGAGGTGTGTGTAAGAGATGAGAACTGAATAGCAGCCACTTCACTCAGCACAGTATGCTTGAAAGTTCTCACAGCAAAATACTTCAACATTAAATACACCTTTTTTTTTTGTAAAAACAAACACCTTTGAACTTTATAATGGAGGTTCTCGTGACATTCTAAAGACTATAAATCTGTTTTGTCTTGACCTGATAATTAGAGGATGGATCTTGATTCCAAAATATTTAAATTTAAAAATATATATACTGGTCTTTATTTAAACAGAATATTTAGGGGCATGTTTGCACATTCTGTCCAGCATACTGTTCCTACTAATGTTGTGCACATTAATCAGCTGTTCAAGCAGCAAATGTGTTGTTTTTTATCAAAATAGTCATAAGACTGATCATTTTGTAGCCACAAGAAGTGGTGGTTGCTAGCAGGACTCAAGTGTGCTAATTTGAAATTCACTTTCAAATAGATTTTACGGTTCATACAAAGATAATCTGACATAGTAAGATGTCATATCTAAGGCTTCTCTGCTACCCTAAAGACACTACCTTCTTTCTGATGTACACAGCGACTTGTACCTCTCTATGTAAGGGCTCCAGCCTCCCCTCCTGCCAAAAGTGCAAAATTACAAATGCTGGTGTGCATCCCATCCCAAAGAGGGGGCTTAGGTTATTTAGCCTACTTTGCATTGGAAACCCAACTGAACCACCAAGACCGCAGAATGTATTGTAATCTTTAGAAAACTGACTTATGTATATTTATATGTATTTGGGGGTGTTGCATTAATTTTGTACAAATCTATATTTAGGGAAGCCTGGTTTATTTCTCTAAAGGTGATTATATGCAAATTAAATGTTAGAACTACATTGGAAGTGTGTAGATGAGTTTAGGCCACTTGATTGGGCTAGTGATGATGATCAGTATATAATCTAGTTGGACTCTCCTGCTGCTGACTGCAGGGAACTAGCAGGGCCTCTTTCACAGGAGCCAACAGGACTCAGGAAAGTAGGGGGGATGGAAAGGAAAACATTACAAGATATTTGAAATTTTCTTATTCTAATATTTCCCCCTTAAAATAGTAGTTATCTTCCTGCAATTGACTATAGCAACTTCTCAGGAGAAATTAAAAAATAAAGTAGCTTTGTGTTTGGAATTTAAGTGGGAAATATGGTGCTTTCATATGTTCAACTTCCTATTTTCCAGGAAGACAGTTTAATTAGGGGCACCAGTGCAGAGTCAGGGACAGCACTTTGACTAGAAAAGATACTGGACTAAAGGATCTTTTATCTAAGGTGAGGTTGGTGGCTTTTTAAAGGGACAATAAATATTCAATATGCATATACTGCACAAATCTACAGGATTTTAAATCTGCTAGTCGAGTTGGTTTTGTTTTTTTGCTAGGCAGAGTAGGAACTGAAGTGTAAACCATTCTGAGAGCATTTGGATATTATAGTACTTAATTTTAATGTGTAAATGCTGACGTTCCCTTGTGAGTGTGATTTGAAGCTCCAAGATAGTAGCTGATTCCTTGGTTGCCTTTATACCTTCTTTTGATCTTCACAAAAAGGAAAATTGCTGCTACCCTTCTTAACTACTAATGCTGCAATTCTAAAGTCTCCATTTTTAAAAGCAGGATAAAGTCACTTATAAACAGGTTCTCTAAGTTACTTAAAATCCACTGTGCTCAACAACTTAAGTTTACTTCAGCCATGAGGAGTTAGTAACATATTTGTGTACATCTGATATTCAGGAAGAGAACTAAAATTGTCAGAACTACAATGATTTCCAAAATGGCTCCTACATAGGTCCTCTGTTATCCTCAGTATTAAAGGCTTGTAAATGCAGTGCTGGCTACATTACTGTACATAATGTTGAATACCACCTCTAACGGAAATTTGTCAAGCATGTTTGCTCTGATATTGGTTATAGGTGTTTGTCCTGACAGCTAAGTGGGAGGGGGAAGGTATTTTCTGGCAGTGTTGTTCCACACAAAATAAAACTGTTTAAAGAATACTTTTTCCATCACCGTTGCTTCTCATTTCTGCGTGTGGATTGTTCTTATTGCACTAAGTGGAGTTGTAACCTTATAAATTCATCACTACCTGGAAGGTAGCACTTGCATTAAAAAGCACTGTTTGCTAGCTCTGAACATTACCATTTACACAAGTGGCACCTTATTCATCAGTTTTGTGCACTCATCTACTTAATTACCTGTTTTTACTGGCCCTGCAGCAGTATGCAGCTAAGAGTGAGCTGGATTCTGTTTCTCCGGGGGGGAGGGGGGGGGGGTACCAGCTGTCTGTTAAACTCCCATGTTACTGAAGACAATGTGGATTACACACCTGTAAGTGTAAGGTTATTTTGGCCTCTACCACTTATTACAGAAGGTAATCTGTGAAGGAACTCAAGAGGAGGTGGTGGAGCTTTGTCATGAAGGGAGCAGTTAAACCAGAAAACACTGGCCTCTTCTCCCCACCCCCAAAAAAAACACAAATCTCAAACACTTTGTTTAGGGACTGAGTGGTTATGCTGGTAATGTAATCATTTCTTTCCCAGCTGGAGCATTCTCGTGTAGACCTGCCCTTTGTCAGAACACGATATAGTATCCTTAAGCAGTTTGTCCATTTGGAAAAGTTGATGCTTTGAAAGGTGAGAGATATTATAAAGAGGCATTAATGCTCTAAGTATTATCGACTGTAAATTCGGTAACAGCCTAACCAGGGGAAAAGTGGAGAAAGCCTTACTCAGAATATGGGAAGAGTACAGAACGTGCCTCCCCGTAGTATAAGAAAAAGGGAAGTGAAATTAGTTTCACCATCACAATAAAAGCTTAAGCTTAAAATACCTTAAGCCTTTTCCAACTGTGTACTGAGTCTAGCTTCATGTAGCTATTGCATCATGCTATGCCTTTCAGTCTCCCAACAAAGTAAGGGGGGGAGAGAAGCAGTGCTATTACACAATATGCAGTGCAGAAACTACCCAGTAAAAGCAAATATGAAACATCCTTGATTAAACATTTGGGTAGGTGCCTTTAAGCACTGTACAGAGAACAGTTGCCTATCACCCCACAGACTGTATGTACATTGAAATTGTCTAAGCTTAAACTTTACAAAGTGTTTACTCTATCCTTAAGCACAATGAGATAAGGTGCCAGTTTTAGATGACAAAGGAAAGCAATAGGTAAGAGTTGTGGAACCATTACAAAATCTATTAGAAACACAGTGTTGTGTTTTAGACTCTCAGTGCCATGCTTTGGCATTTTCTAGGATATTTAAATTCAACAAGTGCCCAACTACCTCATAGCTTTCTAAAGTTATTGTCCAACTATTGCTGGAATCTCTAAACATAGGGTTCTTATCTACTAAGAACTGTTAAGCTGTTGAATAGTAATGCCACACAAATAGGTGGTATTTCAGTGTTGCAGCAACAACCTAAATCAGAACTTACCCCTGCCTGTACTGTAGCAATTACTGTAATACAAGGACAATTAATAGATTCAACCTTAGTTCTGTTTTTACAGACAAATTCCACAGTGTAACACAGTTTGTGCGCTTTATTACACAAACCCATACTGAATAATTTTAGATACAGACTGAATTGCCTTTGAAAAAAATGATTTATGGTTTCTTTGCTACTGAACAAGAGCACCTGCATTCTAGCTCCAAGAATGATAAGCAAATGAGTTCTTGCTTCATCCTGAAAAGAAAAAGGAAAAAATGTTAGGGATTTAGATATCAGCTCTCATTTGCCAAATGCTAACTTTCTTCCATGTCTTGTGTTGTTTGAGAGTCCTCTACTGTACATAGTTCTCAACAAGAATGACTACAACTCTTCAGTTGGGAGGAGTACTCAAAGCTTACCTAAATTAAGCCACCACTAAAGCAGCAGCTCTTTAAAATGGTATGAGCAGGTTTTCTTGACAAGTCTGCTGAAGTGGAGGAGATCCAAGCACAGAGCTGATCCAAATTACACTCTACAAATTAACCCATTTTCAACCAGTGTGCTCACCACCATGCACAATAAAGAGGTCATAAATGGTACTAAATACTCTTAAGACTTCACAGGAGAGATGTAATGCAAATGTAGAACATTTACTGCTTCCTCAAGTAACAAAAGCAGCAGTGGAGGTTGTCTTCAAGCTATGTATGGGATAAGTGTCTGCTACATCTGGCAAGGAAGATAGCCTTGAAACTCAGCTGGTCCCTTACCTCCAACCTAATCAATGTACCACTTGAGAGGGTTCCATCTTCCACTGCATTTACTAAAGAGCTCAGACTAGGAAAGTGAAGGGAGGGAGAGATGGGAACCCTCAAAGAAAACAAGTTATTTAAAAAAAAAAAAAGCCAAAATTTTTATTCTGCAGAAGACATTTAAGGGAAGAATCTACAATTGTCTGACACCTATAGCCTGAGGACAAACTTCCTGCAGCAGGACAGCAGCCCCAGGTGTTCACTACAGGCAACTACATTTCATCAGGTTAAATAGGCTTCAGTCAGCAAAAACTTCAACTGCATGTGTTTAATTTCCACCCCTTCCTTGGCTCAGATGATCCAAGTATCAGGCTCATGCTCCTGTGGAGCATCTTGCTTTCTCCTACCTCAATGCTAGAACAAAGCTCATGGTGGTTCTCTGTCAGGTGCACTTTACATAGCAGGCTCCCAGTCCATGCACAGCTACAACATGGGCTTTTAAAGGATGACTGACAGAAAGCCAGCTGTTATCATGAAAAGCTTTAAAAGAAATTTTCTTAAATTTTGATCCAGCTTCCTCAGAATCAAGTCTGTCACAATTGCTCCCTCACATACATTCTCTCATTTGCCTAGTTCCATCACCCATGATGCAGACAACGTGTCTCCCCTGTCACTAAGTCTGCTGAACAAGTCAACTATTTCAAATGCAATCAAGGGTTATGAAGTTTGTTTCTCATACCACTCCACTGCTCTAGAAATGGTCAATACATTTTTCAGTTACACCCAGCTCACAAAAATTGGTTTCACAACTGAGAAACTCATGAGCCTAGACTTGCATTTCACCTTCCACAGGAGTCAGAGAATCGGGGGGGGGGTGCCCTTTAAAACCTGAATTCCAGCACAAAGTCACTGCTTAATTGGAGAGTCTGATCAATGTGTTTAGCTGTAAACAGTCCGATGTACCACAGCATCCCACTCAGTTCTATCATCCTTTACTGAGTGTTTTCTAAATGAGGGCCTGATCTAACTCCATTAATGTGAAAATGTTTTCAGTAGGAATTGGATGGGGTCCTTAGGTCAAAATATTCAAATTTGGGTGCCTGTGATAAGACACCTATGACAAATACTTTATAAATTTAGATGCTTAACTTTAGGTAGGGTTGTTTGAACTTTCTAGACTTAGATTGTGACTTTAAGCTACTTGTCTTCAATAGCTAACGTTCTGCATACTGGCACTGTGCTATACAAGTAAGCCTATGAAATAAGGGTCAAATTGTACACCTTTGAAACAGCATACCAAAGAGGGAAGGATGGTTAATATACTTACCTAGTTTGGGTTTGTGCCACTGTCACTAGCAATCTTGTTTTCTTTTTGGAGATGAATTCAGGAATAATTCAATATATCTATGCTCTGGGGAATAATTACAAAATGTTTATAAAGTTTCTGAATAATAATAATGAAGTTAAGTCTATATAGTGCATGTAATAGTCAGACATGCGTCCGATGAAGTGGGTATTGACCCACGAAAACTCATGCTCCAATACGTCTGTTAGTCTATAAGGTGCCACAGGACTCTTTGCTGCTTGAGTAGAGTTAATCATTTCAGGCCTGAACAATTCAAGGCCTAGAAATTGAAAGGTACTCTGTACTACATGATCAGTAGACAGCCCACGGCCTGGCAAGATGTTCCAGATGACTGGCAGTACCAGGCTCAACAGCAATAATGCACAGCAGAAAAAGATGCAGGCATTACTTACGCACGTGTGACCTATCCTTGGCCATAGCAGCAACTGCATCTTCATGAGTCTCAAAATGTACATCTGCTTCTCCTGTAGCTTTCCCACTGGAATTATATTCCATGGTGATTCTTGCAGGTTTCAGTGGAGCAAAAAACTAAAGAAAACAAAACTTAAGTAAAAGATCAAGTATATATGGCTAGCAGTTAAGAGTCAAACAAAGGTGAGATGGAGCAACGGGGAGGAGGTAAGCTATGTAGTTTAATTTTACAAGTTTATTGCAGTGGTACTATTTCAACAAACCTTGGGAATTCCTATTTGATAAAATTAAAATGTTTTACAGTTAGTTACCATTTCTTCTTCCACTTATATACAAGATTCCTTCCAGCATAGAAGTCAGCTGACCATTTTGTTACAACTTGGTTTCTCGCTATAAAGGAAATACCCAAGTTGAAATAAAATGGTCAGTTAAATTTGATGCTGCTTAGATATGATTGTGCTTATCTGAACCCATTTTATTCTAAAAACCCTTTTAGACTAAATTTGCTAATGTGCCCCAACATGTATCACCTTGCATTGAAAAGTGTCCTGCTTGTCAGAATAAACTCCATGTCTCCTACCTCTATTTAGATGAACTGTATTCTACTTCATTTTGAGGAAGTGCTTACTTTTGTTTTCTCACCAGGAAAAAAAACACATCAGCTGTATCCATTGCACAGCCATGCTTACAGCTTAACAGGGGGACAAATGCTGGTTATATCAGACAAATCTTATCAAACCCATTCAGTTTTAAGACAAGATTTTTTGATTGATCTGTAGAAGTTAATTTAAAAGATCTGGCATGAACATGTACACGAGCACAGTCACGCACAGTGGTTTGCCTTAAGCTATTGTAAAAATCTGTTTTTATAGTTCTTAACAAAACACCTGCAAGATAAAATAGACTATTATGCTTTCTTCTCCCCATTCTGTAACATTTTTACCCCAAAATATTCTCTGAGTGAAGCTTTATGCTCTGCTGTTCTTGTTGCTCATGGAATTCAAATTAGTTTTACCTTTCCCCAACACTATGGCCTTTTGCTAATAGCAGTACTAGCTCAAATAATTTAGCACAAAACCAAGGCCTGGCAGCAATTTAGAACAGATCATTTGAACAGTGTCTTCCACAATACACCAACCTAGCTGAGGCATCTAGGCCAGGGGTTGGCAACCTTTCAGAAGTAGGGTGCTAAGTCTTCATTTATTCACTCTGATTTAAGGTTTTGCATGCCAGTAATACATTAACATTTTTAGATGGTCTCTTTCTTTAAGTCTATAATATATAACTAAGCTATTGTATGTAAAGTAAATAAGGTTTTTGAAATGTTTAAGAAGCTTTATTTTAAAATTAAATTAAAATGCAGAGCCCCCCCAGACCAGTGGCCAGGACCCATGTAGTGAGTGTGCCACTGAAAATCAGCTCGCGTGCTGCTTTCGGCACATATGCCATAGGATGCCTACCCCTGCTTTAGGCTCTACTGAACCATAAATGTTAAATAAAATATGCAAGACAAGACTCAGCTATGGAGTAACAACCTGTATTACAAGCCAAGTTACTTGTAACAGAGTTAGGAGTTTTTAGGATTGGAAAGTTCACACTCCAAGCCAGAAATTGTATATGCATTTACCAAAAGTTAAATTCACAGCAGTAAATGGGGCACTTTTAAGTATACAAATTTAATTATCTATTGAACCTGTTCCACCCACCCATCCCTTGACTTCTGTGCCCGCCTACCATCCCCCACAATGTGTCTGAATTTTGTCCTTCCAGCTATTTAAAACATCCCCCATTTCCACATGCAATCCATCTGGAAATTAGGCAGCATTAAAATATTTATAGCACAAAAGGTTGATACTGTTCAAAGTGTAATCAGGATTTAAAGTGTCACCAATGCTGTATATTCATGTGTTCATACTGTAACGTACATTTACAATGTCTTGGGCACTAGCTTGGAAAGGCAGACCTCTCAGATGGACAAAATGCAGCGGTGATGATGAGGTACTCCCAAATTCTGAAGCATCCCGAGGCTTTTCAATCACTTCTCTATAAGACTCTTCACAAGTGAACAAAAGCAGCATTAGTACTTGCAACATTACACTTCCATAAAAATGGTTTGTATGCATGAGTATATGCCAAGATGCTTCAAAGAACAAATGCAACAAGCAAGAACTTACCATTTTCTTTTCCACTTTCACAAGCTACAGTCAGTCCTAGGGGCTGACTCAAATCATCTTCTTCAAAGACTGATTCTGATTCTTTTATCAGTTTAGTAGTTGGATAAGTATTCATCTTCTTCCCCCTGTACAAACCGCTATGGGTTCGAACTTCACTCCTCCTACTTGGGAATATTTCTATATATCTAGATTTAACAGGAAAAAGGATTACATGTTACACAGCCATAGAAAGAATACAGAACTCAAAAATGTTCAATGACTTTCAAGTGCAGTGCTGTCACAGTTCCTACTGGATGCTGCTCTGTGGAAGCTTGAAATCACGCATCACAACTTGCAGCTACCCTGAGATTCATTAAGAAGCAGAGATTACTGGACCATCATCTTAAAGCTAAGTTTTCAATTGCACCTGGTAAGCCTGACTCTGCAACTTAATGAATCTTTTAAAGCTTTAGAAACTACTTGCTGCTTCTCCAGAGTAAATCCAAAATCACCACAGTGATTTCAAGTGTTAATGGGATTCTAAAACCCTGCAGTTGACTTTATGTAGCCACTTGAATGGTCTTAACATTTGCAGCACTCCTACAGACTAGTTCAGTATTAAAAATAGCAGAATAAGTTAGGAAAGCATGAAGAAGAAAATGTCATGATCAATACATAACAAGCACAGTTCCAAAGAGCATGAGATGAACAACTTTCTTCATGTGATAGAATTGCAAGCGTGGTGCTCCCAATGGCATGCACTGATTTCATACACGTAAATTTCATTAAAGCTTTCAGCACAGCCTTGCCTAGAATTAAAGTTTAGCTTCAAATACTGAGGTTTTGATACAAAACTGGTTGCGCCATAAACAGTGTAATTGCAAAGGATCCAGAATCAAATTAATCAGGGTAAAAGATGCAAGCATAAGATGGACAAGTATCTTATCCTAACTAAAATCTACTGTAAAATTACAGCCCACATCCTTCAATGAACAAATGCACCAACACCTCTCAGTGTCCATCCTTCCATACTTCTCTACCTGAATAAAACCATGAAAAGGCCCCAAGCAAGCCTTGTAGCCATTCTGGGTCTTTAAATCTTACAAGCTATTAGGTACCATGTAATCCAAGGTACTAAATTCTAGAGCAGTTAATGGGAGTGCTGAGATCAGGAAAATGGCAATCAAATGTGCTGAGCCCTTTCAGAAGGGGTTCTAAGAGACAAGAAAAAATATTCAGGAAGATGAGGAACCCAGAGATGGCGCCCAGGGACATTAGGAGCCATCAGAGAAGAGACAAACCACATTTCTGTGCAACAGTCATGATGATAAAACCACAAAGAACATCAATTTGGTGTGGACAAGATCTTTAGTCTACAGTCTTGTAAATGGAGTCTACTTCAGTGATTAAAAGGATGGCATCAACTTAATTCAAAACCAAAATTTACGTTTTGTTGCATAAATAAGGAATAATTTGAATTTTTTTAAAATGCTTTTTAAACTTGAACTTCTGCAGCAGCATGAATTCCAGTGGATCAGCACTGTACCAGTGCAGGAAAACAAACCATCTAGTCTATTTTCAGTGGCTAAACCGGGACATGCAAGCTGCATGGACAGTGGAAAGTCACTTAGAATGTCCTTTCTCTTTTAGTAATTTAAGGTCTATTAGATGTAACACAAGGAAATACTAAAAAAGGAAGAACAATTAATTATTGAAACGTAGATTTTACAAAATTAGTCAGGGATCAAGAACAGAGTGGAAGATGATTGCCAGGAAACCCAATCTTTAAAGAACTGAATGAAAATGAATGGGATAACACAATTTAGATAAACAGAAGGTTTCAGAAAAACAGACCAAGATGAACTGCAACATCAAGGCACACTAATAGGGCCCCATTTATATGGGGGGGGGGGAGGGGAGTTATCACAAAATAGCCTAGACCTCGAGGCAGAGAACCTAATTAAATCCTGATTTGGTCCTGTTCACACTTAACAGTATAAGTTGGCCTCAACAGTGTTTAACCACAATTGCTAAATTAGTCTGTTCTTAGTTATAGCTGGGGATATAAAAAGCAATAATGTGAAGGAAATTCTAGCGGAGAGAAAGGATGAGAGATGTCAAATTAGAGGCTCTCAGTATGCCGAAACTACAAAAAAAGAAACAAAAGCAAAAGCAGTTACCCTGATGTGTTAATAAGGATTTTGTATGTAATGACAGAGGCAACAATCCCACATTGGTGAAGCCATGCTCAGTATACAACTAAGATCTCTTCATTACAGATAACTGACACAGTGCAGGAAATGCAAAGGAGAGCAAAAATGCTCGAGGTTTTAGCACGTATTATTTACAGGTGAAAATAAGGTAACATAAAACCCAGAGACAAAGGTAGCTATGACAACCATCTACAAATACTAAACAGAAGGAAAATGAAATATGTTAAATATTAGGAAAGAATTTTGATAGAATATACTTGTCAAGCCATGTTCTAATTAAAGGGGAAGCAGACACCTCCCAGTTTGTTCCTCCTCCCTCTTGATACTGTCTGGATACCTCTGACGGGGATGACTCAGACCTCTTTAAAACACATTTCAGAGGAACATATTTTTTATTTGGCATGCACCAGATTCCACCTAATTGCAGACATCAAAAAAATTGCCTTGGAAAGACTATCCCAGTCCAGCAGATGCTTTACCTATCCTTCTGCAAATTATTCCATAATGTTCTCATTTAAATTAGATGGGCACTGTTAAAGCCAGAATCCCAGATTAGTGCAGAGTAACGGACTACATGTCCATGTCCCAGACAGAGGCGACTCCAGGCACCACCACACCAAGCGCGTGCCTGGGGCGGCAAGCCACGGGGGGCGCTCTAACAGTCGTCGAGAGGGCGGCAGGCCTGCAGAGGGTCCGCTGGTCCCGGACCTCCTGCAGGCATGCCGCCGAAGGCAGCCTGCCTGCTGTGCTTGGGGCAGCAAAATACCTAGAGTCGCCCCTGGTCCCAGCAGCTTCTTTCCACCTTCACTGCCTATGAAACATCCAATTCCCTTAAGAATTCTAAATACTACATCAAAAAAATCTCACCAAGTCTCCACTCTGCACAAAATGTTTCAAATGACACTCACACTAGCATGTATAACTGGGGAAAAGCAAGGAGGGGGAGTGGAAGAGCATACTGTCAATGAACAATTTGGAACAAAAAGGTAAACAGTTATGTTTGTTCACTGTTTATATCCACAAGCTTTAAGTTATTCTGTATCCTTAGATTAAAACCATAATGTACACAAACACTTAGTTAGCCACACTGAAACACATACCGGTTCCCAATTTCCTCCTTATGCTTTAACAAGGCTTGATTTGCCATTTCTGGTGCTGCAAACTGCACAAAAGCTTCTCCTGTTTTCCTTCTTCCTCTCTGATCCATGACAAAAGTCATCCCAACTATATCCAAACCTTTAGGGGGGAAAAAAAGCATTTTCTACGTGAGCTGTAGCACGTGCAGTTTTCCTTCTCTTGTTTTAAACAGATGAAACCGTACCTACTTCTGAACTGACAGTTCAAGTTACCCTGAATAGAACTGATCAAATACTGAATGTTTTGGATTTTTTTTTAAACTTATTCCTTTTCTACCTTTTCCTTGATTTGTACATAAATTTTACTTTTATATGAGCTTTACTCTCTGAAATGTTGGTCTGCCTGAGTTTTCAAAGGGAAAATAGGCGACTACTACAAGATTTTAATTCTCTACATTCTTCCGTTTAGGGTTGGTTGTTTAAGGACAGAGGACCTAAAGCACATGAACAAGTTATCCCTACTCTACAGCTGGCAGGTGCTCAGCTGAAAGGAACTGTCTTATTCTCAATTTCTAGCAGCCCACACAGAAGTCAGGGGAAGTATTCAACCATGCTTAAACTATGATTAATCATTTTTCCAATGTGCAATCCTTTCTGCCACACTCTAGAGAAGCCAGAGATACAATAATCATGATGCCTGACGGACCCTAGCGCTTCTAAAACTCCAAGCCTTGGCTTAGAGATAGTGTGAAATGGACCAGGTTGGGCTGAGTTGCTCACCTGATTTTTTTTTTTTTTTTTCTCCACTGGACGGCAGTCATCTTGTTCTCCATTATATTCGTTAACAACTACGATATCTAGCTGTTATGACTTTAAACACATTCTGTTCATGTTTTAAAGGTGACACAGCAACATCTGCCTGAGTTTGCAGACAGCCTGAAACAGTGGCTCTGAGACTGTCACATTCATCTCAACCATGTGTTAACTAAGATGCCTAGTAAGGATCATTTAAATCTCAACATTAACTATTTCAATGCTCAAACTACATTAGAAAGGAGTGATGACATTATGAAGAGATGCACAATATACCGTCAGTGACATTTCATTTTGGCACCATTTTATCTATTCTGTGCCTTAACTTTTGCATCTTATTTTTATCCTAATCTTGGCTCTACAAAATGGAAGCCAATCCTGCAGAGCCCAGAAGCGAAGCCAACTCTCTCTCCAGTCAGCGTGGGCAACACTCAGCAGCAGAGTTCTGTACTGCTTTGGTGCTGGGCATGCATCCCAAGTCCTAATGGGTGCTGCTCCTCCCTCTTCTAGAAGCTGTCGGCAGAATTTGTAACTGCTGCGCCTTTGCCGTCCTCTCAGCCCAGATTTTGAAGCTTTTCTTCACAACTATGAGGATGCCAGAGCAGCAGATGTGGAGTTGCTGTGTATGTGTGTGTTAACAATACTGTAGGTGACTTAGTGACTAGGACAGACTGTAACTATAGTAGGGCTAGTGAAAGGTTTATTATACACCTATACTGGTTTAATTCAGCGAGGGCACATCCCAGCACACGCTGGAAAGACAGCAGGAAAGATACTGGCTTCAAGGAAACAACCTTGTGTTTCCTACAGAGCTGCAAGGCTTGTTTTACCAGGGCTGGGAGCTAAAAGATCAAAGGGTTATAAACTGTTAAAAAATGACATAGCAGCTGTGTAGGAAGGTGATCAAAAGACTGAGCAGGATGACACACTGGCTGAAGTGAAGAGTTGAACTGGTTTGTGAGTTGAGGGCACAGACTGCCAGGTACGGGTGTGAGCAAGAAGCTTAGACCTGCCAGTATCCCCATGCAGAAGGCTGTCAGACAAGTGCGCAGTCAGTTTATTGTTTTAAGATCTTTTTCTCTGAAATGCTTCTGGTTTCCTATGCTCTGCCTGTGGCACGCAATGGTTTATTCTCCTGTGGAATGTAACATTTTGGCCTTATTTTGGTTGTTAGGTTTAGCATACCGGTGCTGGTGGCCTGCGATATACAGGAGGTCAGATGAGATGATCTGGTGGTCTCCTCTGGCCTTAAATTCTGTGAAACGGTTTGCTTTAAGAAGGCTGTCTGGTCACAGCCCTCGGAGGGAAGAAGGCAGCAGGTTCTGAAGTTAAATCGAACCTGCCAAGTTAATTATGATTAGTACCAGGGGACTGCAGCCAAAGGCTCGGTGTGAGACTGGGAAAATTGCATGATGCCACCAAGCCTGAGAAGGAGCACACTCAGACCAGGATGGGTTAGAGGTGCAGTTAGCCCAGAAACTGTGACAGCCAGAAGTATCAACATGTCCTGTAGACAGCATGAGATGATATCGCCATATTGCACTTGTAAATTGGAGTTGTATAAATTCTAAATAATATCTTCTGCTTAGCTGATGAGAAGATATTAACTGACAAGAAAGAGTCTTAAGTCACCTGCAAAGAACTCTGAAATGTCTGCTTCAGTGCAACTGTAAGGAAGGCCTCTGAGGCGTACAACTCCATCATTAACTGCAGGGGATGATGAGCTGGACTGCAGACTCTTCAATATGGCATCTACATCTTCATTGTGTATTTCAAAAACTGCAAACAAGACAAGACAAGACTAGACTGTATATTTTCCTTTGCTCCCCAACTCCTCCACAGTCACCCTGAAGAAACATTCTTTTCTTGGTTTTGGGCTGAAACAATATGATTCTTTTAACTTTAACTGGAGTTTTTGCTTGGGTTTCCTGAGAAGTTTAAAAAAATGTTTATGACTTGCTATGTGATGGGGAAAGGCATCACCTTCGAACCTGGAAGCCACACAGCAACTGATAGATCTTGTAGTGTAAGAGCGGGGATGGCTGAGTGTGGTCACAGGGGCAGATGAAGATAGAAGCAGCTATGCTTGGCTGAGTGAAGGTGCAGGACTACATGAGAACATGTGCAGATATGCCTGGTTGAATGGGGAGCGGCAGTGCAGGAAACACAGGGGGACAGGGGCAGATGTGCCCTGACTGAATAGGGAGTGGGAGTGCAGGGACACATGGAAAGAGGGGCCTGACTGAATGGGAGAGGCTAAGGGTCAGCCAAAGTCTGCATGAGGGAGGCTCAGTAACCCCTTCACAACTTGTACCGGCTCCAAAAAAACCCAAAATTCTGTTCCATGCTTCTCCCACCCACACCTTAACAACTCTCCAGGTTCACTCCCAGGCTTCTTTCCAGCAATTACTTCCCTCTCCCTTGGCTCACCCATCACCCCTGACTCCCTCAGGCCTTGGCATTGTTTCTGAGGGATGCGGGAAATACGTTTCTGTATGTTAGTTTAAATGAACTGCTCAATGTTCTGTATTAATATATCTAGTAATGAAACTATTGGTCAGAAAACATCTCCCGAGTCTTTTTTTTTTGTTGTCTGTATTGTTACAGACACTTGCTGACAGGTATTTTGAAATAAACTACCAAAATAATTGAAAATGGCATGATTATATTGTGTAATTTTGACAATAAAATATGTAGAATTCTGCAGAATTTTAAAATATTGTGTGCAGAATTGTTGGGTGCAGAATTCCCTGAGGATACATAATGCACTGCAGCCATGTGAACACCACGACACAGGAATATTTTTAGTTTTGCTTCGAAATATTCTTTGCCTGTTTCAATACAACTCTACCCTGATATAACGCAACCCGATAGAACATGAATTTGTATATAACATGGTAAAGCAGTGCTCGGGGGGGTGGGACAGCTGCGCATTCCAGTGGATCAAAGCAAGTTCGATATAACGCAGTTTCACCTATAACACGGTACGATTTTTTGGCTCCTGAGGACAGCATTATATCGGGGTAGAGGTGCATATGTACGTTACTTTCAAAACAGATAGATTAAACGTACCTTCCACATACCGCTGACCCATATATTTCCGGTGCTTTTCTAAGGCATTCTGCACATCCTGTTCTGACTCTAGTTCAATCAAAGCATCTCCTCTGCGTTTGCCATCCCTGTTTAAAAGGAAGTGTATCCCACTCTCACCATTTCGAATCCTGCAGTCTAGAAAGTTACACACAAAAGATACAGTTAAGGAAACAGCACAATATTGATTTATTGTGTTTCTTCCTTACCATAATCTGCTAGTCCAATTGAAACTGAACATTCTGACCTATATAAAAATTTCACCTAAGCAGCACACTAGAGTATATCAAACACAGGACAGTAAATGCCATACAGATGCCACTATGTAGAGAGATATATAGATATCTCCACAATCACACAACTAGGGTCATATACTGCCTTAATTTCAACTGGTTATCAATTTAAGGCCTTGATCCTACAATCTGTTCTAAACAGGTGAACATTTATACCCAGGTGGAGTGCCAGAGAAGCCGGCAGAGCTCTGCATGGATGCAAGGATCTACCCAGTTGGATCAGATTGTAACATCAAGGACTTATCTGGTTTGCAAATTTTTATTTTTTGTGTTTGTAATTCAAATAATTTGAGTGTATTTTAAAATACAACTAAAAATAAAGTTAAATGATTTATTTGTACTAGACCTGCCAATTAAGCACAATTAATTCATGCGATTCACTCAATGAATTGCGATTTAAAACAATTAATCTCAGTTAATTGGACTGTTAAACAATAGAATATGAATTTAAATTTATTAAATATTTTTGGATGTTTTTCTACATTTTCAAATATTGATTTCTATTAAAAACACATTACACAGTGGACAGTGCTCACTTTATATTTATTTTTATTACAAATATTTGCACTGTAAAAATAGGTTTTTTTCAATTCACCTCATACGAGTACTGTAGTGCAATCTCTTTATCATGAAAGTGTAACTTATAAATGTAGATTTTTTTTGTTCGTAACTGCACTCAAAAACAAAACAATGTAAAACTTTAGGGCCTAAAGTCCACTCAGTCCTACTTCCTGTTCAGCCAATCGCTAAGACAAACAAGTTTGTTTACATTTACAGGAGATACTGCTGCCTGCTTATTTAGAATGTCACCTGAAAGTGAGAACAGGCATTTGCATGGCACTTCTGTAGCCCGCACTGAAAGGTATTTACATGCCAGATATGCTAAACATTCGTATACAGACGACACTTTAAACAAGAAGCAGGCAGCATTATCTCCTGCAAATTATAACCAAACTTGTTTGCCTAAGTAGGGCTGACTGGACTTGTAGGCTCTGAAGTTTTACATAGTTTTATTTTTGAGTGCAGTTATTTTTTGTACATAGGTCTACATCTGTAAGTTCAACTTTCATGATAAAGAGACTGCACTACAGTACTTGGATTAGGTGAATTGAAAAAAATTCTCTTTGTTTTTTACAGTGCAAATATTTGTAATAAAAATATAAAGTGAGCACTGTACACTGTATTCTGTTATAATTGAAATGAATATTTGAAAATATATTAAACATCCAAAAATGTTTAAATAAATCTATTCTATTAACAGCGTGATTAATAGTGATTAATTTTTTAATTATAATTAATTCTTTTAATCGCTTGACAGCCTTAATTTGTACCGTTATGAGACAGAGAGAGACTGAACACAGAATAAATAGCTCCACCGTATCAAATACTTATAAATATGTAACTGAACAGTAAACACAGGATTTATGTTTTAGAGTCAATCATTAATATTTAAAAACACATTCAACCACATCACATCTCTGTACAAAACCAGATATTATACCAGCGAAAAAGCTAAGCACATCTTCAACAGTGCAAGAGTATGGCAATCCTTGGGCTCGGATAAGAAACACATCATCTTCCTCTCCTGTCTTGGATGGAGTTGGTTCATACTCTGAGAGTGGAGGATACTCATCTTGAAATGAAGAACTTGAATCCTTTGAAAAAAGAGGAGAGAATTATTTTTAAAAGTAACAGCTGCTCAACTACTTGCTTCAGTAATAGTTCCCTTCCGTGTTAAAACTATTAAATGAATATTGTGCTGGCTATCACCAGAGTTCAGAGAAATAAACAGAGATAAAAACAGTCTATTAGATTACCCAGTCAAACTGTAGGATTGCTCCTAATAAAGATTTTTTTCAGTCCCAGTACTAGTAAATGACAAACAAAAAACTATATCTTAAAGTCTGCTTTTCAGGGTCTCCACCACAGATAATGCCCAATGACTGAGAGGTGTCTGAAATCTTTGGAAGAAAAGGGAAAACTACTTGGATTATTCATATTTTGTTACAAACTCAAACACAGACCCAGTTTGTGTGAAAAATTCATTATGTTTTACTTTTTTTTTTTTTTTTTTTTTTTTTTTTTTTTTTAAGATTAAACATAGGATTGAAAAGTTCACACCCTCCTCACTGAAAGGATGGAAGGAATAGTGAAATCAATGAGCTAAGCAGGTAATAAAAAACTTTATTTTAGGTATCCTGAGCCAGTTGCCTAATGGCAACAAGATACCCAAGACTTTCCTCTGAAAACCATTTATGCTATGCTACAAATCTAGCTTAACTGGGCAATTAATCATTAAAAAAAAGTTCATTATACAAATCTCAGTATTCAAGAAATTAGACACAATACAGGGAAAACTGTATACAACAGTTCACAGTCATTTTACAGAAAAATAGCATTCTAGAGAAGTTACTTATACAAAAAAAAGTCTGTGGCTTCTAATTTGCTATCTTGACAAGAAACTAGGTATTTAACACCTCAGATAAGGAACATCCTCCCCGCCTAGGCATGATGGAAAGACAACAGAGGTGACCTTCAACACTGGGCAAGGGAGTTCTCCCAAGGGTGACAGCAGTTTCTTCTTAACCCTATAAGGGCTCCAATAAAGGGATTTTTTTACTGACTTCCTAGGTATAAACAGAAGCAGTGGCCAATAAAGATTAAACAGGAAATACAGGAACAAGAACATGAGGGGGAAAAACAGCCTCTCTCCCCTGATAATCTTCTATCACCCACAGACTGGGTGCCAGGGAGAAGACAGTGACCCTAGTTAGTGAGAGATTGCCCCTAGTGACCCTAGAGAAGAGTGAAGTTGATGGAAAAGGGAATGACCCCCACTCCCTGAGGCTAGGGATGGGAGCAGATTTAGAGAGACTTGGGCAGAAATCTGAGGGCAGGATGAAGCAATACCCACAAGATCCGCCAGAGATTGGGGGTCAGGGTCACTGGGGGGGCAGTTACCCTCCTTTGGGGTCCCCCAGAGACTTTAAGACAGGACGTCAATCGGGGGAGGGGGCAGGCCAGCGGCCCCTTTGGGGACGCCCTCCAAGGTGGCGGGGAGGTTCCCCGGGGAAGGGGGTACGGGCCGAGGGGAAGGTGGGGGGCGCCGTACCTGGCCGTAGCTCCGCCCCGGGTGGGCCTGGTGCAGCAGCGGGCCCCGCAAGGCCCCGAACCCGGGCCCGGCCGGCCTGGGCAGCGCTGTCCGCGCCACCCGCCACTTGCAGGCCCGGCTCTGCGCGGCCGCCGCCCCACGCAGCAGCGGAGCCGGCGGCGCCCCGACAGGCCGGAGACGGGCGCAGCGGCGGGGCGCGCAGGAGGGCGCCCCGTGCGCGGCAGCTGCTGCAGCTACAGCCGCAGCCCAGCGCGCAGCACCCAGCGCGTCCCCATGGGGGAGGAGAGCGATGGCGGCAGGGCGGAGACGAGAGAACGGCGGGCTGCGGGGGCACCAGGCGGCCCCGGGCGGGCGGCTCCGCCTCCCCTTCCCAGGAGGCCCTGGCGCGGGGGCGCGGTGGGCCCTGGACGGGTCTGCATCGGGTGCGGGGCCTGGCCTGGGGGCTTAGCGTGTGGGGCTGCCCCGGGCGGGCTGGGTTCGGCCCCTGCGGTGACACCGGGGCTGTGGGCCTGCGAGCGCTCGGCCACACAGGGGTGTCGTGCCGGGTAACTCCCGGTGTGGACGCTCCGAGCCAGAAGAAGAGAGAAAGCGAGACACACACACTCGCTGAAACCCCTGGCGAAAAGACCTCCACTAGCCCGAACAAAGGCAGGGTTAGGGCTTGTATGCACCTGGGGTTAGTCGGGAACAGCGACTCCCCATGACTGGGTGGAGGGTCCACCCCGAATAAGGGAGCCTGGTCTCCCTTTAACTTAGTGCGCTTTGAAGGATGGAGGCGGTGTTACCTAGTGGGTAGAGCACTGGGCGAGACTCGGGACACCTGGATGTCGTCCCCGGCTAATCCACTGGCCTGCTGGGTGACCAAGGGGTTTCACCTCCCTGTGGCTTAGTTTAACAATAACCATCTCCTTTGTAAAGCACATTGAACTCTACTTAAGAGCAAGGTAGTTATAATAGCTAATATATCCATCTTGCAGGTGAGTAAACTGAGGCATAGTGCACTTGGGTAGCTTTTCTAGGCTCAAACACTGAGTCTAGTGGAGGTGGGAAAAGAACGAACCCATGTCCCTGCCTTAATCATTTAACCATGTTGTTATCTCCCATTTAAATTATAGTTAGTTCCTATTTTCCCTTCTAAAACACTATTTCCTGTTTTGAAAAGCTTGGTCACTAAGGCAAAAGAAATTATGCAACTAACAGGGTGAAGGCAGCAGGAAAAAGATTAATTGTGTCAAATTAATAAGGCCTGATCTACACTAGGAAATTAGCTCAGTATATAAATTTGTTAGTCTCTAAGGTGCCACAAGTACTCCTGTTCTTTTTGCGGGTACAGACTAACATGGGTACTACTCTGAAATTGTACATTAATTTGGGGTGTGAAAAATCCACACTCCTGGCAAGACAGTTAAACGGACTTAACCTCTGGACCTAACCCTGTACAGCAATAGATCAACAAGAGAATTCTCGTCCTCTCAGGGAGGTAGAATTCCTATGCTAACAGGAAGAGCCCTTTCATCAATGCAGGTAGTGTCTTGACTGAAGTGTTGGAGCAGCATAGCTGCACCACTGTAGCATTTTAAGTGTTACTCCTGAGAGCATTCGGCCCAAAAAATATATAAATTCTGCATATAATATTTTAAAATTCTGCAAATGTTATTTGTCATATATATGCGGAGGCTCCAGCATGGCATTAGGGAGCACAGGCCACTGGCTGCACAGAGATGGGAGATCATTGTGCAGCTTCCCCATCCCGGGACATGGACTCAGTGGTGAGGGTGCACCAAAACTAATACAGCACAAAGACTGCACCTGCCCCAGAAATGTCCCAGGGCCCTGCCCCTCTGTGCCAGGTGCATCAGGTGTGGCCAGGGACGGGCTTAGCCCAGGGGGAATCCAGTTGTGGGTTGAGAGGGTTCTGTGTGGGGCAATCTGGGTGCAGGTGGCTCAGTAGGGGAATCGGGGGGGTGTCTAGGTGTAATGGTAATGGGACTCTGCAGAGGGGTCCAGATAAAGGTGGTTGGGGTTCAGCAGGGGAGGTCTGGGGGGGGGAAATAGAGCTCAGCAGGGGGGTCTGGGAGTGGGGGGCTCAGTGGGAGGTCCAGATGTAGGGGGAGTGGGGCTCAATGGGGTGGGGATAAGGTGCAGCCGGTTGGGGCTTGGTAGGGTGGGGATCTGGGTATGGGTGGCTTGTTGGGGTGGTCCAGGTGCAAGGGGAGTGGGGCTTGTCGTGGGGTCCTGGGTTTGGGGGTGAGTGAGGCTTGTCAGGAGGGTCTGGGTATGAGGGGGTCTGGATGCATGGGGATTGGGTGGATGGGGGAGCAGCTCCCTGTACAGTGATCCCTCCCCCTACAGCTGTGGAGCGATGGGTGCAGGAAGTGTGTGTGTGGGGAAGTTTACAGAGCTTCCTACAGCTAGGAGAAATCTGGGGGTGAGTCTGACATAGTCCTGGATCCCATGCAGGGGAAGAGGAAGTCCCATTCTCCCCAGCTCAGCCGGGTCTTCCTCAGTCTTGCCCCCTGCCCCACAGTGTTTTACTTCTCTGCCAGATGCCTTGTGCACCCAAAACATACTGCTGGGGAGGATCATTTGACTGCTCTTGTGGCTTCACTTTGCTTCCTCCTCAAAAAGTCATTTTTCTGCGAGTAAGCAAAGAAATCTGCAGGGGACATAAATTCTGCACATGTGCAGTGGCGCAGAATTCCCTCAGGAATAAAGTGTGAACAAGCCCTAAGATACATGTGTCCTGTTGGGTTGATAAATGGGTATCTCAGGACCAATTAGGGTTAAGATGTAAATGAAGGCTTGTTCAGTTATAACATTAAACGGTGAAGTGTGGTTCAGGGTTTCATGTTGAGTTATTGTAGGCTTACTCCCATTGTGATAACCACCATTACAATCTTTTAAACTTTTTATTAAAAAAAGACACCGAAGAAGAAGGATAAACAGTTAAAGTATTTGGAATGTAAAGCATTAATTTTTATTTTATTTTATTTTATTTATTCCTTATGCCCTCTCCCTTAAAGGAGTACATAGGGAAACCCACCACCACTACTACGCTTGAGAGTCTTTTTCATGGTATTAATTGGTATTAAAGACAGTCCTAACTCCTTTTTTTATTATTATTTTTTTGGTCAGGTGGTGAGAGAAAAGGTTACTCTAGAACTGCTGTTGTTGTTCCTTTAAGATGAGAGAAGCATACAATAGGGGAAATAAAAGAGTAATAGATATGCAGCTTCTGTTTCCGGTACTGACTTTCGCTTACATCCTCACTGTTGGAGTAATACAGGCCCAGCTTGCTGTCTGATCAGCCACTCTGGGCATTGGGCTATTCAGGCTATTGCTGTTAGCTGGCCTTTCTGGTCACAGGCTCACAGCAGTGTTGAAAAAGATGGAGTTATCTTGGCCAAATAACCCAAATTCTTATCAGTCCGAGGCAAAAAGAAATAATGAAGACAAGAAAAAAGGTAGGAAAGGAAAATGACACGAGGGAGGATGTGACAGCAGGACCCTAAGGCTCACGTGCAAGGTTGTCAGGATTTAGCCAAAGCTGGTGATGTTCTCTGGTTTTCCCTCTCTGACCTGCTCCGGTAAGGATTCTTTCAGAATTGGAACCGTGAAGACCCACCCTGTCATGGTGGATCCCAGGCTGCCAGAAGTTGGTGAGGGTATTGGCAGCCATGATGGTGAAGCTCATGCCTTTCAGTCTCACATGCCGCCACTTCTATCTAGTGCAACCCCAGATAAACACTGTCAAAGAAGGGGAGGCAACCTCTCCCAGTAAAATTAACCAATCAAAACATTTTGGTGATTTAAACTGTAAACAGTTTCTCCCATTTCTAGAATCAGCTTGTTATGCCAACGCATGACTTTACCAGGAGCCTTGAAGGCCCCTTATCACCATTCTTTGAAAATAAGCAGCCCATTTTGTACCAATCTATTTCTCTCCTAATTTTTGCTCATATTTATAAACAATTTTACGTAATAGGATGAGTTGGACTTTTGTTACCTTGGACAACAGTCCTCTCAAATTTATTGGATTTTGGACACAAGAAGTCACATATATGGATTTGCAAAGGGGCTTCAGCCCAGCTTCTAAAGCTGAGCCTGTTGTTTTTAATGTTCCAAGTTTTTACACGTGCCAAACCTAGATTTGCGTTCATAATATGTATTTGAATATGCAGACCCAAGTTTTGCATATACAAAAAATTGAGTGCAGAAACTTTGCAGGTACAATTTTAGAAGCTGCTTTTGACAGTTTGGCCTATAACATAAATCAGCTTCCAGGCCAGACAGCTTTTCTCTGCATAACCAGATCATTGATCCTCACTGACTGGCCGTGCTACATAGATCTTATTTTCATATAGAGAAATTGTTCTTGAAGATTTCTCAACTGAGTAGAGCACAAAGAGGATTCCCTTCAACAATAGGTGTATGCACATCTGTTTTCACCCATCTTGCCTTCAACGTATCTCTTCCTCCACTGATGTGAAGAATATCTATGTGGGTAGTATCCCATTCCAGAACCCATCTTGCAGCTTTCCGAGTGTCTGCAAGATTACTTTTAGGAAGCAACAGTTTGTTGGCAAAACAGGCAGCCTATAAGCAATATATGACAATGATTTCACGTGTATTATCGCCTTAATGTGACACTGATCTCTTCCAGGCATCACTGTGACTCCTGTAACAAAACATTTATATGTAAACATGAATGTATTTATGAAGCAAAGACCGTACACCTAGAGTAAGAAAAAGTTTCATTACATATGTCAAATGCACCTTGTGTTTATTTATTCATCAGAAACCCTGGTTAAAAGCCTATCTGAAAAAGGAAAAATGTTATATCTGAACTTCCCCATCAATATCATATTTGATTAAGGATTTAGAGGATTTATATTTCTAGGAAGACAGCGTATTGTTCATTGTTAACTATGTTATTGGTAGCAAAGTTGTGTGTTAAAAATTACTTATACAAATTCTTGTTTTCTGTAGCCTGAGATGCAGAAAGAAGAAAAGTCTTGAACAAGTCATGCGTCAGAACAGGTGCTACTCTTCCACTAGGATACTCTGTGTATCACCTTACCAAAGCACAATTGTTGCCTTCAGTATAGTCATAAGTGATTTGTTTTACTTTAAATGATTCAAGGAATAGGGTTTCCTTGATTTTTCTTAGGAGACTATTCTATATTCTAATAGTCTAACCTGCAAACCCTGTACATATGTAGCATCGTATTTTGTGCCTACTCTGGGCTGCATTGAATGATACTGCAAAACATCCATCATTGAGACTCAGCTGCATGAGGAAATAAACTCTGCATGAACCCATGCAAAGGAACTCCATATCACAAACACTGTGGAGATCTCTGGAGAAAGCTTCCACACTTTATCTCAGAGATGCATATTGTTAGCATGTGAGGAAGTAGGGTCCACACACAGCATGGTACAAGAAATCCATGGGATGTGTTGGAGGTAACGAATTACCATATTTAGTATTCTAACTAATACCCAGCTGTAACTGGACATGCTCAGATTGAAGAAGTGTCCTACTTCTGGCTGGGGGTGAGGATTATGTCCCATCACACAATCTTTTGTCATTCCTGTGGTAAAAATCACTTATTCATGCTTTGCTTGTTTGTTCAGGATTTTATTTAGTACATGAAAATAACTCTAGAGGTACTGACCATGGAGTCTGTCAGATATCCACCTGTAAATACTCAGTTATCATATTAATCAGTCATCTAGGTATCCATTTCCATGGAGACAAATACCATACATTAATCAGGAAAACAATACACCTGCGAAAAAACCATTTTGTTATATACTGTAGATTTCATCCAAGATGTAGTGTACAATATTCCTAGAACCTTGGCATTAATGTACTGCATTATATTAGTTGCAGAAGGGAATGTTGTGATTAAACTATACACCTTAAAAAGTACATATTTATTATAATTATAATTTTAAGCACATTTTTGTGCTACAAGCACCAAATGAATTAATGTTTATCAGTGAATATAACCTGGAAACTTTCATTTGGAACCAAAGCATTTTGTCAAGTTTTAGTTTTAGGGCCCTTTCGAAGTAATTTTTTATGCTTTGTGGTATAGTAGATGTGAGGCCGTTGCTATCAGGGACTGGGACATGGGCAGTCTGAGCTAGTAGTCAGAGCAGGAGACAGGAAATGGAACCAAGGGTCAGAACCAGTCAGAGACGAGGATCAGACCCAGGATCAAAGTCAGAGAGTTAAACCAAGGGTTGGACTCAGCAAAAAGGAGCAGGGAAAAGGGCAGGGCAGAACTGAAGTTGGGGACAAGGCTGGGAGTCAAGTAGTTGACAGCACGCTATGTTGTAGTGGGAAACAAAGATCCATCTTGTTGCACAGATGATTTTCTGTCTTTTTCCAGCTTAAATAGTGTACCCGCTCCAATTGGGCTCCAAAGCTCTTCCAGCCAGTTTCCTGTGAGCAATACTTTTAGCGGAGCATAAGGCCCTCTGGTGTTGGTGTCGTGGATGTGGCAGCAGCCCAAGAACCCATTAGCGCTGGTGCTGGCCTTCTGTCTCCTCCTATCTGTTAGATTTAACATGTCTTTACTTGCTCAGCAGAGCAGTTCTATGCTTATGTAACACTGCAGTCTGCTGCTGATTCCTCATATCCCCACTGTCTCGAATAAGCATCTCTACTGCCCTTAGGAATAGAAAAGTGCTACAAGGCATAAAAAATTCAGGTTATGTAATCTCCCATGACAGTTACCAAAGTAAAGCGTCTCCTATAGTATACTGCAGTAAGACTTTGAAATTTAGCTTGTTACTAAAATACAACATTTTGCAGGCAGAAGAGTGAATTTGAGTGGGAGGAGGGAATGCAAATTATTCAGGTCAAAAGCAGAATAGATCTGCATTTGCGTTTTTCCCCCCAATATTTTTTGAGGCATAGGGCCTAATCTACCCAGCCAACAAATGCAGAAATACCCTCTAGATACAAATTGTTAACAAATATATTGAGAAAAATGCATTGTCATCTTAAATGCATTCTAATTACATCCCAATTCTCCCCAATAAACCATTTTTTAAAAACGCGTCTTGACTACAGAGTATTAAAATATAATTATGAGTAGAGCAGGGAGACACCAACCTGACATTCTGACTTAGTTTGGAACACAGAAAAAGCCGTTCAAATTGTAAATGCATGAGTAAAGCAGGAGACTTTCAAAATTGTAAGGCGAATTATTGAAAAAAAAACAACCTAGAACTTATCCTATGCAAATTTTAAAACTGTGTTAAGTTCTAACATCTTTTGGCAAAGTTTAACTTGCCATACAGAAACCCTGAAGGTCTCCTGCCTTTCTTGTGTATTTCAATGCTAAACTGAATTTTTTTTGTTTGTCTCAAACTATGGCCCTGATCCTACAAGTTGTTCCACATGGACAGACTCTACAACCACTGACGTGGATCTCAGGGATCCTGCAGCAGGCATCTGCTTGCACCCAGCAACTCGTGAAATAACGGAGTGAAATCCTGGGCCTTCTAAAGCCATAGGAGTTTTGCCATTGACTTCAAGAGGGCTAAGGTTTCACCAACAGCCTATATGTTTGGAGTGTATTTTTTTATTTTTGTTCAGACTAGAATACAAGCAGCAACTGGGTGAGAGACCCACAAGGAAAGTAAGAGTCTCTTGCTTGGTCTAGTTGTCGTCTTGTAAGGTAGGGACACCCAAAGCACAGTCTAAACAGCCCAGAAATGTGGCCTGCAGCATTCTCCAATACTTTGACTCTGATTTTATCAGTTGCTGAGCACCTCTTGAGATGTGCTGTGCACCCTGAATTCCACCCAGAGGTTGGGCCCCTTATAATAGAATCATAGAATATCAGGGTTGGAAGGGACATCAGGAGGTCATCTAATCCAAACCCCTGCTCAAAGCAGGACCAATCCAATGGCCCCCTCAAGGATTGAATGCACCACCCTGAGTTTAGCAGGCCAATGCTCAAACCACTGAGCTATCCCCCCTCCCATAAAAGAAAAGGGGAAAGAAAACACAGGCAGTCCCCTAGAAAAGAAGTCAGCGAACCAGACAGAGGGCAGCAGGGATTACTGGGGCTCCTGCGAGAGGGCAGTGCTTGGTGTGGGCCTGTTGGGTGTGATGGGAGACTGCAGCACACTCCTGCTCACTCTCGCAACCGTGTTTGGCCCTCCTGAGCCTTGTGTCTCCCTGGGTTTTCGGACCCCTGTGGTCTGCCGGAGCTGCTCAACCTCGCACGGCGGTGATCTCGGCCAGACAGCCCTACGCACGAAGGGCTGGGCACACGCCCGGGTAGCCCCAAAGAGGGAAGTCCCAATCAGTCCCTGGATCCGCGTGCACGAAAAGGAAGAGGGTCCCTATCCGCCTGAACACTGGATGCCCCCGCAGTTGGGGTTCCTGGCCCATGAACACCTGCCTCACCTCCTCACTATTCAATCAAAGTATAACTTGCAAGCAAAATATTATGATTATTTGCACTTATTTTTATTTCAAAATGTATCTCTAGCACTTTGCACACTGAACTCTTGTTAATGAGAGAAGAGATTATACCTCCATCTTGCTGTGGAAAAAAAAAGTTGCTAGGGCAGGGGCTCAGGTAAGGGTAATGCTGGCAATTTCCAAGAAGTTTGAGTGCAACAGTTTGCACAAACTGGATTGGATTGTAAGTGCCTTGATCTTTAATTAAGAGGTGTGGCCCTAACCGACTGATGGGTTTAGCCTGGTTGTATAAAGATTACATGCTAAACTAGAGTTGCTACTTCTCTTGATATTTTTAAAGCACTTGATTTCTTTCCTCAGAATTGTTAAGTGAATAGAGTAGAAATGTGAGAGCCAGCAATTGTGGGCTCTATTTCTGACGGTCACAGATTTCCTGTTTGTGGATGGGCAAATAAATAAACCTCTGTGTGCCACACTTTCCACACCTGTAAAATCGTGATAATGTTTTTTGAGTTCCTTGAATGGAAGGTTCATAGTTTCATGATTATAAGGCCAAAAGGGACCACTGCGATCATCTAGTATGTCCTCCAGTGTAGGACATAGGAGTTCCCTAAATTAATTCCTGTGTGTCATAAACAGATAGTTAAGGGTTAATGTCTCTTTTACCTGTAAAGGGTTAAGAAGCTCAGTGAACCTGGCTGACACCTGACCAGAGGACCAATCGAGAGACAAGATACTTTCAAATCTTGGTGGAGGAAAGTCTTTGTATGTGCTGTTTGTTTTGTTCTTTGTTCACTCTTGGGGCTAAGAGGGACCAGATGTGCAACCAAATCTTTCCCCAATCTTTCCAAAACAGTCTCTCATATTCAAAATAGTAAGTACTAGCTAGAGAAGGCGGATTACGCTTATGTTTGTTTTCTTAACTTGTAAATGTGTATTTTTGCTGAAGGAAATATTTACCTCTGTTTGCCTGTAACTTGTATCTTAGGTAGGGGGAGGGAGTCCCTAGTCTATATTAAGTTGAAGACACTGTAAACTTTTCATCCTGTTACAGAGATAATTTTACTTTTCTTTCTTTAAGCTTTTTTTTTAAGAACCTGATGATTTTTCCCTTGTTTAAGACCCAGGGGATTGGTTGAATTCGCCAGGGGATTGGTTGGGGAAAGGAGGTGGGTGGAAGGTAAGTTTCGTATCAGTGTATCTCTCAGGTTATACCAAGTTGGAGGGGAAGTCTGGGAGGGGAGGAAGGGATGGTTTATTTCTCTCTGTTTTAAGACCCAAGGGGTTTGGGTCTTGGGTCCCCCAGGGAAGGTTTTAGGGGACAGGGAATGTACCAGACACTGGAATTTCTGGTTGGTGGCAGCGCTATCAGATCTAAACTAGGAATTAAGCTTAGAAGGGTACATGCAGGTCCCCACTTTCTGGACGCTAAAGTTCAAAGTGGGAAACATACCTTGACACTGTGGATCTAAAGCAAATCTTTCAGGGTGGAGGAAAAATGGTTCTATAGAAATGCAAAGTATTATATTCCTTGCAAACCTAACTCATAGGACATTAATGGATTATTAAATTAAATTCCTTTTGGTGAAGGCCGATAGGCTGCAGAATGCATAATGTTATGTTGCATGTTTGTCCTGTGACAATTTGTAAGTTAAAGCCATATATTTTCTCATATGGTAATGTTTCCTGCCGCTATAGTCTTACCAGGGAGTGCTGCATCCTTATATGAAACATACCTTAAAGAGGGGCCGGAACTTGGGGTACAAACAACAGAGGTAGGATAATTTCAGTGGTTTATCTGAACCACCTAAGGCAATGAATAGTACACACACAGGTTGGCAGTTCTGGGTATGCAGTGTGGACTGCATTGAGTGGTGGAGATTTGGGAAAAGGGGCTTTTGTGAGGGTGGCCTGAGATGGGGTAAATTGGGCAGGTTCTCCTGTTAGGAGGCATGCTGGTGTGTAAAGAGGCATTTGGCTTTAGTGAAGGCAAGAGGATGATGACAAAATAATATGGGGAGGGGGCTTGGGTGTTTTGTGGGGCTGTTGGGAGAAATGGGGAGAGGGAGACTTAGGGAATGTTGGGGGCTTTGGATAGATTTGCTATCTACTTAAATGTCTTTTTTCACCAAAATATCTGAGTTGCATCACACTAATTAGTGGATTTTATCCTCACAGCACCCTCGTGAAATAGGGAACTATCGTCTTTGCAGCAGATGGGAAACTGAGGCACAGAATTATTATGAGATTTACCCAAGGACCGACATGAAATCTGTGAGTCAGTTGGGAAATGGACCCAGGTTTTCAGAATCCCAGTCCAGTGCCTTGCCCTTGTCCACTAGACTAATCTTGTTACTGGGAGATTTGAGAATGATGGATGTTGGGAATGAGGTGTAGTAGGGGGGTCTTCAGTTTAAAGAAATGCTAATGGGGAGGTGTTGAGTGTATATTATGAGGAAAATACTGGTAGGGGCTTTGGATGGGGCAAGCACTAATGAAGGTTTGGGGAAAGGTCTGGAATGCTGATTCGCTTGTTATGAGGGAAATGTTATTGCGGCTTTGGTGGAGACAGCTGTCCTGTTGCAGATAGATTCTTGGAGGTTAGGGAGGAGGCAATATGTGGGAGGTATTTGGAGGAAGTGCTGGTAGGGGGATGCCTTGATTGAGGAGAGGGTGTTGCAGGAAGTAGTGTTACATGAGTGAGGTACTAAAAGGGAGGCAGTAGGAGGTTTGGGGGAGTGAGGTGCTGCAGAAATGGGGTGTAGTGTTTGGATGGGAGGAAGTAGGGTGCTATGGGTGGTGTTTGGAGAGGGGGTGCAGTGTATAGGGGAGGCAGTAGGGTGCTGTGGGCAGTGTTTGGGGAGGGGGTGTTGGGGCAGGGTTAGTGCCGGGGGGAAGTACTGGTATGTGGGGTTGGGGGAAGCAGTGGTAAGTGGTTTTGGTGGGCAGTGGGGGAGGCAGTGGTAGGTGGGTTTGGGGGGTGGCAGGGATGCTGGGGGCAGTATTTGGGGAGAAGGTGTTGGGGCAGGGTTAGTGCCAGGGGGAGGCACTGGTATGTGTGGTTGGGGGAAGCAGTGGTAGGTAGGTTTGGTGGGCAATGGGCAGGGCTGGCTCCAGGGGTTTTGCGGCCTCAAACAGCCAAAAAAAAAAAAAAAAAAAATGCCGGTATCGTGATCTGCAGCAATTCAGCAAGAGGTCCTTCACTCCGACCGGGAGTGAGAGACCCTCCGCCGAATAGCTGGACTTGCTGCCCCTCTCCAGAGTGGATGCCCCAAGCACTTGCTTGCTAAGCTGGTGCCTGGAGCCGGCCCTGGCAATGGGGGAAGTGTTGAGAGGGAGGGAGTGTGGGGGAGACAGTGGTAGGTGGTTTTGGAGGTGGCAGAGATGCTGGGGATGGTGTTTGGGGAGGGGGTGTTGGCACAGGGTTAGTGCTGGAAGGGGGGGCACTGGTATGTGGTGTTGGGGCAGGCACTGGTAGGTGGTTTTGGTGGGCAGTTTTAGATGGTTTTTGGGGGTGGCAGGGATGCTGAGGGTGGTGTTTGGGGAGGAGGTGTTAGGGCAGGTTAGTGCCAGGGGGAGGCATTGGTATGTGGGGTTGGGGGGCGCAGTGGTAAGTGGTTTTGGTGGGCAGTGGGGGAGGCAGTGGTAGGTGGGTTTGGGGGGTGGCAGGGATGCTGGGGGCAGTATTTGGGGAGTGGGTGTTGGGGCAGGGATAGTGCCGGGGGGAGGCACTGGTATGTGGGGTTGGGGGAGGCAGGGATGCTGGGGCGGTGTTTGGGGCGGCTGGGGTCAATGTCACGGTGTGAGGGGGAGGTGGGGAGGCCTGAAGCAGCGGGGATGGAGGAGCCCAAGGGCGCTGCCGAGCGAACGGGCTGCGGGGATCCCGGCCCCGCACGGCCGAGGGAGGCTCCGGCTCTCCGCGCCCCGCCCCGCGCTCTCCCCCGCCCCCCTGCGCCGGCCGCTGCCGTTGGGAGCCGAGAGCGGAGCTACTCGCTGGTCCCGCGCCGTCGCCGCCGCCTGCGCCATGAGCTTCTTGTTGTGAGTAGCGCCGGGCTCGTGCTGCCCCCGCTCCTCGCCGGGCCTGGGGTCGGGGACCCCCCGCGCCCCGTCTCTGCTGCTTTGCCCTGGAGCCCCCCCCCCTTCTTTCCTTTTTCCCTGTCTCCCAGGCGGGGCGGGGCTTGTGCACAGCGCGGGTACCCGGCCCCGGGCTCCTGCTTTAGGAAGCAGCTCAGAGGCTCCTCGCCGCCACCATGAGCGGGTCCCTCTCGCAGCCCAGCTCGCTCCCTTCGCCCGGCTCTTTGCTCCCCTTTCCCTCCCCGCGCCCCTCAGCTGTGCCCGGCCGACGAGAGCAGCGGGTCAAGTAGACACAGAACAACCGCCCCTGCCACCAGCAGCCTGGGGTTTTCTGTGTGGGTTTGGCTGAGGCCAGCAGTGATGCAGCCCTTGCTGGAGAGACATGGACATCTTGGACAATAACACTGAGAAATCCCCATCCTCCTCTCTGTCCTGGCCCTGACCCAGCCGTACGAGGGGGGGTGTAACGTGGTGTTCTAGTATTCCTGGGACATGTATCTTAACATCCACCCTAGTGTTTGGGGCAGTGGGGAGGAGTGGTTCTTGTGAGTCCTGGTTTTACATTTTTTTTAAAATTAGAAGTTCATGATTACATAGGACTGGGACCACCAGACAGCCTTGTCAATATCTCTTGGGCATGTAGAGGGCACAGTCTGTTTTCACAGAGGGAAACATGTTGGTATATTTCATTCTTGGAGCCTGTAAAATAAATAAATAAAGGAAGGGAGGAGGGGGAGGTTTAAAGAAAAAAAATACAGGAAATAAATCACTGCACTCCATTAATAAAGAGAAGTGAGACTTTCTCAGATTTTACTCTGCAGAGACTATTCTGAATTTGGTCAACTGGTAATATTTGGTACAGAGATAGGCCAATGTTCCTTTAAAAAAAAAATCTGTAGAGAGAAACACTATATAGGTACTAAGTTAGACTTTTTCTTTTCAAACTAAATAAAAATATATGAAGCAAAACCTTTTAACATAAGATATTTTGGCTGATGTGTTAATGTAACACATTAGGAATTAAAAAACAACCAAGAGTCCTGTGGCACCTTATATACTAACAAATGTATTGGAGCATAAGCTTTCGTGGGTGAATAACCACTTCATCAGACGCATGTAATTAAAAGCTAATTAAGGATTCAGATACTTCTTGTGCAGATGACTTCCTTTCATCTGCTGTAAATATAGCAAGCCAGGTAGGTAAGAAGATGCTGACTAGATAGATGATAATGAGAAGGCAATTGTTTACTGCAAGGATACAAAGATCCTATAGGAATTAGTGACAAATCAGACACATGCAATACCTATGTTCTTGCTATTCAGCTTCATAGACTAGAGTGGAACTAAATTATTTTTGTTTCTCCCCTTGGGAATGGAAAGAAGGTACTTAAGACAATTAATGTAAACCAGTTCAGTGACCTATTAAACTGAGATGCACTCCAAAGAAGGAAGGGAGGGTGGAATTTCACAGGTGAAAAAGATACCATTTAATAGTTAAACTTCATTTAGGCCCCAATTTACAGAATCTACTGGTGCTTAAAATTAAGCACATAGATAAGTCTTCGCTGGACCAGTGGCATGGTATATGAAAGTTGGTGAAGGCTTATATTAATAACTTAGATGCCATATGGTTGGCCTAATTCTAAAGAGCATGGGAGGAGATGCTTTCTTCTTGGGAACTGGAGTAGTAGTGACTCTCATCATGGAGAGACACTATTCTCTCTGTCATTAAGATTGATACTAGCTTTCTTTTATAAATCTAGTCATTACATTGGTTAAGTTTGCCAAAACCAACCTAATTCACCTGAAATTGCAGATGCAATATCTTAGTCAAGGCTAGAATTGGTAGATACCTACCAGCTGAATGACCAAACTTGCTAATCAGTGGTAGATACAAAAGATTATGGGGTGGCCTTGGCACTGTCCTCGTTAGAAGCTTAACTGTGCCCCTTCTCCACCATCCCAAGCTGCCGGGAAAGAGCGAGAGTGACACCAGAATGCTGTCCTTGGATTCTGGTGTGTGTCTGTGAGTGGGGAGTTAGTTTCATAATCCATGGCCTCTGGCTAATTGGTGTCAGTAAAATGTGAAGCTCTACCTTTGGCTGCTGAAAGACAAAGATACACTTCTATCTCTTCACCTTTTCTAGAGCCTCCTGGCTTCTGGAATGGGGTGAAGCAGGTCTCTGCTATACCATTTCCCCCTAGCCTCCATTGGTCAGGGTCAACTTCTTGTATGAATAACTTCTGTGGCTGTTTCTGTTCCTGCTCAGCAAAGCTAGGAACAGCAGCAAAGGTACTGGAGCTGTCTGCAGACTGAGGGGGACAGCACTGCCTTTGCTTATAACTGAAAGAGTTTCTTTCAAATCTTAAGGTCTAGAAACTTAAAAGTTTTTTTGAAGTTTAAATTCAGCAGAAATGTATATCTGTTCTCTTCCCCACCTCTACCTCGATATAATGCTGTCCTTGGGTGCCAAAGAATCTTACCGCGTTATAGGTGAAATCGCGTATCAAACTTCCTTTGATCCACTGGAGTGTGCAGCCCCCTTCCCCCCTCCCCCCAGTACTGCTTTACCATGTTCTATCGGGTCACGTTACAACGCGATAGAGGTGTATTTCACCTTTTTCCTAAAAAAGGTTAGTTATGTCTCCTCAATTCCCCTCCTACCCCCCGGAATTATCTTTTATTATTCTGGTTACACCCATCAAAAACAAAATCTTATATAACACATGAATGTGTTTACATATTCAATATCTCACTCACTTTTTAGGCTGCAAAATAAACACACATTTTTAGACATAGCTTCAGGAGAAGGCTTAATAGCTGCTGCAGGTAACAAAGTCTTTTTCCCTCCTTCCCCCCTTTCTCCAGTCCAATCATACAGTGCTCTCTTTTTATTTTCCAACTGGGTACATATTTTTATATTTGGTGCAATTTTATTATGAAGTTTTTATAAAGATGCTTCTGTTAGGTGTACCATATGGTGATGTACCAATCCTCTATACAAGTGCAGGTTGTGTCTTCAGTAAATGCTGTAATTCTCCAATTTGCCACTGAAGCACAAGATAAAATCCCAAGTTCTCTTTGTCAACTGGATTTCCAAATAACACAGCATCCAACAAAGTGGGCATTCACCCACGAAAGCTCATGCTCCAAAATGTCTGTTAGTCTATAAGGTGCCATAGGATGCTTTAAAAGCAGCAGAGAATCCTGTGGCACCTTATAGACTAACAGACGTTTTGGAGCATGAGCTTTCGTGGGTTAGTCTATAAGGTGCCACAGGATTCTCTGCTGCTTTTACAGATCCAGACTAACACGGCTACCCCTCTGATAGGATGCTTTACTGCTTTCACAGTAGTTGTGTTCATATGGGATCCAATCATGATGAGCGCCTCCTGTAATGTGGAGAATATTCTCAATGTCCATTTCTCAGACCCATGATTATTCCATTATTTTGATAGAGTCAGTGAGTGGTCAGCATGGAGTAAATTTGCCTCATTCTTACCTAGCTATGTACGAAGAATTCAAAGTGACATTTTCAACTTGAAAATAGTTTGTTTTTTTAAATAAAAGTGTACCTTTTATTATCAAAATAATATCTAATGTTATCATTGAGAGAAGTTAATGAATTTAAAAAAAGTTTTATTTACTGCTTGTATTTGACAGCAGTGTTGCATGTTGTCACTTGCACTGTTTTCTCAGTATAATCAGTATTTCCTGTGTTGAAAAGATCCTTGTAAACATCTGTAGGGAGCAAAAAAAGAGATACAGAATATGCTCTTTAACAGGTCGTGCTATCAAAAACTGGGTAAAAAATAAAAAATTTGACAGATTCCTTTCAAAAAGAAGTTACAACAGAGTTTCAGAAATGATAGTCTGCATCTCCAAGGAGGAAATTAAAGATAGTTCTGTAGGCATACCATCTGGCAACTTGCTACTGCTATCCTGAATTACTAAAACTGCCGTAGCAAAAAAGCTAAATAAAAAATGATTTTTAATAAAAATCCCTGACATAATTCAGGATCCTAAAGTATTTATTATCTAACAGTTGTGTACCCTTAAGATTATGTAACCCCCCCGCCATCCGTAAGGCCAATATACAGTTTCATATTTTTTATTAAAATGAGCAGTCAGAATTGACAAGTGCAGATTTGTGGTGAAAAAGAGTTGTAGGAAACAATTTCAGGGAGTGAAGAGGGATAAGCTTATATTTGTTGCGATGTATGCACTATTTATTGGTAACATTTCTGTGAACAATCTCCCAATAAACATCAGTGTGAATGTGACCTATAAACAAAGGGAAAAAATGTGTTTCTGATGATATTGTTTTTTGTTTCTTCATGATGTATAAATAAGACCTGACTTCTTTGTTTTTAAATCTACTAGATTCAGGCTTCCTTTATAGATATGGAGGCCAAAAAGGGAATGTGTCTCTACTCTTCTCCCACCTTCCTTCCTTCACTACTCCTTCTAGGTCCACTTCAGAATCAGAACTATAAAAATCATAAACACATTTCATAGCAGATAAATTACAGAATACATATACTTTAGACTGACAAGTACTGTCTTTTGTGCCTCCTCTAGCCCACTCAATGTTCTTGAAGAACAGACTGGCTATTCTTTACTTTTCTCAGCTTTGTCAGAAGTCAAGCCAGTCTATTGTTCTTCTCCCTACAATAATCTCTCTCTCCCTCTTTCCTCCTCCCACTTTAGTGTCCTCTTTGCTGCAATTAGGGTGACCAGATGTCCCAATTTTATAGGGACAGTCCCGATTTTTGGGTCTTTTCCTTATATAGGCTCCTATTACCCCCTGGCCTTTGTCCTGATTTTTCACATTTGCTGTCTGGTCACCCTAGCTGTAATGGGGGGAGAATTTCCGCTACTTTATCTGTCCTTAACCTCTATTGCTGGGGAATCCTTCCCAGTGATGCTTCTTGTAAGATTCCTAGGGTACTGCAGAATGAAACTGACCTGATTCTGGTCAGTTACATGGGTGCTCTTAGGGTTCCCAATAACAGTTGTGAAAACCCACCATCTGTTCAGTTTACACTCTGCTACAGTTTGGGAGCCCTCAGAGCTACAGCAGAGGCATTGGAACTCACTGTGTGCAGACTCTGAAGGACACCTGTGTTGATTACATTCTGTTTGTGTTTGGAAGGTTTTCTTTGCAACTATAAGGTGCTAGAAACTTCCGTTTTTTAAAAAACTGAAACTCATCAGAGTTTAGATTTTGCTGAAGCTAATGAAACTTATCTGGGAAAGCATCTTACTCACCATATGCAAGGGAAATTTCCAAGCCCTGGTGGCAGCAGTGCCAGGTCTCAAGTAAACCTTACTTACTGTGAAAGTAAAGTGTCACAACTGGTTCCATATGCCACAGCCTCATCCAAAGAGTCCTGATGATAAACCCTCTTGAGGCTATGGCATATGGAACCAGTTTGTGACACTTAGTTTCACAATAAGGATTTTTAGTAATTATAAAGATAATTGGATTATGTGTTTTACCAAAAATCTATTTAACATTATTTAAACAAAGTATTTTCAAATGCTGTAGCTACAGTTCTGAGTACTTCTGTTCAGCTCCTATTTTCAAAGGGTCAGGGTCCTAGGATTTGCTCCCATGCTGGCAACTCTGGTCTTTCACTTTGTATCCCTTTGTGATCCCTTCTTTGAAAGCTGTCGGAAACCCTAGTGCTGGACACAGTACTAAAACCTAAACAAAAACCCCCATTTTCCTAGTTGGCCCATCTTTAATATAATTTATTTTGTAATTATCAGACTGTCTTGACAATGTCTTTTAAAATGCTTGTTGCTTTATTTTTCCCTTTTGTAATCCCTTGGGAACTCAGAAAAGTTCTAGAAAACTTTTCTTCTGTATTACACATACACTGCCACACTGCCTTATCATAGGGTTGCTCCCAAGCCCTGGGCTACTGGGACAGACTTTCTCCTTCATCAGTGCCAGTGCCACTACCCTATTCATTGAACCAAAATAAGATCTGAAATACCTCCTGATGCGGTGAACCCCATACGCTCTTACAAAGAACTGTAGGGTCTCCCCCGCCCCCAGATAGATTTGTGCCTACCATGCTTGAGCTCTTGCTCCTTCTCCCTCAGATTATTGTTGGTGGGCTGTGGAGCCAAAGCTGTGTGGTATGCTCATTTGAGCTCCCAGCTGCAAGATGAAATAGTACTACCCTGGGAGTGGTAGAATTATGGGGATGACTTTAAAGCTCCATGATGTTAGTCATGTTGCAATGAATTTTAAAGTCCAGAGATCACATCTGAAAAACTACTGCACATAAATTTAATCTTCTGAAATACATGAATGAAGGAGTGAATGGATGCTGCTCTTGGCCTTTGTTATTTATTTATGCCAGTGGATAAAGAAGCATTAGTTTAAAATAACAAACAAAAAGCCATTAACAAAGAAATGCATAGTTCATTGTGGAGACTTCTTATATGTTCACCACCACAATTTTAACTACTGCATCTTAATTACTTCCTAAATGTGTGCTTTTATGCAAAAATTGTTTCATATTTATAATTTCCCCTTGATGTTTATTTTTCTGGGCCTATACTACTAGTTATTATGGTTGTGAAATGAAAATAAGAACAGAACCCTGACCACTTTCAGAGGCAAGATTTTTGTGTGCAACATTGTTTATTTTGATCCTGTAATAATATTTCTTTTGAAAGGATATCATAAGCATTTTTTATAAGACTGTACTGATTCCTTGAACTGAGAACTGTACCATTCTACAGGAGGTTGTGGTAAGAAGACACCAGGGGCACAGGTTTTTCTCCCCTATTTGCAAGGAGATGAAGATGGGTATTGGAAGTGATTGTATATTAACTGTTGCAAATGTTATTTTTTAAAAGCTTCATAAACATGGTGATATTCTGGTGCATTGACAAAAATCAGATATGTTCATGAAACTGCTTGCCTATATTAGCAAATCTTGACAATTCCATTACATGTTTAGACCTTCTACTTATCCTCCCTTGGCACTAGACTATTGTTGTTTCCATTAGTACTTAACTTGCAACCTCAGTGCTCAACTTTTACTCTAAAGTAAATAAATAAATTTAAATTTAACTAGGAAAATAAAACCTCTTGATTTTATTTTAAAAAGAAAAACTAGAAGGCTATTTTTAATTAATTTAGTCTATCTTAGCTCTGCAGTAGTATACAATAGGAAATACTGTGGTACTGGAGATATTAAAAGGACTCTTTATCAGCAAATAAAATAAACTGCAACCTATGCCTTGGCATGTCTTATTGCTTAATTAACCAAAACATTCCTACTAAATCTGGGGAACAGTGAGGTTGCTGAAAAAATGAGATGTAACTGTATGAGAAACTTTACTGTCAGAGGATTAGAGCAAGGAAGGTCATCAGTCATATTGACTCAGTTGTTGCAGAATCCCTTTTGGGCAATTAGTGAATATTCCTTTGCCACATCCTACAGATCATCTTTTAATTTCTTCCCATTACATTTAAATTGAGTGGGATTGCATGAATCCAATATTTAGCTTTGCCTTCTCATGGGTTTTTTTTTGCATAGCCATCTAGAAGCATCTTGTAGAATCATCATTTGGCTTGATATTGCCTACTCTATACCTGATTTTGCTTTTGTGGCAATAACACACAACTGACAAGAGTTGCTCTAGATCAGTGGTTCTTAACCTGGAGTTCATGCATCCCCTGGGGTTTCAAGCTGCCCTTTCTGGGGGTGCGAGACATGCCAGAATTTTTTAGAAGGTAAATCATCAAAAACACAAATTAAGCATGGGCACGTAAGTGCAACTACTTTGTTTAATCAAACTTATGTATTTATTTTTTAACGATTACTGTAATATACAAACAAAAAATATAACTAGATTTAAAGAACCGACCTCCTTCAACGATTTCTGATAAGGGGTGTGAGAACATATTTTGAGAACCAAAGGGGTGCAGGCTGCAGTAAAGGTTAAGAACCACTGCTCTAGATCATCTGTTTCATGACACTGCTAGCGCCTTTGGAGGAGGACTACTAGAATGCATGCTGAGTATTATCCTCTGCTCTGGGGAACATATAAGTCAGCAGAGACTGAGCTATCAAAAGATAGCTGAAAAAATCTAAAAACTCCTTTGAAAGTGTGGATGAGAGTTCTTTTGTTCCTTCTTACTTTTCTCACTGACTCCAGTGGGAACTCTTCCTGAGTAAATGCTTTGTATGACTCATATTTTCACGAAGAAATACATTGAACGTTAAAAATGAGATTACTTCTATAGAGAGATACTCTGAAGTATTATAGTAACATGCAGTGGTTCTGACTGCATTTTCTCAAATTGTGTGTGTCCAGCCATTTTGAATATGGACCAGTTTAAATATAACCAATTACAAGGTAGATTGTCTATTCATTTCATTTCTCTAGAGGAGATGCTCTTCATATGACCTGCTTTTTCATTAATAGATTCCAATGCCAAAAGGGGGCATTGTGATCATTTAGCCTGGCCTCCTGTATAAACATACGATGGAACTTCCCCCAAAATAATGACTAGAGCACATCTTCTAGAGAAACATTCAATCTTGACTTTAAAATTGTCAGTGATGGAGAATCCACCATGACCCTTGATAAGTTGTTCCAATGATTAGTGTCAGTTAAAAATTGATCCCTTATTTCCAGTCTGAATTTGTCTAGCTTCAACTTCCAGTAATTGGCTCATGTTATACCTTTCTCTGCTAGAGTGACAAGCCCATTTTTCAGCATAACTGTCTTGCTGCATTCACTTTCCCAAGACTGGCCAGCAGCACTCACATGTTGACACATCAGGTGCATCTAGAACACATTAAGGTCTATGCAGGGACTTTGGAAGTGGGAACGGAAGTGTGGTATAAGGGAAGAAGAGCTAGAGGGTGAGGATCTAGAGACACCTGGTGGATGCTTCAAGCCCCACTTCAGAGAAATTTGACCTTATTTCTCTCCACCCTGCTCCCTTTAGATTTTTTTTTCTGAACTCCCCACTCTGTCTACAAAGTAGCACTGCAGTCTCCTAGTACCACAGAGCTGCTGTTAGTTTTGGTGGAGGGGCAGGAGTAGCTCCTGTTGCTAAGGTGTTCAGAACATCATTCTGATACTAGTGCATCATTCTATTCTTGTGAATATGATCATTAACTTACTGATTAGAATTCTCCTAAATTGTTAGCAGTCTCACAGTTCCACTCTCACATATTACGTCATTTCTACCAGAAATTATATTTTAAATGACTGGAAGTATTGCATCCAGTAGTGGGTTGAGTCTCCAATTCTATGGCTCTCAGCTTTGTTACACATTTCAGTAGCGCTCTGTTAAATTGGTGGCTTTTCTTTCCATCTAAATGTGTGAATTTACTCAGCAGTTCCTCATTTTTTCATTGTACAAAATCATTGTCTCAAATGCACAAAGACAAAACCCGCATTCTTTTGTAATTAATGAATGTAAAAGTATTTTTTTCCCCTGAGACTGTCTCTCTCTAAATCCTTATAAGCAGTAAATTTTTTGATTCAGAAGTGAATGGCTTCCATTCTCTTCTCCCATTCCCTCTCCACCTGCCTGCAGGAAAAAATATGGACATTAAGAGCCTTTTGGTCTATTAAACCTTGATCTTAAATACATTCACTTATATCACTTCAATATAACTTCAAATATCTAGAAGGCTGTAGGCATTCTTCCCTTCCCCCTCACAAAATAAAATCTCTTGTTTCCTCTTGAAGTATTTCTGGTTCCAAATTTCCCTCTGTCTTTTGTGTGAAGACATTTACTACAGTCCGCAGCTGCCATTTAGCATCAGTCCATTTATATACTTATTGTGATCCTTCCCATCTTGGTCCTCTTTACTCTAAGCAGTATAGCTTCGTCCCCTCTCTCTGAGTTATTTTTGTTGCCCTTCATTGCACCTTTTTGAATATGGCAGTATCCCTACAGGGATCATTATCTGTGTCCTGGGGATACAGTCCTATTAAATCTAGGAATTTGCCACTTTCAGGCCTAGTCTACACTACGCGTTTAAACCGATTTTAGCAGCGTTAAACCGATTTAACGCTATACCCGTCCACACTACAATGCTGTTTATATCGATATAAAGGGCTCTGTAAATCGGTTTCTGTACTCCTCCCCAATGAGAGGAGTAGCGCTAAAATCGGTATTACCATATCGGATTAGGGTTAGTGTGGCCGCAAATTGACGGTATTGGCCTCCGGGCGGTATCGCACAGTGCACCACTGTGACCGCTCTGGACAGCAATCTGAACTCGGATGCTGTGGCTAGGTAAACAGGAAAAGCCCCGCGAAATTTAGATTTTCATTTCCTGTTTGCCCAGTGTGGAGCTCTGATCAGCACAGGTGGCAATGCAGTCCCAAATCCAAAAAAGAGCTCCAGCATGGACCACACAAGAAAGAGTACTGGAATCTGATCGTGGTATGGGGAAAACAATCTGTTCATCAGAGCCGTTAAGAGACGAAATGCAAAGCTCTTGAAAAAAAACTCTCCAGGCTACACAGTGCTGCGTGACAAGCGTAACGGGAAGCCAGAGACTCAAATGGATGCTCAGCGGAGGAGGGGGTACTGAGGACTCCAGCATCCATAGTCACCGGCAGTCTCGAAAAATTGTGCATTCTTGGCCTGAGCTCCCAATGCCGTAGGTTCAACACATTGTCCGGTGTGCTTCAGGGATAGCTCCTCAATTTATCCCACTGCCCATGCCACGTGAAACGGAAAAGGGAAAGAAATCGTTTCTTGATTCTTTCATGTCCACCCTATGTCTACTGAATGCTGCTGTAGATAATGCGATGGCTGCGCACGTGAACACAGTATTTGCTCCTCTTCCCTCCTGGTGGGCAGATGGTGGCAAGTAAGCACTGGTAAGACCTTATCAACCTATGAGTGCTCATATGGTTGATAACTGGTGAATACCCTGCTGGCCTGAGGTGGAGGCGGCGGGTGGGGCAGGGAGCACCCTGGGTAAATGGCAATAATTCTTGTCCATTCAGTAGAAGGCGACAGAATGGCTGGTACCTTCTCATATAGCAAGTGGGGGCAGAGCTTCAATCAGCCCCCTCATCTTTCTGTGTAAAGACAAGAATTCTGTAGCTGCTGGACTCTCATAGCAGTGGGATGCTGGGCTCATGTCCCCCACCCGCTTAATGCCTGCCGGACTATCAATAGCACCGAGGGCTGCTCCTTTTTTCTCAACTAACAAGTCACTGTCTTATTCCTGCATTCTTTATAACTTCATGACACAACTGTGGGGGACCACTGCCAGGTAGCCAGGAAGGTTGGGGGAGAGGAAGCAACGGGTGGAGTTTTGCAGGGCCACCCCGTAAATGGGCATGTAGCATCTCATTTTTGCGGATCTGACACAGAGCAGCGTGCTCTCTGATACACTGGTTTCTAGTATACTTGCCATATTCTAGGCAGGATAGAACTCATTTTTTAGAACCATAAAGAGGGATTGACCTCGGGAGTCATTCCAGTTTTGCTTTTTGCGCCCGGCCGATCTCACAGGGGAACCATGATCGCAGCAGACAAGACAGAGGACAGATAACCGGTCATCTCATTGCCAATTTATGCTAGGCAGCCAGAACGTACAAGAACGATGATAACGTGCTCTGCTATCATTGCAAAGCAATGAATGCGCTGGTGTAGCGTTGAAGTATCGCTCTGTCCGTGGCTCAGTACACTAAACGTGACAGTAAAAAAAAAAAAACAAGGCTGAACGGGCTTCATGTTGCATGCTATGGCGTCTGCCAGGGAATCCAGGGAAAAAGGGCGCGAAATGATTGTCTGCTGTTGCTTTCCCGGAGGAAGGAATGACTGACGACATTTACCCAGAACCACCCGCGACAATGATTTTTGCCCCATCAGCCACTGGGCTCTCAACTCAGAATTCCAAGGGGTAGGGGAGACTGCGGGAACTATGGGATAGCTACGGAATAGCTACCTACAGTGCAACGCTCCGGAAATCAACGCTAGCCTCGGACCATGGATGCACACCGCCGAATCGATGTGCTTAGTGTGGCCGTGTGCACTCGACTTTATACAATCTGTTTTATAAAACCGGTTTATGTAAAATCGGAATAATCCCGTAGTGTAGACATACCCTCAGTGGCAAAGTTTACTAAATTACAGATACACTTTCAAAATCCCTGAACTTCTTGTCCTTATTACAAGTCTAATTGTTCTGTTTACAACCGGGAGAGACTATTATTCTAAAATAGTCAAGTAATTAGCTGCAGTAGAGACATGCTCTTGCTAAAAGTTAAGGGGGATTCCTTTTGAAGTAAGAGGATTTGGGCCCAAAGCACATTCTGGTGGGCCCCCTTTGTTAAATTTAATACAAATAACCCAAATTTGGTCTCACTACTTCTGATTATAGTTAGACTTCTACCAACTTGCACTCTTCAGTTGTTGTTTTACTTCAAAGCCTCATTTATAGTCTTCCATTGTCAAATGCAGTGGTAATACTTTCAGGGTTTCAGAACTTTCCATTCAAGACCCAGAAATGAAATTGGTAGTTAGTACGCTTGTATCCTTTCTCAGCACATTTTATGGCTACACAAAGATCTTATTAAACTTAAAAAAATATAAACTTTCAAATTCATCTGTTTCCACACATGAATTTAAAGTAACTTCCGGTACACTTCCTGTCCTTGATTCTGCTGGCTTGTTTTCTTATGATTTTACAATCATTTTCCTGTATATATTTTTTAACCGTTATTCTTTCCTCTGTTGCAGCATGTGTGTCAAGCAGGGGAATCTGAATAAGTAAACAGGAAACTGACCATGTACAAAAAGTGCTGTCAAAAGCACAAAGTAAAACAGAAAAAAGAGAAATAGATAAATTTTTCTTAGTTTCTTTTTTGTTATCTTGTGTGTTGTAATGATCGTAGGTAACACTAGTTCAGGCATCTGTATTTTCATTTTAACTATATAATACTTCTTTTCAGGAGTCAAGCAATTTTAGCTGACATTACCAGGTTTCATATCATGATATAACTATATGTTGCATTAAATATTGAGGATTATGTAGTGAAGCTTTTGTTGTGGTGTAGTATATTATAGTATAGATTTTGTAGAAAGTCTGATAGGTGATCATGATCACCTCCTATTCCTTAAATCTTTCTGTTGTGCTTTGATTTAGGGCTAGTCTACCCTAGAAGCGCTATACCCGTGCAGCTGCACTGCTGTAGCGCGTCTGGTGAAGACACTTTATGCCAACGGGAGAGCTCTCTCCTGTTGACATAATAAAACCACCTCCATGAGAGTTGGTAGCTATGTCGGCAGGAGAAGCTCTCCTGAAAACATAGTGCTGTCTACACTGGTGCTTAGGTGTAACTTGCGTTGCTCGGGAGGGTCTCTTATTTACGGCCGCTGCATCACATAAGCTATACCGTCATAAGTGGTAGTGTGTACAAGCCCTTAATCTCTTGCCTCTGATTATTTTAGTCTTTATTTTATTTCCTTAAGTGAACGCTATGTACCATTAATCAACTCAGAAGTGTAATCTAAGGCCTGGTCTACACCTAATAATTAGCTTGACCTAGCTATATTGCTCAGGGCTGTGAAAAATTTCATGCCCCATGTAATGTAGTTAGGTCGACCTAACCCCCTATTGTAGACACAGCTAGGTTGACAGAAGAATTTGTCCATTGACCTACCTACCACCTTTCGGAGAGATGGATTTACTACATTGACAGAAAAAAACTTTCCAGCAATGTAGGATGTATCTAAACTACGGTGCTACAGAGGCATAACTGTGCTGTTGTAACATAGACATACCTAAGTGTATGCCTTCAGGTGTCTACATGATGTTTGCACTACTTTTTCTGGTTTCCCATGTTTGTATCATCAGCCAGTTTTATTTACCTTATAGAGAGAGGTAGAATTACAAACATATACAGACCTATATGAGTCTGTAAATGACATACAAAAGTTATTCCTTTCTTAATGTTTCTCATATCTATTGTGTAGCTACAGTCAGATTTGGTATCAAAAGTGGGCTTGGTGTTTTGGGTGGTTTTTTTTTTTAATTTCTTTTGGAATCTACATAACTGTCATCAGTAATGATGATTTATAATCTTCATGTCTGATCTCTTGTGGACACTGGACATATGTGTTGTCTTGTCTGTCTTATTTGTACCCATTTGTCCTTCATCCCATGGCCCCACCATGTTACTGCTTTCTTTGAAACACTCCACTGTCTCACTCTTCCATTAAGTGCAAGTTCCTCATCCACTCAGATCCCTACATGTCTGTGCACATGCTTGTATCTCTCCGTCTTCCTGATTGCCTGTCCCTCTTGTCACTTCACCCATGCTACTCTTGTATGGAATGCCTTTCAAAACTTTTGCCAAGGGTCCTCCCTCTCTACATTTGAATCTCTTCAGAACAAACTTCTTCTACAAGACTTTTCTGTCAAGACTTCTGAAAACATAGTGACATTATAATCCCACAAGAAGTCTAGACCTTCTTTCTACACTTTTTCTGTTCTGCATGTTTAACCTGTATGTGACAAATCTAACAGAACTGCTGTCTAATATTTAGACTATATAATCTGCAGAACAGAGAATGTGTTTTGTTCCATGTTCTATACAGTTCCAAGCATGTTGTTGGTATTAGTTAACATTATAAAAATACTGTTTTGTTTCAGGGCTCTACTTTTACTGGCAACTAATCTTAGTCTGCCATTGCGTAAATTGCATGGTGTGTGGCCATTCTTGCTGTAGGATGCACTTGGAATCTTTCTCAGTGGCATATGGACCTTTTCTGATGGTCTGATATTTGCAACTGTATTGTGCTCTGCTTCTGTAAAGGGGAATGCACTTTACATTCAAGTACAGTAGAAATATTAAAGTATTCCAATTTCTTTTTTAAGGCCCGATTTTACGTTTAGGGAAAGATGGGCTTCACAGAAATCTGAATGATTTATCGCTTAACCTTCCTTGGCTGATTTGTTTAGAATATTCAGACATTACTGAATGATTCCCAGAGTCCTCTGCTATGTTTGCGTGCCCAGATACTTGTGGTGGAAAAACGTGACTATGTTTAAACTTTGAATTTTTGAAACCTTTTCAGTAAAATAAGGGAGGAACCTTGTTCTGAATATTTTAATACGTACAGGTTGTCAAGGAAGCAAAGATCATCCAATTTTTTCCCTTTAAGTAATTTTGAAAATAAAACTGGGTGAAAATTTAACTCTTGTTTTGAATTTGCCTTGTGACTTTTTTAAAAGCAAGTTAATGCTAGTGAAAAGAAATAAGGACCTCTGCAAACATAGAAAGTGGAAAAAGTAATACTAGGGAGAAAGTAGTCCCATTAATTACAAGTAGAATTAAATTAGTGACTCAGTTGAAATGTTGAACTCCTTCTTTACATCTGTCCAAGAAAAATATCAAAGTTTGAACAGTACACTAAGAAGGCCAAATCTGTTCATATATTTAAAAATAAAAAAGTTACTATCAATTTTAAAATAGGTAAATGAATACTTGAAAAATATGAGCCTACACAAATGGTCCAATGTATTTTATATATCCTAGGATATGAAGGAAATTGTCCAACAAATTTATTGGACCACTGACAATTCTATTTGAAAAATCATGGAAATCTTCAAGAAAGCGAAGTACTGATTTTTAAAAATTGTTTTTAAATGCGCAAAGACTGATCCTGGCAGTTTAACTTCTTGCAAGTCTAATTTCACTTGGTATTTTTCCTCATTTTACTACAGATAGAAAAGTCACTGGACATCTAGAGAGTAGTGAAATCATGAATAGGAAACATGAAGTTTGTAATTAAGAAATTATGCCAGACAAACTTGATTTGCTTTTTATAATAGACTTAGTGGAAGGGAATGCAATAGATATATTTAGACTCTAGAAGGAATTTGGAACTGTCTCACAGGTTTAATTGAAAAATTAATTTAAACTATCTTTGAAAAAGTTATTCCAGGTCATTTTGAAAACTGAAAGTCCGTAAAGAAAAAGTAACAACAAACAGCAATTCATTGAGTTGGGGCAAGAGATGTCTAGTGAGCTAGAGAAGAGTCAGTGGTAGGAGTGGTCTGTCTTAACATTTTCAAGTGTTCCTCCTCTTCCAGAGCATACATGAATTTCATCAACATGCTTGTAGATTGGGAGGAATTGCACACATCAGTAAGTATAGAGAAGTAATGAAAAGAGACTTAGAAGTAAGTGTACTAGATCAAATTGAATTAGAAAGATATGTAGTAACATTTCCTGAAAACTTCTTGTGAGGGACTTTGTCAAAGACTTCTTGAAAGGCCAAATAAACTGGCAATTGGTTCTCCCATATTTGCTATTTCTACACCTATAATAGTGCATTCAGTGGTGAACACTGTTACCAGAAAGATATTGTCAAACTGAAGGGAATTCAGAGAAGAGGCTGGAGATATTGACGTATGAGGAAAGTATAAAAGAGCAAAATACCTATAGCCTGGAAGATAACTACAGGGATGTAGGAAATATTGCATCTTTATATGTGTGTAGACTTAAACATCAAAGATGGTTAGAGACTCAGTCTGATATATAAGGGTATTACTAAGAGTAAGAGTCCGCAGTTACGAGAGAAACTTCCTGACAATGAGATTTATTTAGCTGTGGAACAACACAACTAGGGAAACTGTGGAAGCCTCATGACTTGGAACTTCTCAGTTTGGCTCAGACTGGCCAAAACCCTAGGGAATTTACTGTAAGGAACAATCCTGTACTATCAGGGAGATGGACTAGGTGACAGGTTTCTTCTGTTTCTAACTACTCTGTATCTATAAGGTATTATTCACTTTCTAGTGTGAAGTAATAGAGGTACTGTAAGAAATTTGTTTCCTGTAACCAGTGAAAAGTATTTCCCCCCACCCCCTTGCTCTGGATGCTTTTTAGAGATTAAACTTGTACTTGTGCAACCAGTTGTTTGATTCCATCTAGAGCACTTGCTGCTCAACCCAGAGCAACAAACACTGAAAATTTGAACTGTTGTCTTCTTCCCTTCCTTCAGAATACAAGGAAATACCATAAGTTTGTTTTATTTGTATATGACAGTTTGAATTGTAGATCAGTTTGTTTCGGGTGAGAAGGGCAGCATAAATCCTACTTTCTGTAACTGCAAGAGCCAAAGCCTATGGGAAGCTTAAATTGCTTTGGCTGCTAGAGCAGTTTCAGGGGCCCCTTGCTCTCTTCCTGACATGGCACCCAGCCATCTCTTTGACTTCTTGGTCTATTGTAGTTCTTCAGTGTGTTTGCCAAAAGAAAACTTCATCTCCAGGTTGTGATTGATTTATCTCCTGTCTCTCTTTTTAATGTGTGACAACTGCAGCACCAGGAAGCAATTGACTAAGTGCTCTGCCGCTACAATATTTGCTGTGTAGAGACCTGCACTGTTGAAAGGCTTTACTCACTACTGACTGCTGCTGTTGAAGGCCGCTTGTGGCCCACAGGGTGCCCCTTGGCTGTTAGGCTTTATATGGTTTGTGTTAATTAATGAACAGGCTATTGCTGGTTTCCTTTTAAAGCTGTAGTCTAGTCTGTTGCTATCAAGTAATAAATGAAAGTCTATGAAACTGAATAGCCACTTGTTTCATTTTAATGTATAATGATGAAATATATGGTACCTTTTAAAAAATAGCCATAATAACCATTCGATCAGTAATGTTATAGTATTCTTGTAGGGGAGACCATGAGGAAAAAGCTGTGGAAGACTCTAAGGGAGATAAATAAGTAATATGGCCATTTTTTCACCCCCCCCCTTTCTCCATGCCCCCACCCCCTTCATTTCTGCTTGTCTGGGTGATCTAAGTAAGACTGTCACCTGTTTCATTGTGATCTGCTGTCTTTTTGCCTTTTTGATCCCAGCTCCTCCCTGTTGAATCATCCTTTCAGCTTCACTTTCTCTTCGCTCCCCCTTCTTCAATGCTGCTGTTTGTGGTACTGTGGACAAAGCTTTATAAAGTTAAGCCACTGTCACAACCAGTAGGCTCTTCCGGGAGTCAGTTCAGCCGTGTTTTACAGTGTGTAGAACTTGGTACAGTAATATCCAGTGATTCCAGCTCTGACTTGCATTGCTCTCTGAAGGTTCCCCAGAGGTCAAAAGTGCATGAAATGATCACATGTAAAGACATGGATGTGTTTATTTCAGGGTGTAAGCATATCCAGCCTTTGTCTATTTCCTGGTTTAGAAGCCACACTTTGTTTGCATTGCACTGTGAAGAAATGCTGCAGCAAACCCTATAAATTCCTATTTATACCACAACTCTATCTAAGCACTTGTGACCTCCTATCACCATAGTAACTATGAACATCACAAATATTGATGACAGTATTCTGAGAAGTAAGGGAAGTGTAATCCTCCTTTTGCAGGTTAGAAAACAGACACAGAGACTAAGGCTACATCTACACTACAGCCTAGGGGTCTGAGTCTCCTGCTCGTGTACACGTTCACGCTAGCTCTCAGTGAGCAAGCACAAACATAAATAGCAGTGTAGCCATGGTAGCAGCATTAGCTGTGTCAAGTGCATACCTTGTTAAGTTTGTACTGCACTACTGTTTATGCTTGGGCTAGCTCATTGAGAGCTAGCATGGGTATGTGTACATGAGCAAGGGAAATCACACCCCTAGCTTGTAGTTAGATATAGCCTAAGTGACTTGCTGCATAGGAAGCATATGGCCAAGCCAGAAGTTGAACCTGAATCTCCTAAATCCCAGTATAGTTCCTTAACCACAAAGCCATCCTTCTGCCCTGGTTCAAGATAAGATGTTCAGTAACCCAGTATTAAAGACAACACCTTCTCCTTCTTTCTATCTAACACAGGCGTGTTCTTTCTCACATTTGTATGTTCATTAAATTTCTGCTAGGTGAATTCTAGACTTGGGGTTTGCTTTACATCAGGAAAGCAAAGCCAAAGTCTAGAATTCACCTAGCAGAAATTTAAGAAGCGCTTCCATAACAAATAACATCTGTTATTTTGCCAGTGTTGCCAACCCCAAGTGTTCAAAAAATCGTAATTGGCTTAAAAATTATAAATGCAGGGTTCTTTTTATTTGCCTCAAAATTTTTGAGGCTTTAGAGTTGACACATTCAAGTTTTTCTTAGCAATCATGATGGCTAAAAACTAACTTCTTTAGTTGAAATTTGAGGTTTTCAGAATCACATGACTTTGAGGAGTTGGGGCTTTAAGAAAAACTTCAGAAGACTTGTAATAAAATTGCAAGCATTGGCAGCATTTTTGCTCACTTCTAAGTGTATGTAGGAGTTGAACAAGCTGGAACTGGGAAGCAGGAGTTGCTGAATATACACACACACTCTGAGTATCATGACCAGCCTTTTTTTCAGGTTGCATAATGTGACATTCCTCCTTGACCTAGGTCTTGGGCACCAAGCCAGAAAGAAAGATGTGGTCATGCATTGTCTTCGGTTTAAAGTGGGCAAGAGCAGGCTCTCAAATCAGAAAATGAAGCTCCCTTCCTGGCACAGTGGGGTCAAACAGCAGAATCTCCAGGAAGCATTTCAAATGAGAATTTGGAAAGCTGTCTTATTTTGAAGTGTGCAGGAGCTGTGAATGAAATACAGTGTGACTGAGTATCGGGTGTAGCCATGTTAGTCCGTATCCACAAAAACAAGGAGTCCATTGGCATCTTAAACACTAACAGATTTATTTGGACATAAGCTTTCGTGGGTAAAAAACATCACTTCTTCAGATGCATGGAGTGAAAGTTACAGATGCAGGCAGTATGATTGAGTTTGTCTGAAAATGTTTGGAAGCCAAATGAGTATTTTCGCTGTAGTATCACATAATTATTGTTAAGGATTAGCCAGAAGGCTCATTGAATAACACTATTACAACAGGGTGGACCTATCTATGGGGAAAATCTTAATTCTTGTTGCATGGGTTGCAAAATTTGACAAGTCCTAGGGAAATAGTTGGGAATGAGGAAGAGGTGCAAGCTGGTGCAAGTCTTCCGTAACCTCAACAACTGGTTGAAGCCTTGGTGACAGTAGACGTGCACCTCGCATAAAAGGGTAAAAGGCATTCCTGAGTGATGAGATTGTTGAAAACTCTGGTTGCTGCTGTCTCTAGGTAAGAATATGTTATTAGCCTTGAGGAGAGAAACAGCACATCTTCCTTCCCCCAAACAATAACTTGTTTGAAGTCTAGAGCTCCGACATTTTACTTTAGATACAATGGTTACATTTATACCAGATATTAGTAGCTACGGGAAATGGCAGCTTTTCAAGACATTTCTCAAAGGGCTTGCAGTTGCCATTTTATTTTATGGCAGGTGAAACAATAAATAGCAACTGGACTGTATCCAGAGGTGTGTTTGTAATAGGAAGGATGCTGGATACAAGGGATTAAAAATTAATACCCGACTTTGGTCAGTTGCAGTTTAGAATAAAAAAGCATTTACCCTTGAATTACATTAATGTAAAAACAACAAACAGTGGTGAATGGAAGGGATGTCTAGGTGAACTCGTTCATAACTTGCATAGTTTGGCATTCTGTTCATTTCCACAGATGTTCCCCTTCTCAAGCCACTTCTCCAAAATATTGGGGTGTGTTTTTAACAGCTTTATGTCATAAATCAAAAGTTTCCATTGGCTGTTTTTTCTTGGCATGTATCTTACATCTGTCTGTCTCATCAGTTTAATGCCACTGCTTGATGGGAAACAGAAGGAAGTAAAACTGACACTTCGTACTGAGTCTGGAAGCAGAATAAAATGTATGTGCGCTATTTTTTCTAAATAATTCAGGAGAGTAATAAGAGGATACAGTAGGCTATTCATTTGTCATCTTTGAAGAGCTGGATTCAAATCCTAATTGGGTTATAGGTGAAAATGACCCGGGATTTTGCAACCCGGGTCCAAATGTATATTGCTATTTTGAAAACTGCTGTACAGTTTGATGCAACTGGGAGTGTCCCTTCATTAGAAAGTCCAGGCCTAGAATAGCAAAGGCGCTATCCCAGAGTCTATTTTAGTGGTCAGAATATGAGAGTTGGCAATTCTGAGTTATTTTCCAGGCTTTGCTGCTTTAATCTGTGTGTGATATTGGCAGGATCACTTAATCTCCCTCTGAAATGGGACTAATGTATACTTTCCTCATGGGGTGGTATAAAATTCTCTGCTTTTGGTGGAAATGTGCTATGTTAGCGAGGAACATTTATTAATATTGCTCAGGATGGAGATATAGTGGCAGATGTCTGAGGAACCCCGCATGTTGTCTGAGTAGGAAGGCTTTCCAAGTGAGAGCTATCAGTTTATCCAGAATCTAAGCATTTACTACACCCATCTCTCTTTTTTTCATGGTCACCACACAAAATAGAATTTTCTGGCCCTGAGGGTTGTGGTGAAAACCTTCCAATCATGAACTGAATGTAAACCAGTACTGTGCTAACTTCATGCATCTACAGACAAACACTTTTTAGTGCCTTAAAAAACAGAGGCTGGGTAGATTAGCACAGGTCCTACCTCCTCCCTGAGCAGTTTGGAAACTCTTAGGTCAGGAAACAGGAATACAGAGAGAGAGAGAGTACCCCTTCTGCAGTGTTGTCGATACTTGTGATTTTGTCATGTCTTGCAATATTTGATGTTTTACATAAAAACCCAGCACATAAAGAGAGGAGATTATGGAAGAATCACATCTTTCATTTTTTTAAAATAAAGCATGTTTCTAGACTTCATGGTTGTAGAGAAAAGCTTGAAAATGTGTTTTGTGTGTACCGTGAAGGCTCAAATAACAAACAGCAAATGAAGAGCCCAAAATATATTATACACCTCTACCTCAATATAACGCTATCCTCAGGAGACAAAAAATCTTACCGTGTTATAGGTGAAACCGCATTATATTGAACTTGATTTGATCCGCCGGAGCGCACAGCCCCACCCTCCCGGAGCACTGCTTTACCATGTTATATCCAGATTAGTGTTATATCGGTTGGTGTTATATTGGGGTAGTGTATTTGTAAAATCTCATGAGTTTTTTTTTAACCTGACTCATCCATTTTGAATGCTTGGGGTTAGCAATACTGCTTCCAGCAGCCAAAAGGGAAGGAGGATAGGCTTCAAATTAGTCAGACACTTTGTTTTTAGAGAAAAGATGCAGCCTCTGGCTATTTTTTGTTCAGCTGTTTTTCATGTCTTGCACATTGTTCATTTGGTCTGTGCATGTATTCAATCAGCCTTATCAGTTCTTTATTTTCAAGGATGGTTCTTCAGCAAACTAATCACAAACTACTTTTTTTAGGCTGCTTTGGATTATATCGGGAACAACTCCAACTACAGACAGACCTTGCCCTTGAAACTGTGATAATCCAGAAACAAATGAAACAACAAAACTGCTGTTGCCTTTTGCACCATATGCTCACTGAGTGGTCTGCTTCCCGCTGTCCAGTTTCTGTTTGGTAAAACTGTGGGCAGATTTTACACTGAATATTCATCTTGACATCTGAGACTTGTAGTAGACTGTCTTGATTGCCTTCAGTCAGTGCACTGACCCAGGACATTGAGAACAGACTGAGTGGCTGTTGAGGTGTTATAGTTGATAGTAATGTATGGTGAATGGCAGAGACTTGTGCAAGGACTATGTCGTGTTACTCATGTGACTTTGTCCTCACGAAATGTTAAATGAATCTTCTTCTTAATCCACGTGATTTAAATTGCTGACTTAATGTGTGGTGAAATTGTTACATGTGGAATCAGTGAATCAAGCAGCACTTGCTGCCAAGCTTACCATTGCAATAAAAACAATTTATTTGGGATCTGGATCCAAAGCAGTGTAATAAGTATAGTACAGGAGTCACATGCTTTCATCAGTCTCTCTTTTTGCCCAGAAGGTAGGCAGCATCATTTTATCCCAGCTGGCATTTCTGAGTGACTCACAGCCAGTCCCAACTTGTGTGTGGTACGACAAATCTAGAGGGGGCAAAAATGTGCGTTACTGTCCATGTCTGAGGTGAACAGGTGCTTGCGCTCTCTCTCGGGCCTAGCCAAGGATTGAGGAAGTCATTCTCAAGTCAGTCTGCTGTATGGTCCTTTACGAGCACAGTGAGTATAAGAAGGCCTTGAGACTCAGAATGATGTCCAGTTTCCAGAAACTCTAAATCCTTCCCCCCTGCTCTCTTTTGCCAGTCAGAACATAACAGAACTAGAGCCCTGCTTTTGGTAAGGAGCTACATACAGAATTAAAAATAATACTATCCTACAGAAAGATTTGGAGTGAAATGTTGCTCTTCTCACACTTGTTCCATTGAAATGAAATGTAGGCATCACTCCCATGTTTTGTGGCTTAATTTTCTCTGTTATTTATAAAAAATAGTTTTACCCCAAAAAGGGGTTTGGTAGGAAAATTACATGTTACAATTCATGCGTGTGTGTGTGTATGTGCATGTGCCCCATCATTTAATGTATGTGGGTGGGTTGTTAGGTGTGCACAGGTGGCTCTGCCTGACTCCCAGTTGTCCCCCTAGTCTTTGGGGGGTGGGATTGTCCCCCCCCTCCAGAGTTGCCCCAGATTCTTAGAGGGGTGGGGGAGACAGCTGATTCACCTTCCCCTCTCCTGTGATTTTTGTTAAACACTGCCGTCTCTTCAGATGCTGATGCTCCCACTGGCCTCTTCCCATTATGCTGTAGGAATCTACTTGATTCGGGGCCGGGCTTCAGCATGTAGAGAGGAAGTGAAAAAAGATCAATTGCAGGACCCCTAAAATGCATTCAAAACTTTTAAAAATGTATATTTTAGGTCACATTTTGCCACTTAACTTGACGTTCCTTTTTAACAACTATTTATTCAGGAAGTTTTAGCAATTTACAAATCACTGCCATGTAAATATCAGAAACAATAGCTTTGTTTAGAGAGAGATTGTGCATTAATAAAATCAGCTCTCTCTCTATTTAACAAAGTAAACAGGGGTTCTCAAACTTGGGGTTGAGATTATGATGTGGAGCTTGTGAGCTGTCAGCATTTATAATAGTGTTAAATATAAAAAAAGTGTTTTTAATGTATAATGGGGAGTCACACTCAGAGGCTTGCTATGTGAAAGAGGTCACTAGTATAAAAGTTTGAGAGACATATTAGAGTGAGCCTCTTTACATCATCCAGGATGTGTTGTTTCTGTGGATTTTATCAAATTGAATGAAACTACTGATTCTACTTGTATCGTCTATTTAATGTTAATATTCAAGAAAATTGGACAGGGGTGCTGTGTTTTTAATCAAATTGAGTGAAACTACTGATTTTACTCGTATTGTCTATTTAATGTTAATATTCAAGAAAATTGGATAGGGGTGCTGTGTTTTTTGCAGACAGGTTTACTTTGAATATTGAATAAATGGTGACCAAATAGCTAAGCATCTGATTGGTCTCTGTTTTGCTGGGTATGTAATGGAAGTGTTGTTTTTTTGGAAAAAACAACAGCCTCACAGTTTTTGGAACCATTTCTGTAGTTTTGGACTATTTTTCTTTCTAGTGAGAGGCTACTGCTAGTCTGGTGGCAACTAGCCAATCAGAGATTAATTCTTCATTTCTTTGAGTGTAATTCTTTCTGCTAGGAAGTTTGCCAGAGGATCTTTCAGTAACAGATATCCAACAATTTGTAATATTTGGTTATGAATTTCTTCGTGATACTCTCTAATGGCTATATGTATGCATAAAATTACCTCTATCACCACAGTATCTCCAACACTTATCTCTATTAATTCTCTCTATTTTTAACCTTACTGCCATGAGGTGCCATTAAACTGTGTCTTTTAAAGAAATTTTATTTTATCGTGCTACAGACTGAGGTTACTGGTCCTCTTTTTCATATCAAAGCTCATTTCTCTGGGGTAATTCCTCTGTCCATAATCTTTTCCCACTGTGTTGTTATATGGATATTTCTTTTAAGAAAGTTTGTCTCCAAAGATTAATATAAATTAGTTATACTTTTTTTGTTTCCTCATCAACTAGAAACCATTGCTTATATTAAAGTTTGTATTCTGTATAAAAGAAGTTTTCTAGGAAGCTGAGAAAAATGCCTAACTTGAAGGTATTGATGCCATAGGAGAAGTGGGCCAATTAAGGTTAGCTTGGATTTCTAAATAAACTAGAAAAGCTTCTTTGGTGAACAACTGGTCAACCATATGTAGTCCATGGCTCTCCCAAACTTTAAATTCTGTGGTTCCAGATTTGGATAAAAATATGGATGATTTGCAATGGTTGTTACTGGGGAGAAAAAGTAATTTATCTCTAGTTCTATTTCAAACCCACAGAGTAGCCTTTGCTAGAGGATATATATACACATTTCTGGCAGTTGTGATTTTTTGTATATATATATATATATATATATATTTTTTAATCTGTGGTAACCTAGCAATATTTACACTGCCATCATTTTTTGTTCAATAAAGATTTAGAGTTTGACTAGATTAGTGCACCCACAGACTACTATTGCTTTGAGTTGGCTGGCTGGGTACTACTTTAATATTTGGAACAGCTTAGTCCGTCCTGTTTAATGTTCCTGTTCACTTTTAATAAAAGTTATTGGTAAGTAAACCCACACTTCATATATTATCTGTGTAACTTAAGTACATCTGGATTATCGGGTACCTAGTCATACTGAACATCGTTGAAGAACTTTTCATGACCCGTTGTTGGGGACAGCACGTTAGAAACATGCGCCTGAGGACTTTGTGGTTGCTAGCTCCAAGGTGACCGCCATAAGGAGCAAGTGATTGCTGCTTCACTGTGTCCTTTTTTCTTTTTAAAAATTTGTCTCAAGAGATGCTGCGTGACGGCTAACCAGAGGAATGAATGATTTGTAAAGTTAGGCAATTGTTCTAACTTCTTGCATTGAATTGCTACATCCAGATCAAAATGGCCAGATGGCACAATTTAATTTAGCATGTAGGAGCACAGCTAAAAAATTAAGATTTCTGTCTTTGCAAGCAGAATAAAGTGCCTTATAATGAACGAAATGGAAGCTGAAAACACCTGGCTCACTTACCTTTTCTCTTCAGAGTAGAAATGTTGTGACACATCAGTGCTATGAATAAAAATGTTTGTTAAATTCCTAAGTATAGATTTGAGCATGTAAAGATTTTCTTTCCTGCTGTCCTTCAAATATACCTTCATTGCCATGGAAACAACACATCCAAGTGCCAAACCTATTGATTTATTTTTTAAATGATATTAAAATATTTACCCCATGCTGGTATGTTAGTTATTGCAATACAGGCTAACATAAGTTATTTTGGTGCCACTGGAAATAAATGACATTACTGTCACGTCTAACCACCATGGCAGGTGAAATCTCGACCTCTTTTGCAACAGGTAGAAAGGGGTACTGTACCTTCAAAGACTGTCTAGATTAGTAAAGTAGATGGAGTTTTAAAACATGTTAGCTAGCCCATTATGATTAACATGTTTTTGAACGCCACTTAGCAGCTCATGTAGAAAGGGTTTAACACTAGGGTTAAAAACACATTGAGTAAAGCATGTTGGCTAGTATGTGTTAAAATATCTTTTATTTACTTCATCTAGACGGGACCTAACATTTTCTCCAATATTGAAGTGTTCGTGTGGCTATTTTTGGCAAAGCTGTATAATTTGAAGCCCAGCATGCTTCATGTTTGATAGTCTAAAGTGGTTAATTATCTGGAGTTTAGTTCTGCCTATCTAGTGTTTTTGTGCATCGCTTTAAAAAGAAGCACAGTATGAGTAATGGGACTGGGAGCCAGGAACTTGAGTTCTAATTTTGTATTTAGCACAAATTTCCTCTTTGGAGTTGGGCAAATCACTTGGGGTATGTGCAGTACCCTGCAGTAAAACACTGACAGCTGGCCCCGGGCCGTTGATTTGGGCTTACGGGGCTCCAGCTGTGGGGCTATGAAATAGCAGTGTAGACGTTTGGGCTGAGGCTGGAGCCCGGGCTCTGAGACCTGTGAGGAGGAGGAGCCCAGGCTCCAGCCAAGCCCAAATGTCTGCATTGCAATTTTGTAGTCCTGCAGCCTGAGACCTGTGAGCCTGAGTCCGCTAACCTCGGCCAGGCTAGTGTAGACATACCCCTAATCTCACTACTTCAATTTTTCCGTCTGTAAAATGGAGATAATGATGCTTACTTCAAAGGTATGTTGTAAAGATTAATGAATGTTTATAAAGTCCTTTGAAGATGAAAAGCCAGAGTTCTAAGTATTATTATTTCAAAACCAAGCTGTCCAAGCCCCAGGTACATGTTCTGTGAACTATCTGAATTATGCTTATTCAGACTGTGTCTAACTGTCACAAATATTTGCTTAGAAAGCTATTTTGAGGGACTCACTTTAATTGTACTGCAGTAATCTCTCTTGAGAGTTTTTTTTTTCTGAGTTCTGCAGCTGGCCTTGTTGAAGTTGGTATGTCTGACATTGCATCTCTGGGGAGAAAAATAAAGATTACGTAGTCCTCACAGCAAATTGTATACACAGATCAAAAACACACAGGTACCCAGAGTGACACTAGAGAAAGTGATATCACTTAGTCCATGGGCTGGATCTGGCCTGCTTAAAGTATGCTGATGGCTGCTACAATAGAATCGGATTCTGCAGATTTTTTAAAAAACATTTTTTAGAGTAAGTTTCTGGTCCTTATGATTTCAAAGAAAACTTTCTGAAGATGAAGCGTGTAAACGTGTGCTGTTGGGGTTCGCCCCTCTCTAGGGCGGCTGGAAGCCTGGCCGCCTCACTACCTGGGGCAACAAATGACAGCTCAGGGCTCAGGCCCTCAGGCAGCGGCTGAGCAACCAGTTCAGTAATTTAAGCCCGGGCCCTAGGTCAGGGCGGGGCACAAACAATAGTTCAGGGGCTCAGACCCTCAGGCAGGGGCGAAGCAAACAGGTCAGTAATTTAAGCCCGGGCCCTAGGTCGGGGCGGGGCAACAAACAACAGTTCAGGGCTCAGGCAGGGGCGGAGCAAGCAGGTCAGTATATTAAGCTTGGGCTCCTGGGCCTGAGTGTCAGGGCGAGGGGGAGACTGCCACCTGTGAGTGGGGTGGCAGGGGGGACGCAGGCCCGCCCACTCCTGTGTGTCCCAGCCCGGGGCCCTAACAGCGGCAGGCAGCCTGCTGCTGTGTCAGTGGGGACCCTGGCCGCAACACACTGACGTTGGCGTTGGGTGTGCTGCAGCCAGACTAGAGTCGGCTGCCCCCGGGCTACTTCCAACCTCCCCCTCTACCGGTACCTCTATCTCTGCAGCGTCTTCCGCAGCGTCCCACACCATGGGCTCCTCAGGATACTGAGCGAGGGGTAAACTGGGCAGCTCCTCGGGGTCCCTTTATACAGGCCAGCCTAGGGGCTCTTCCAGCGCCTGGTCAGCGTCCAGGCTCCGCGGGTACGGCCAGTCCTCGGGTCGGTCGCAGGTGGCAGGAGTCTCCCCAGGGGGAGCTAAGCCACCGGCATCTGGCCTCTCTGGCGGCCAGGCGGCTTCTGATCCCTGGGGCTGGGCTTTGATACTTCCTGCCCTGCGCCTTGACCTCTAGGGGGCGGGCACAGGCTCCTGTGGCTCTGCCCACTTTGGCGTCTGTAAGGGCTCGTCCCTCTCTGGGACGGCTGGGAGCCAGGCCGCCTCACTACAGAGCTCCTTGAGGATTAAAGCACAATGAACTACAGCTACTTTATTCCAGAGACTAAGCACCTCACAGGGGTTTAACATGCTTTAATTTCTGTGCATTGACTTCACACCTTTAGTTGGTTCGCCTTAACTTTCTTGAGTCTCTCCCATGTAAATGTACCCTAAGGATGCATCTTTACTACAGAGTTAACCCTGGTGATGAGAACCCAGGCTGGAACATGCTGGTTAGACTACATTGGGTGTGAGCCATACTTGAGTTACAAGGCCTACTCTGGTGCTGTACTCATTCATGAGTGGCACTAGGACTTCTGGAACTTTGGGATGTATTCCATGGTGGTTCTTTGAGTGCTTGTTCATATCCATTTCACATTAGGTGTGTGTGCTCATCACATGCACCGGTGCTGGAAGTTTTTCTCTCAGCGGTATCGGTAGGGGAGTGGCTCTGGCACCCTTTGGAGTGGCGCCCACACAGCGTGGTAAAAGGGGCGCCACCGGCTGCCCCCACCCTCAGTTCCTTCCTCCCGTCAGTGATGGTGCACGAAATGTTCGCTGCTCTTACTAGCGTTGCTTAGGCTTCATTCGTACAAACTAGAGTTCTTGTAAGGTTAGTGTACGTAGTTAGTAGTTGAGTTAGTTAGCCCTTAGCAGTAGTTAGAGTTTTGTTAGTCCCACTGGGGACTTAGCCAGGGGACAGGGCATGCCTTGCTCCCCAGGCTTTAAGCCCTGTGATCACTGCAACCGGCCCTCCTTGGCCGCTACGACTTTAAGATGTGCCAAGCCATGGCCAAGTTTGAGAATGCCCTCTTGAAAGGTTCCCGTAAAGAATTCCAGGCAATCTTGGACGAGGGCACGGCTTCTGCCAGGGTGGCCTTTCAAGCGGCATCTGATGTGACAGACTTCACCAGCCGCACCATGGTGTCCGCCATCTCCATGCGCAAACGTCCTGGATGCTCCTCTCCCGTTTGTCCTCCAAGGCTCAGCAGTCGATTCAGGACCTCCCGTTTGATGGCCAGCCTCTGTTTCTGGAGCAGACGGACAACAAATTAGATGGGCTGAAGGACTCCAGAACCACCCTAAAAACCCTGGGGCTCTACTTTCCAGGCTCGGCACATAAGCGGTTCAAACTGCAACTACCCCAGGGGCAAGAGAGCCAGCCCCGGCTGGACACGCCTCACAAAAAGCCCAAGGGCTATAGACGGTGCAAAAGCCACCTGCCCCCACCCTCTGTCCGGTCGGGCTAGACCCGCTCCAAGCAAGGAGCTAAAAAGTCATTTTGAGGGTATGTGTGAGGGCGACCTACCAATTTTTTGCAACTGTTTTTCCTTTTTCCTCCAAGCATGGTTGGCGATAACTTTGGACCGCTGGGTCCTCAGTACGGTGGCGCATGGTTACACACTCCAATTTATTTCCACCCTTCCTCCCACCTCCCCTTCCCGTCCCCCTTCAGGCACCTTTCTCGTAAGAGTCTTCTTGAGCAGGAGGTTATAGGGCTCTTACAGCTGGTGGCAGTGGAGGAGTTCCCACCTCCTTACCAGAACAAGGGTTTCTGTTCCTGGTATTTTCTGATCCCAAAGGCCAAGGGTGGTTTGCGTCCCATCCTGAACCTGTGAGACCTCAGCAGATACCTAAAGAAGGTAAAGTTTCCTATGCTCTCCCTGGCCTCCATTATCCCTCCCTGGATCTGAGAGATTGGTATGCTGCCCTTGACCTGAAGTACGCATACTTTCACGTAGCGATCTTCCCAGGACACAGACACTTTCTCCATTTTACACTGGGTTCGGCCCACTACCAGTTTGCAGTCCTTCTGTTTGGCCTGGTTACAGCACCAAGGGTGTTTACAAAGTGCATGGTGCTAGTCGCCAGCGTCGGGGTTTCCAAATTTACCCATACCTCGACAACTGGCTGGTCAAAGGCAGCTCCAAGGCTCAGGTCCAACATGATGTTGCTGTACTACAAGCCACTTGCCGCTCTTTGGAACTACTGATCACCCACAAAAAGTCCATGTTAGTTCCAGTTCAAAAGATAGGATTCATTGGAGCCGTTCTCGACTTGACGGGGGCGAGAGAGTTCCTGCCATTAAACAGGTTTCAGGCCCTGACGGACCTCATCATGGAAGTGTCCGCATTTCCCCTGTCAACAGCGAGAGTGTACCTGCACCTGCTCGGCCACAAGACAGCATGCACATATGTTGTCTGCCATGCCAGGCTCTGCATGCAGCCCCTGCAACAATGGCTGGCATCAACCTATTCCCAATCCAGGGACCACCTAGAGAAGATTGTCACCATTTCCCCAGCGGGTCTCACCTCACTGTAGTGGGGGACTGATCACAAGAAGGTCCTGGAAGGAGTTCAGTTCAACAGTCCTGCTCCATCTGTCGAGCTGCTGTTGGATGCTTCGGACCTCGGTTGGGGGGCGCACCTCGGACATCTCCAGACCCAGGGGATGTGGACCCTGGAGGAGGCAATATTACACATAAACGTCAAAGAGTTCAGAGTGGTCCAGCTGGCTGCGGGGTCTTCCTGCCACACCTATCAGGCAGAGTGATGAGAATCCTGACGAACAACACAGCCTCGATATTCTACATCAACAAGCAAGGAGGAGCACGCTCGTTGGCTCTCTGCCAAGAGGCTCTCTGTCTCTGGGACTTCTGCATCAGCCCCAGCATCCATCTGGAAGCTGGTCAGCTCCCCGGCATCAGGAACATCATACCAGATCACCTCAGCAGGGACTTCTCTCACCATGAGTGGTCGCTCCACCCACAGGTGGCCTCCATGATCTTCCAGAGGTGGGGTATTCCCCAATAGATCTGTTTGCCACCAGGCGAAACAGAAAGTGCTATCGGTTTTGCTCCCGGGGGGGCCTGAGCAAATGCTCCCTCTCTGATGCCTTCCCCTGTCGTGGTCCAGGGTCTGATGTACGCATCTCTCTGATCCCTCTGGTCAGCCGGGTCCTAGTAAAGATCAAGAGGAACAAGGCACAGGTTATTGTGACCACCCCTTCATGGCCTTGCCAGCACTGGTTCGGCAAATTCATGAACATGGTGGTGGCCTCTCCCTCGCCCCTTCCCTACTGTCCAGACCCACTGTCACAGGATCACAGTTTGCTCCTACACCCCAGCCTCAAGTCTCTACACCTCTTGGTGTGCATGTTCCATGGTTGAACTGGAGGAGCGTACCTGCTCAGAGGAGGTCCAGCAGGTCCTCCTGGGAAGTAGGAAGCCATCCATGAGACTAACTTACCTGGCCAAGTGGACGAGGTTTTCCCACTGAGCATTGGAATGCAGCATTTCTTCCTCATGTTCTTTAGTGCAGTCCATCTTGGACTACTTACTGCAGCTCAGGAACCAGGGCCTGGAACATTCTTCCATCAGAGTGCACCTTGTGACCATCTCTGCGTTCCACCAGCCGATCCAAGGTCAGATGGTCTTTTCTCATGACATGACTTTCAGGTTCCTGAGGGGCCTTGAGAGGCTTTACCTGCAGGTACAGGCACTTGTCCCGCAGAGGGACCTTAACCTGGTCCTCTCCAGGCTCACCGGCCTGCCTTTCCCGCCGCTGGGCTCCTGCTCCTCTTCCTACTCTCCTACTTGTCCTGGAAGGTCACTTTCCTGGTAGTGGCGACATTGACGAGATGAGTCTCCAAGATAAAGGCCTTGACCTTGGAACCGCCTTACACAGTGTTTTATAAGGACAAAGTCCAGCTGTGTCCCCACCCAGCCTTCCTGCCAAAGGTGGTATCTTGCTTCTACATGAGCCAGGACATATTCGTGCCTGTGTTCTGTCCCAAGCCGCACAAGACCAGTGAGGAGAGGCATCTACCTGTGCTGGACATCTGGAGGGCCTTGGCTTTTTACTTGACGTTTGCCAAGCCTTTCCAAAAATCGATCCAGCTCTTCATCACTACAGCGAATAGTAGTAGGCCTTTTAGTTTCTTCGCAGAGGATTTCCAACTGGATCACCTCTTGCATAAAGACCTGTTACGAGCTAGCAAAGGTCCCGCCACCGCTGATTGTCAGGGCCCATTCGACTAGAGTCCAAGCATCTTCGGCAGCCTTCCTGGCGCACATCCCGATCCAGGACATCTGTAGAGCCACGACGTGGTCCTCAGTCCACATGTTCACGTCTCATTATGCCATTACTCAGCAGTCCAGAGGTGATGCCGTGTTCGGCAGAGCTGTACTACAGACTGCACAGCCGTGAACTCCTACCTGCCTCCACGGGAACTGCTTGGAGTCACCTAATGTGGAATGGACATGAGCAAGCACTCGAAGAAGAAAAGACAGTTACCTGTTCTGTAATGGATGTTCTTCAAGATGTGTTGCTCATGTCCATTCCATGACCTGCCTTCCTTCCCCACTGTTGGAATTTCTGGCAAGAAAGAACTGAGGGTGCGGAGAGCTGGCAGCGCTCCTTATATTGCACCATGCGGGCACCACTCCAGCGAGTGCCAGAGCTGGTCCCCTACGGATACTGCTGAGGGAAAAACTTTCGGCACCAGTGCACATGGTGAGCATGCACATCTAATTTGGAATGGACATGAGCAACACCTCTTGAAGAACACCAGTTACGGAACAGGTAACTGTCTTTTCTTAATGCTGCAGTAAGCTGAGCTGCTCTTATTCTTTCCAGTGAATTGTGGAAGATCTTATCTTCCTTTTGGGCACATTTGAGGAATTTTGGGAAGGCACTGGAGGACTACTAGCACTTAAGTGGTTTAGTGTGTGTCCTCACTGCAAAGAGAGCAAGTTACTACCCTGAGTGTAAGTGGCACTTGGGTTTCAGCCTATGCCACAGTATGGGCTAGAGAGCCTATAAAGGCACTACCACACCCACGTCAGAGGGCTGTGTGTGCGTGTGTGCGAATGGGAGTTGGATAGGAGAGGTAATATCCAAGCAAGAGCATGAGTTAACTCTGCAGTGAAAATGCCCTCGAAGTATTAGTTATTGTGTAAGGGCCAAAGATTATCCTCAACCTCTGTGCAAATCTTCTTGGATGTACTGCAAGTAATGAGTAGATGGCCCAGACTCTTAAGAGCTAACACATGGAACATAATTAATTTCCAGTGTTAATTAAGGATAGCAAGAACTTAGGTTAAATACTTAGTACTTGGATCTTGATAGCCTTGCCTCCATCAGATATTGAATCTAGATTACCTCGGTAGGCTATCCAAGTGGTTTAATGGATTATGACGTTTGATGTTTGCAAGATACCCTGAGAATATTGCTTTTCAGATATGTAGAATCATATTTCTAGGAGGAAAAGAGTGTAGGCTCTAGCACTCAGACTTCCCCATCAGTAGATGATTTGGTAGAATTGCATCTGTGGAAAGTTAGCCCTTGACCACAGGAATGTTGTGATGATTTTGCCAAGGCAATAAAGTGGGTGAGACTCTTAGACGGTGGGAAGAACTTGTTTGGCTGAGGGGTGTGGGCTGCCTGGTGACTTTTTGGCTAGTGAGTCAGTTGCCTAACATTCTACTAGACATATTGCCTAGCTCAGTCATAGATAAATCTACTTCTGGAGGCTGAATCTCTGCAGTTATTTCCAAATATAGAACAGGTTGAGAAATGTGTTGAGAAATGTTTGAGGTGGGAATCAAGTGAACTAAATGTACTTAAAACCTCAAGAATGTGTAGAAATTTAGGTCAACCAAGAAGAAACTCATTAAGTTGACTGTGACAAATGTTGGGGAGGACGTGATACTTGGATGTGTTTCTCATTCTCTGATGCAGTTAATATGGTTACTGAACAATTATCCGCCTATTTAATTTAAAAGAAAAATGGAAGTTTTAGCATTATATTTACATGAGAAATTTCTTTTCCTTTTATTTCTCTTTTGTCCATGAGTAAATGTCATGCACCTGAGTTTGACAGTTTAGGGCAGGGGATGGCAACCTTTCAGAAGTGTTGTGCCGAGTCTTCATTTATTCACTCTGATTTAAGGTTTTGCATGCCAGTAATACATTTTAACTTTTTTAGAAGGTCTCTTTCTATAAGTCTATAATATATACCTAAACTCTTGTTATATGCGAAGTAAATAAGGTTTTTAAAATGTTCAAGACACTTCATTTAAAATTAAATTAAAGTGCAGAGCCCCCTGGACCAGTGGCCAGGACCTGGGCAGTGTGAGTGCCACTGAAAATCAGCTTGCACGCCAACTTCGGCACATGTGCCATAGGTTGCCTACCCCTGGTTTAAGGAATGAAACAGGCAAGGGGGAGTTTCATATACTGGCTCACAATGAAATAATCTTAAACCTTAAATTGGGACACAGAAGAAACTGGCTTTATTTTTATATAATACTTGGTTAGCACAACGATGATAAATCTATCATTTCAGTGGCCACCAAACAAAACACTCTGTAGTCATATACTTGGTTATTTGTGTCTGCGGATTTAAGGAAGCTGAAATGAGACAATAAGAATTTTTATAATCTCATTTCATGCAAACCAATTTATAACAAATAGAAGGGGTTAAGTGGATTTTTCGCTGCTTCCTGTTGCTCAGTTTTGGAAAGCAATACAGTGTACGCAAGCAAAGACTAAGGTGGTGGATTTTACGGTCTGTTTTGACACTACTTAATTTCATAGAGGAAGAGAAGTTACTAAGCGTGGCAAACATGTGGGAGTATAATTGAGTAATGCGATGAAATTAAGAAAAGGCTGTATTAGTGTAATTAGGAGAACATCAGGACAGTTAAGTAGTCAAAACCGTATCAGTAGTGACATTTAAAACCAGACTGGACAAAGTGCAAAAAAACATGTGGCATGGAACAAACTTGTCCTGGAAGGGGGTTGGCATAGAGATGCTGTACTAGGTTCTTGCAGCTTTAAACTCTACTGTATGTACAGTGTGAGACCTCATGAATCAATTGAAAGACTTGTATGCTTAATCTCCCAACTGCATGGGAAAGATAAACCGGCCTCAACGTTATAAATATTTCTGTAGCGTTTTGTGACCACTGTCCTGGATCTTCCTTCCTCTCTTTACCTCATGGCTTTGAATCTTTACCTTTTCTCCCTCCCTGCAAATACCACATTACACCATCTCTTGCCATCTGGAAATAATTGGATTGTGTAGTGGCACAGAGATTGTGGGTTGGAATGGGAGAATGTCAGTGCGGAGTCTGTAACTCAGGAAATTGATTGTATGTAGTCACATGGGCATAAGGACCATGTTTGTCAATATAGTTTTTGACCAGCTTGGTAGGCAGGGAAAGAAACCAAGATGTGATTTTATGTATTTGAAGGTTGAGGGTGCATATTTGGGGCTAATGTGGGGATTGGTTAATCTTTTATTTTTTCGAGTCTACAATTCTGTACTTTTTTTTATTTAAAGAGACACCCGACCAACATAGCAGTTTACTGACTCAACCTGCTACCTACTGAATTGCCAAAATGTCCTACTTTTCCATTTTTTAAAGAAGGTCTCCCATCCAAGGATTAAACAGGCCTGAGCCTGTGTAACTTAGCTGTTGAACTCTCATCCTGAACTATGTATGGCTGCAGTCCCTTTTTAGGATTCCCCCACACCCACCCACCCACTCATCATCTTTTATCTACACTTGCTCTTTCCTTGTCCCGGAAGCCTCTCCTATGCTTTGTACTTATTCTGTGATTATATAAAAGCAAACAGTTCATCTGTCCTCTTGATCAAATATTGAATTTCTTTGTTTCTTTGTCTTTTCCGTTCCCCTCCAGCACAAAGATGAAGTGGGACATTGAAGAATTTTATATACCTTTTGGACAGCTAGCTTCTTTGCTTCTAAATCTGCCTGCCAAGATCCACTCTTTGTATCTTAAATTACAAACCAGAGTTGTTTACATCCCACAGAGATCCATCTGTCACATAGTCTATATAACTAGGGTGTACATTCTGCTTCAGGCACCAGATTAGTCACAGCAGTTACGGTTTTTCAGTATTAATCATTTATATTGGTAAAACAGCCAGAGTTGCAGACCAGGGTGGGTAAAGGCACCCTGCAAAGAGTGGATGAGTATTCTTGCTCTCCCCATCCTTTTTTGTTGTTGTTTGTTGATGCTTTATGATGCAGAAAGAAGACCTGAAAGGATGATGGTTTGTTTGTTTTTGTTTGTTTGTTTGTTTTTCAAAAGCCTTTGCTTTGGTTTACATTAGAAATATCAGAATTTGGCTTCCTTGTCCATACTGGAGAAATAGTGGGATGATTGGCAGCATGCGCCTGAAACCTGAGTGACTGAGAGGGGAAATATTTGGTCACTGTTTAACACTTAACACCTATTTTAATAATCTCTTGTATTTTGGATCCGTCTCTGTGGCTGTTACTATCAGGTTATCCTGGCCACCTGAGCTCCTACAGAAGCAATTGCCAGGAGCTTTTTGGGATGTTTTGCTTGCCACTCCCCCTGTTGGTATGTTGACTGTACAGCTTGTGAGAGATCCATGTACCGTGGGGAGCATCAGCTTCCTCTTCTTTCCTGAGAGCACTCGATTATCAAGCCTTTTTGGTGCCTTTTCCATCTCTCTTGCATTAGTTTGAACCCAATTTGGTTGGCAATAAATGAGGGTGGAGGGCTGCTCCAGCAGTGATTTCTCCTCCTCCTCTCTGCCCATGAACAGCAGTTGTCTTATTTGAGATGTGATTCACGTGCCTTTACGCTCTAGGTGAAACACAAATATTATTGAATGCTTTTTAGAAGTGGTCTACATCAGAGCCACCTGTTTCCTGTTCCTACTCTGTGACTCTTAATTGCAATAGCAGCCAGCTGTTACTACAAAAGTGTCCAATACCTGCTGCAGTTTGAGACTCCCCTGCCACATCTACTTATCCCTCCAGAACCTACCACAGTGCTTCCCAAGCTAGCAAATAAGGTCATTAGCGGGATACGGAAAAGCTCTGGGACTCCAGAGAGAGCCACATTAACAGGCTCCTGTTGCCTTTCATGTCCAAGGGATGGCTCTGTTACCAGTGCTTGATCCTCTTCACAGTCTCCCTCTGTATATCCCCAACTTCGCTACACCCTCTAAACTTTAGATTGCTCAGTTCCGGAGGGCCCCAGGGGTTTAGCTTCTCTCACCAGTTTTGTACTCTCAGCCTTTCAAACAAGATGTTCATGTACCTCAACAGCCTCTTTGATTGAAAGACTTGGGTGTTCTCATCTTTCCTCTTGATCCAATCACATTTGGGGTTATTCCGTATTTTCCATTTCATGTTTACAGGTTTCCATCCATACTTCTTCACTCTCCCTTAGAGAATTTTCTCCCCCTCCTCAGAGACCCAGTTATCTATTTTCATCATTTCACAGGAAACAGGATTTCTCATCGTTCTCTTTTGAGCCTAATGGTGAGAAAAAGAAAGTCAAACAGAAAAATTACAAGCCCAATATCCCATCTTACAAAGCTAGGCACCAGTGGAACTCCTGCAAGCTAGCACCAAAACATCCATCCAAAGAGGGTGAGCCCTCAAAACATTCTGATTCAGATGAAACAGGCAACCTCTGCAGTGATAATGACTGGATATTTTGGTCAAGTTGATCCACTCAACCTTGGCCATCACAGAGCCATCCATGTCTCTCCTGATCCAGACAAGAAAAATTTAATTAGTAGGGCATTTCTGTAGTGATACAAAGTACCCCATTACAAAGGCCGTAAGTTATTCTTGGTACCAAAGATGGATTCCTTCTTTCTGCACTGAAGCCAGGGCTACTTCTAATCTAGGAAGTTAGTTTCTAGTGGGTGGAGCATAAGTTCTTATGTATTTTTTAGCTATTAAAACTGAAAGTTCTTGCAAACTTGGCTTTGGATTCTCCTCCATGGGTTTGAGAGCTGCTGTGGTATGCGTGCTTACTATGTGCACAAGTCTTTTATAACCTTCTGTAGGCATACACCCTTATAAAAGTCTGTCTGACTCAGGTGCAAACCCGGATCCCTCCTCCTCCTCCCAGAATACATTTAAAATCCATTCATTGCACAAATGTGTTGAGTTGGCCAGCATGGTTATATTGTGCCCACATACAGTTCCATGGTAATTGTATATATTTTTAATCTACAGAATTTTGTTTTTAAAAATAGGCTTTTCCAGAAAAGAGACACATATGCCCCATGTGCTATCCCTATCCTTGGTAATTCAGTTCTTGTCCTGATGAAGGTCCAGACAAAATCTTCCTAGTGGGCCTTCAGACAATAAGGATAATAATTATTCTATTCCATTTGGGAATTCCAAAAAGGCTGGTAATCTCCAACAGATCAGGAGAAACTACCTATCCCAGAATCTCATCATCAGCTTGCTCGTTATTGTAATATTGTTCCACAAGATAATACCAAGAGAAGAAAAACATAAGAATGGCTGTTGTGGATCAGGCCAATGGTTCATCTAGCCCACTATCCTGTCTTCTAACAGTGGCCAATGCCAAGTACTTCGGAGGGAATAAACAGAACAGGGCAATTATCAAGTGATCCGTCCCCTGTCGTCCAGATTCAGCTACTAGCAGTCAGAGGTTAGGGGACACCTAGAGCATTGGATTGCATCCCTGACCATCTTGGCTAATAGCCATTGGTGGACCTATCTCCATGAATTTATATAATTATTTTATAAACCCAGCTCAAAGGAAGAACTTTAAGCAGTTACTCCCAAAGTAGGAACTTAGGATATGGTTACACTTGGAATTTCAAAGCGCTGAAGTGTGAGTGTGGTCGGAGCGGCAGCGCTGGGAGAGAGCTCTCCCAGCGCTCCATGTAAACCACATCCTTTACGGGTGTAGCGTGCAGCGCTGGAAGCTGCGCTCCCAGCGCTGTCGTCCTGATTACACTGACGCTTAACAGGGCTGTATCTTGCAGCACTCGGGGGTGTTTTTTCACACCCCTGAGCGCGAAATTTGCAGCACTGTAAAGTGTGAGTGTAGCCATACCCTTAGGTAGGGACAGCCCAACAGTCAGTAGCAAAATAGCTGACACTTTACTGTGAGAAACCAAAATTACAGGAAAGGAAACTAATTTTACCTTCAGGCTTTTTTAATTAATCATAATCAGCAAGAAAGGGCAATAATACATTTTTTTGCAAGCCACCTTTAATGTCAAAAGTTGGAGAGTGACAAAAATATTTAAATGTCTTAGTTTTATGAATCTCAGATTATTTTTAAAAAGTTGTCACTTGTGAAGATTTTAAGATAGAAAATTGTAGTTTTACAGAAAAGAAAAGCAGAGTGGTGCTATACTGTTTAGGGCTTAGAAGTCCAAGTCACATTCAGTGTAAATGTTCAAATATCCCAGGGTGGTTCTCTTACTTTAAGAGGGTTCCCGTTCAACAGAATGTAAGCAACTGATTAATAAACTCCAATTTCAGTAACTTGCTTCTTCCCCTTCCCTTGTTGAGATTTAGCTGCTGAAAAACCTAATAACACAGTTGGCAATTTATCATAGGCTTGCTACATAACAACATCAAGTCCCTGTAATTCCTCACTCATCAGATTCTTTAAAAACGTATCTTCATTGCACTCTTTAACGTGCATGTCTCTTCTTAATACTTACCATTTGTAGAAACAAGCGTGTGATCTTTCATGTTTGTTTGTTTTTCTGTGATGCTGCAGAGTGGGGAAGTGGGGAAAATACAAAGGAAAAGAGACAGTTGATTTACAATGCTTTAGGTGAAAATGTAGCCAAACAAACATTGTTCCAAGCATGAGCCCTGCCTTGGCAATGGGCAGTCTCATCTTTTTGTGACTCCTGTACCACGCAAACACCTGCATAACAATATTTTGCACTATTAGAAAATTTTGAAAGTCATACCCCTTAACAGATGATACATTGAAAAATTAGAAGGGCTTTTTTTTTTTTACAAGAGAAGAATATTGGGTGATGTTTGCTTCGGATGCTCCATAGTGTCTGGATTTAACTTATTCGCCCCCCACGTCCCCGGTCTGGTCACTAGAAGCAAAAAGAATGTTAACTTCCCTGTCCAACAGAAATCTGCTCTAAATTCACTTAGAAATCATTTATGGTTCCACATATTGGCTGTTCCTATGAAATCCACTTCTGCAAATATTTGGAGCTTCACACTTTGGTGCATTTTTCTAACATTTTGGAAATTAATATGCAATGCTGGCTCATTACCTTCTTTAAAACTGAAGTAACTACATTTCCTCTAATTCTATCCAAATTTTCTTTCTTAAGCTCTCTTTGTTCAGCAGCATATGCACACCAAGTTCAAAGTTTTAAAAAAGCCATTTGTAGTTATCCAAGCACAAACATTAAATAATCTGGATTTGTGTAAAACTGACAAAGCAAGAATTTTCGACCTAGAATTTTTTTTTGACTGTTATAAAAATTTCCAGCCAAATATAACTTCTAGTCTGAAAGAATATGTGACAACCCTTCATGAAATCCATAAAGAAATGTTCTGAGAAATATATGGAATAGGAGTTGGAGGTGGAAGTGTCTGCTCAGCTAGAACTATAGCTCTGCAGTAGCAATTCTGTGGCTAAGTATATTTTAATACTTTAATAGTGATCCAAACAATAGTAATTCTTTATAAAGTGTACTTGGAGCTGCTGTGTGAGATTTACCGTCTGTGACTAGGATCCCAGTGGGGGCCAACTATGGTCACTCAACTAGGGTGAACTGCAAAGAATGGGACAGACAATCCCCATAAAACTGATGGTTATTCCAATACTTAGATTTACCAAGGCAGCATAAAACAGCTTCTTTACCACCTCACTGGTTATTCAGAAGTCCAAACAACACAGTTCCCTTAAAGTGATCCAGCCTCAGTCCTCCATCGAAGTACCTAAGTGAAATATGATGATTTCTGAAAATCTTATTTCGTCATATAAAAGAAAAGTTTCTGCCAATCCCAAAGAATCGGACACATTACCTCCCAGGTTAATGAATGTTTCAGATCTTACCCAAATACATGCTACAGCCAATTCTTATTAACTAAACTAAAATTTATTAAAAAACAACACAGAGCATATGGGTAAAAGATAATATACATACAGACATTAATTCAATTCATTGAGGGTTCAGATTCATAGCAGAGATAGTGAGCTTTGTAGTTGCAGAGTTCTTTCAGAAATAGTTCATAGGTTATAGTCTAATGTCCAAATATCATATTCAGACTTATCAGCATAACTGGAACCTCGGTCTTGCAAATCAAACTTCCCCTGATGAAGCCTAAGCAGATCTGAGATGACAGAATCAGGACCCAAGGATCTTTTATACAATTTCATGTCTTTTGACAAGTTGGGAGTTTGAAAGGTAATTAGCATGACTTTGAAGGAGATCCATCACGGGTACTTAGCTATAGAATTAACATAAGGCAATTTGCGTGTTCCTCCACCATTTGCAGCTTATTTGCTATACATTTCAAAGAGAGATGAATACGGAGATCTCCCGTGTTTACAATTCATTTAAATGATGTTCTTTTGACCTCTGAATTATCAGAATACAGCATAGACAGGGACCGTTGATTACATTATCTGAGGACCCTACTCATACATATGTAAGAACACAAAACCACAAACATTATCTCCTCACATGTCTTTTGAGGGTTGTTTATTTTGCAGGATATTTAACCCTTTCTAGCCATCGTCACACTGTCTTTTTAGGGAAGGCAAATATTTGCATGTAAATAGGTTGGCAGCAGATTAATATGACCATTGCACTGTTTTTAATCATCTGAGAACCCTTCATAAATAACAGCCACTTCAGTGGGATGTACTATATTTTCAGTGAGCCCTGTACAGTGAAACTACAGCTGGTCTTGAGCAGGCTGATTTTAGCTTTTAAATGTATTTTTACCAGAGTTGTTCAACGTTATCCTTTTTCCACAATGAAAGAAAGTTTTTTAAATGTAATGGTTTTACTATCTCTCCCTTCTTCCTTGTCACCTTCCCACCCCCAAGCTGTCTCCTCAGTAGAGCTAGGCAAAAAAATTTCAGCAAAAATTCGAGATCTGAAACTTTGCTTAATTGGGGGAACAGCGTCAGGGGGAAAAATGTCAAAATGTTTGTTTCAATTTGACTTTTTACTTTGAAATAACATTTCAATTTTGAATCTGGCTAGTTTAAAACAACACACACACACCAGGTAAAAAAACACCCCAGAAGGCTGAAATCAAAACAAAAAACTTCAAAATAAATAAATAAATAAAATAAAATTGATTGGACTGAAATGTTTTGGTTGACTCCATTAATATAGAAACTGAAAAAATTTCCTTTCGGGTCAACTTAAAACATTTTGGATTTTTTCAAAATCAAATTTTTACAAGTCTTCTAATTCAGTGAAAAAAAAAATGTTGGTTCAAATCAAACTGGAATTTTTTTCAGTTTTTCTTGTTTGGCTCCTGAACCGAAAAATCTAGTATTTGCTCAGCTCTACTCATTTAATCTTTGGGAGGTGGGAGAGAATTTCTTTTTGTGGCTTTAAAATGTGGTCATCTTGATTCTGGTAATGTACTTTTTAATGTTTTGGCTTTGACCCAGCTTGCAATGAGATGGATGGTAGGATGGGTTTCCCCTTTTTCCAGCTGACTCAGAAATAATATTAATAGATGAGAATACAGTGAAATAGGAAGTAATCTGAGTTCCGAGCAATTGTTTAACAAATATGAGTCAGTTCTGTAATTTGTAGCTCTTAATTTTTGTAAACATCCTGCTTGATCTAAATAAAAATTGGAGGGGGGGGAAGATGTTCACACTAGATATCGTTTTCACCCCTCTTAGCCAGAAGGCCAAGAAGCTAACTGATTCTTAACTTCTCTGCTTCTCGCTCCTTCCCCTCAAGTCCTACAAGTTCATTTAAATCTTTTTTTTTCTTCTCCCCTTCACAGTGGTAGTCGCTCTTCTAAAACCTTTAAACCAAAGAAAAACATTCCGGAGGGGTCTCACCAGTATGAGCTGTTAAAACATGCAGAAGCCACGCTTGGAAGTGGTAATCTCCGGATGGCTGTTATGCTGCCAGAGGGTGAAGATTTAAATGAATGGGTCGCAGTTAATAGTAAGTTGACTGACCTTTTTTACATGAGGTGGGCAGTGGTGTGTCTGATAATGGATAAGGACAACTGCATAGCTGTCTCTTGTGCAGTGTGTGGTTTTAAATGCACTGGTCAGTCTGTGTTGTACTGTAATTGAAAGAGTAGCACCCTGGTGTCTGTTAGCATTCACAGCAGCTAAGTGGCTCAAGGTAAAAACCGCTCTGTTCCATGTGGTGAAATTATGGGTTTTTCCAAAACAGATTGCTCCTCTTTGTGGTTAAAATCCAAATGCTCGTTCACAAATCAGATGAGCAGTGAAGGGGAAATACCAACACTGTTTCTAGCAAATAACTAAGTATCATCCTAGGGTGTTTTACTCCTTCAGATTCCAGCTAGTGCTGTGTTTCTCAACTGTACATGCTTCTCCACACTGAGTTTCAAACATTTGCTTGGATGAATACTACTCAGGATCAAGTCTAAACGGATGTGAAGATTATAAATGTGTATATATAGAATGTCTTTCGTCTGCCCTCACCAAATTCTAAGCTTTTTCTTTACATTTCCAAAGCTAATCTCTTCCTTTTGTTCCTGCCAAGGCGTTAGCCTATGTTCTGCTAACTTCCTGATTTGGTTACTATAATTTTGTCCTCGCTGTTTCTCCTATCACTTTCTTCCCATCCAATTTATGCAAAAGAGATGCCCAAATTATCATCCTTTCTGCCTGCTCTAACCATGTTTCCCCTTCTTCTTTCTCCCGCTCTGAATATTTACACTGGCTTCCTCTCTTCTGTAGTAAGTTCAAGGTTCTCTTCACTTAAAAAGCTCTCTTGAATACCATCCCTGCCTACAACTCCCATCCTTTATATTTTGCACATGCCTCTCCTGATCGCTCATTTTATCTCCTTTGTACTGCTTTTCCTGGTGTCCCATCGTCTTGGAACAAACACTCAGGGAGCCAGCCCTCTACATTTCATGGAGAGTTTTGGCTATAATAACCAGATGCCCCATGTAATCTTGATATTCTACCTGTTGTGCGTCTAGACTGTAGAATCTTCAGGGCAGGAACTTGGTGGTTTGGTGTGCTTCCCCTGTTGCACAATGACGTATACATTGGTGTGCAGTATAAATAATACTTTGGATGAATGTATATTTTAAACAGTGTGTTTCCTTTCCACATTTTATGCTGCTTGGACAGTAAAGCAATACTGCCCAACTTGACCTTCTAGTTCCCATGCAGCCACACGATGCTATGGTATGAGTTTCCAACGTTACAAGGGAATATTTAAATCATCAAAATAAGTCTTTTACAAAATTTAGCATTAATCGTTTTTTTTTAATCTGTCTAAAAAGCAAACTAATTTTTCTGACTAAACATTACCAAGGATGCTTCATATACCAATTATACTACTCCTGCTTTCAGTTGCTCTCCAGTTCGCCACCATCAAAGCTATTAAAAGTGGCCTGTAAAGGACAAACATTGGGTTTGTTACCTTTTTAGGATATATAAAGAAGGCCTAATGTTGTGTGCCTTCCCTAGTAGAAGGGTATGTTCTCCTCATGCTGCAGGCACAGCTGTACAAGTACAGCCATGTGCCTCAGTCTGAGGGAGCAGAGAGGGCAACATTTCAAAATTGCTGGGCAAAGAATAATGGAGGAGAAAAATGGAACTTAGGAATTGCCCTGCCAGATCAGACTGGTGCTGTGTCTCATCTGATGTCATGTCTCGTGCCCATGGCCAATATTTGGTAATTCAGAAGAAAATGGTAGGATCCCTGAATTGGGTAATTATGGAGTTATTTGCCCATATAAGTTTCTTCCTTATCCCGAACAGTGGTTGGGATGATTGGCTGATGCATGAGGGTTTATGTATCATTGAACGTAATTGTGGATTTTCTTCTCATCCATATAAATGCCTAACCCTTTCTGAATCTTGCCAGACCTTGACCACTCTGATGGTTTGTAGCAATGGGTTACGTAAGTGTGTCAAATAGTTGATCCATTTTACAAAATAGTTTTATTGTGGGAACTTCCAATGAAGTTGAAAGGCAAAAAAACTAAAATATTTTTAAATTATTGGGTTAAACATCCTACATGTGCAATAAACATATGAGCTTCAGAACCCCCTTATGAGAAGCCTGCTAGTCTCTTTTTTTCAGAGAAGAAAGAAATCGAGGTACAAAATTTTAAATGTCTTCCCCAAAGACACCAGTGACAGATGTGGAAATAAAACCCACAAACCTTGGTTCTTTACTTGTTTTAATCAGCAGATAACACACACTTCCATAACTGTAGAAACTGCTTTAAAAAAAAAACACTACAACCTTCAGCTCTGTGACTGAAAAGGGGAAATTAACAGGCTAAGGTACTGCATTACATATGTCAAAAATGGGTGGCCCACATTATGCTCGTGTAACCCTTCTGCCCCTCTGAGTTGGCAGCAACAAGGGCCAGGTTCAGTATCCAGGGGTTCCGTTTCAATAACACAAGGCATAACCGGCTCGAGCCCCCAGCCAGTGACCTGGGACACTTACATACCATACCCTCCTGGGCGACTCTAGGAGGCTTGCACCATTAGCCCAAAGTGAGTGC
>NC_133773.1:13862110-13924654 GCF_003597395.2 Chelonoidis abingdonii | reverse complement strand
ACCACCCAACTGAGGTTGAGTCATTTCTGTCACAAAGCAGTCCCACAGCTCGGCAGTCTGGGATGGGGTAGGCGTGCCTATGCAAATATTTGAGATTTCGCATTCCAGACATTCTTTCCACACTTCCCATACTTCACCACCAGATGTCAGGGTACAGCTCATCCTGACTCTGCTTACACTTGTTTGTCACATGCTGATGAATTTGGAGGTTGGGAGATGTATTTCATGCCCTTTTGAAACTCAGAGTGTGGGCTTCAAAGCAATAACAGTCACACTGTCAAAGCTGGTATGGTTTTGGGCATGTCTGCATTTAAGGAGACATCGGGGTTAGTGGGATTTTGGGGGAGTGAGAATTGGAAACCTAATTAACAGCTCTTGGAAACTGGAAAGTTAAAAATTGGCTGCAATATACAAAATCTACTTGTAGTTCTTTTGATATTAAAATTTCCTGTTAAGATTTTAATAATTTACAGTGTTTTTTTTGTTTTGTTTTTTTTAACAAGTGTTAACAACACTTCCTTTCCATGACTACCTCCCCCTTCCCGTATGATGTCTTGCCATTTGCTGCTACTGCTGCTCCAAAGACTGTGCACTAAACACACGATCCACCAGTCTTGAGCTGATTTGCTCCAGGGTGATTGTGCTTGCACAATGCAGTTTATAGCCTGTGTTTACCACATCAGCTGAAAAGTGGGATGAACTAAAATAACTGGCAGGAATTTGCTGGGCATGCTCTGCATATAGTCTATGAAGTAACTTTCCTTAAGTGTCATTTATGGAGCCTAAAGGATCTCTCATGTCCTCTCCCCTACTTCAGATACTTAACATTGACAATCCTTGAGTTCTGGGTGTGGATCCCTTTTCCATGAGGGGATTGCCTTAAAGAATTCCCTTTTGAGCATGTTCAGACCTTTCACTGGGGGTTTGCTACTGAGCAGGGCAAGTTATTTTCTTAGAGCCCTGCCCCAAGCTAGGGTGACCAAGTGTCCTGATTTTATAGGGACAGTCCCAATTTTGGGGTCTTTTTCTTATATAGGCTCCTATTACCCTCCACTCCTTGTCCCGATTTTTCACATTTGCTGTCTGGTCACCCTGCCCCAAGCTCAACCCCAGCCTTGGATAACAGGTTCAGTGAGACTGAAATGGCTGAGCATGATGTTTCATGTAAACACTGCAAAACCCACAGTGCTCCCTAGCGGTCTGCAGATTGTGCTTGTGAGAGTGCTGCATTTTGTAACTGATAGCTCTGTAAATGTCACCTTCTAATGAAGGCTTATCAACACAAAAATGTCTATCTGAATGCTCCAAAGATGAGCCAATAGAATATTCAGCTACTTGTGCATTGGGAGCAAAGAGCCTTATTCTTAGCTGAACACTCATTTAAATGACATTTAAGGACATGGTTTGTTTGTCAAGCTCACTGAATTGGGGCATTAATTGAGTATTTTGAGGATCCATCTCAGCATGACACAGGCATAGAAGCGGACCTAATTTGGTTTCACATACCTTGCCCCAGCTAAGATAAATAGTGGAAGGTTTTAAGTCTCTTAGGGCTTGTCTACACTGCCACTTACAGCGCTGAAACTTTCCTCACTCCGGGGTGAAAAAACACCCCCTGAGCAATGCAAGTTTCAGCGCTGTAAAGTGGCAGTGTAGATAGTGCTACAGTGCTGGGAGCCGCGTTCTCAACGCTGGGAGCTGTTCCCCTCACGGAGGGGGTGGGTGGGTTATTTTTTTGTCTACACAGCACTTTAACCTAAAGGTACATCTACACAGCAAACACCAACCCATTGCAGAGGCCAGGTCTACAGACTCAGGCTTGCACTAAAATTCTAAAAAGAGCTGCATAGATGTTTGGGCTTGGGTTCTGAGGCCCACCCACATACCTAGGCATCAGAGCCTGAGCTCCAGCTGTAGCTCAAATGTCGACACTAATGCTAAAGTGCAAACCCCAGGAGGCTGAGACTGTAGACCCAGACTCTGAGACATGCTGCCTCGGGCTGCTGTTTCCTGTGTAGAGGTATCCTTAGTGCTTTTCTTGAGTCTGCAGACAGATGGAAACAAAACTAACTGTGCATCTGTTCACATTGTCAAAACTAGCCATGCAGCCAAAAGGGCTAGAAACTCCATTTAGCAGTGACAAAATGAAATAATAGATTTTGTAAATTGTAGCTGAATCTGTCTAAATTTCACATCCTTTTTTTGGTTTGTTTTTTGTGTGTAAAATATCATAGACCATCTTTTCTTGTGGATATGTATTACTTGAGCTCACCAGCAGAGACTATAACAGTAGCTGGATTCTTCCTGGGTGGAGGGCAGATGGGAATAATTGCAGAAAGACAGATGGAACCTTTATCCTCCTGAAGTGTTATGCATAGAACCGGAAGTATTTAGTGATTACCAATCACAGATTTGATCCATGTGATTGATTCCCCTGCTTTAATTTTGCCTGTAATTTACATTGAACTGAGACAAAATATGCTCCCGAAGCATTCCTTTGGGTGGCATTGGAGCAACATAGAGACTGCCAACTGAAATCAGGATCAGTCAATAGGGGGAAAATATAGGCTTATTTTTATAAATTGATTACAGAAGCCAAGCCTTTCAAAAACAAGAGCTTAAAGTTAGGCTCCTAAATAAGACACCTGATTTTTAAAAAGCACTGAGCACTGAGCACCTGCTACTGAAATGGGAGCTGCTGGGTGCCCACCAATTTTGGGGGAAAAAATGTTTAGGCTCTATTTTAAAAAATGTTAGCCAAGATAGATTATATATTGCAACTGTTTTCCTTCATTGCGAAAGGTGCAATATTATTAAATATTTCAGACAGCTCTCTCCCAGAATGTGTAATAAGCATTCCCCCAAAATAAACAGAAGCTCAATGAAATGCACTGCTAAATGAAATGTAATGTTTTTAAATACATTAAAAGGCTAAAACATAAATTCTTAATAGTTGGCTTATAACCAGCAGAACAGAAATCATTGTATGGCAATGGACTTTAATATAACATTTATATGCAATTGTCTATTTTGTCTGTGCCTCACATTTCCGTTGTAATATTTACAAAGCAATTAACAATGAGGAAGCTTCATCGCAAAACTCTATACACCTGTTCAGCAATGAGCCTTTTGTAATTAGAACTGCATGAAGCTTGCACTGTTGGTAGACTATCAGACTGCTAACTGACCTGTTCACATTCTTTACAGCCGTGGACTTCTTCAACCAGATCAATATGCTTTATGGTACTATTACAGACTTCTGTACAGAAGAGAGCTGCCCAGTGATGTCAGCTGGCCCAAAGTAAGAATACTTGTTCTATATCATTGAGAGAGTACAACTTTTGAGATCAATCTCTATTTGCAAACGTGTGATAATGCTCAGTTCCTCTTGCATTAAAGGTGACTTACAAAGATGGAGAAAATGTTGTGCCCTCTCTTGTTGCTTTATGATATAAAAAGAAGACCTGACACTATACGGGGGCAGGAGGGACACTGAGGTTCTCCCCTGCCCCCAATCTTAGAACTATCATGAATGTCCAATTTGATCTTTCTCAGTGAGTTCTCTAACAAAAAAAAGTCTCTGTAAGGCAGACTGGTATCCATTTAACCCCCTAAATGAAGGGTTAGGGATATGGAAAGCTTTTTTTTTTTTTCTTTCATGCGTTTTAGTTAACTAGATATTACAAAAATAATCAACCACAGTTTTAAACAGTCTGACTAGAAGTCCCTCCCCCTCTCAGTTGCTGAAGTTTGACTTACTTGATACATGTTATCTTGTACTTCTGCTAGTTCTGCAGCTGTCCAGTGTCTTCCAGAGTGGAAAATACCTGCAATTCTAATGTAAAATAAACTGGGAAACAAACCTTCTGTATATTGAAAAGAGCTTGATATTGCACATGAATATTTTATAAAAAAGTGTGCGTGTGCCTCTTCCCCCTCTCTCTGCTTTTACTTCCATATGCAACATGAACTCTGAATTTGTAATGTGTTGTTAAGGAATACAGTGAAACTATTCATCTGCAATATTGTTTATCTGATTAGAAGCAAGCATGCTGTGTTTACTTCGTGGGCTAAAGTTAGTGATAAAAATTTAGAAGAGGGCTTGTCTGCCCACGCAACCAGTCTTGTGTGGTGCAGTTATACCAGTATAAAAGTGCCTTCTACTAGCAGAGTTTATTCCACTTTCCATATGAAAATAAGGCCTGGTCTAGACAACAAAGTTAGGTTGACATAGGCTGCCTTAGGTCAATCTGGTTGCACATGTGTCTACACTTACATTTATTTCCCGCTGATGTAAGTGCTCTGTTACAGCCAGGCAGTATTAGCACCTCCTTGAGTGGCACTGAGCCGTCATTGTACTGAGGTTGACACAGTGTGAGTGTAGGCACCGCATTACCTGTGTCAACCTGAACAGATCTCCAGCAGCTGTCCCACAATGCTCAAAAGAGACTGATCTGGTCACAGTTGTGAACTCCACTGCCCAAGGTTCACTGAGACTGGAAGGCCGCCCTCTCTTTTAAAGCCCTGTACATTTTTGAAATGTCTTTCCGGATTATCCAGTTTGGTGAGCATGCCTACCAGCTCTCCATTGTTGTGTGCAACTGCCCAGTTGACCATGCTGGCTACACTCTCCAGACATGCTCTGGCCTGGAGATAATTGTCTCTCCTTGGCCTGTGTGGAGAAGATGCTGTAGAAGTGTGGGCATCTACAAGTAGAAGTGGTACCACAGGGATCAGCAGCAGTGCTGCGTGAAAGCAAAGGAGCTGTGGCAGGCATATCAGAAGGTCAGGGAGGTCAACAGTTGATCTGGTGCCAAGCTGCAGACCTGCCACTTTTACAAATTGCTGCATGCCATTCTTGGTGGAGACCCCACTACCAACCTGTAGACTACTCTGGATACCTCTGAGGAGCTCAAGTCATTGGCCCCTGCTGTGAATAGTGAGGAAGAGAGGAGAAGAAAGAGCAGGAGGATGGGGGACATGCGACCTGGGGCTCCAGTTACGACACGAACCAGGGCCTGTTTGAGGCTCCACTATAGTCCAGTCAGTCCCGGCAGCTGAGCATGGGCAAGCCCGATGCAGCGGAAGGAACCTTGGGTAAGTGTTTAAAAGCATTTCCCATTATAATGACGTGCCCCCAGCCTAACAAGACACACCTATTGACTTTTCATTAATGTACTCATACCAGAAGAGGTAACGGTACAACAAGAAGAGGCAGAGTTATCTGCTTTTCGTTCCCATGTAGAATTAGGCAGGAAGGCCATGCTGCGCAGTTTGTTTGTGTGTACCAGGATGTCCTTCTGAGATCTTGATAAAACTTCCATGGCAGTATTCTGCAATCCTCTCCTGAAGGTTTCTAGGGATGGCATCCTTATTTCTTCTTCCAGGTAGGACTTTCCCACACCAGTCAGCAATAACTTTGGTAGGCATCGTTGCAGAAAACAGGCTAGCGGCATACAGGCCTGGGTGGCTTCGGGACACCACTAGCAGCTGTGCTCTCCGTGCCTTTGTTACCCTAAGAAGTGAGATATCAGCTAAAATCACCACCGCCTGTGGAAAACAGTGCCAATATTCAATACCGTTGTCCTTTACCCATAGTTCCATGCAACGAAGCAATTCTCTCCTCATTTCCCTTCTCCCTGGTGGGACGTACTCACTATGACTGGTGCTGTGAGTGGTACCAGGCATGAGCATTCTGAAGCAGAAATGTGAATAAGCATGTCTTATTTAAAACTCATGGGGAGCGAGGGAAGGGAGTTCTGAATCTTAACTTTGGCTTTCCGTTGTCACTATATTGCCAATGGTATCTCTGGATGTTTTTCTGTAGCTGCTGCTGTTGCAGTCTGGAGGGATTTCCCCTCCACACCTGCGGAACACCGGAGCCAGAGAAAGAGGAGAAAGAAGAGGACTTGAGATGACATGTTCAGTGAGATCTGGGAAGCCAGTGTTGATTCAGACCATGAGCAGAGGTCCTGGAGGGTGAATACTGCAGACTGTATGGAGAAGGAAAGACCTGACAGGAGAAAGACACAGGAATCCCACCAGCAAAAGGGAGGAAAATGCACCAGGACATAATGGGGCTTCTCTGGAAGCAAACATAGATGCTGAAGACTCTTGTGGACCTACAGGTTCAACAATCACAGGCTCACCTCCCTTTGCAGTCCATGGAAAACTCCCATTACAACACCTCCCTACATCCCCCTCAATGTTCCACATGGCATCAGAGGCCACATCCTGAACCCTACCACTCCTCCCTACAGGAATGTTAAGGAGAACCATAGCTTCACATCCACTGACATGTGAAAACCATGGTTGATGTGTGTAGCTAAAATGGACCTGAATGTTTTTTCCACTTCTTAAGTTCTGTTCCATACATTTATTAAGGCTTTAATGCAATTGCCTTTAATTTGCACAGAATTTTTTTTACAATATTTGCCTTACTCAATAAAATTGTATTGTTTGGAAAATAATTAATCTTTTAATTCCCAGCATATGCTACAGAATGGCTAATGGTAGTGAAAGCACCCACTTGCTGTACGGTCTGACACAACTCACTGGATCGGTGACAAACAATGTAATAGTCATAAATGTACAGCGAGCACCACAAAATAAATAGGTGCATTGATACTGTTATATTCATAAATGTACACCAAGTACAGTACTCCACAATTCCTAACAAGCCCCAAGACAGCAGGGCCCAGGTAGAGCGCAGTACATCACAACTCATTACTGTGGTTCTCTGTCAGTGTTTTTTTAAAGCCTCCCAGAGCCATATGCTCCATGTTGAGCTCTTCTAATAGTCCTTGTGTCTGGCTATTCAAACTCAACAGACAGCCGCTCTACCTCTGCTCCTCATCCTGGGCGCAACTTTTCCCCGTTTGCTTCAGAGATACTATGCAGGACACAGCAGGCTGCTATAACCATTGGGATATTTTTCTCACTAAGATCCAATCTTGTGAGTAAACAACACCAGCTTCCCTTCAGTCTGCCAAAAGTACATTCAACTGTCATTCTGCACCTGCAGAGCTGCTAGTTGAATCTTTCTTTGGTGCTGTCATGGTGGCTGGTGTATGGCTTCATCAGCCAGGAGAGCAAAGGGTAGACTGGTCCCCCAAGATCACTGTTGGCATTTCAACATCGCCTGTGGTGATCCACTGGTCAGGAAAGTAGGTCCCTGCTTATAGCTTTCTGAACATTCCTGTATTCTTAAGATGCGAGTGTCATGCACCTTCCCTGACCAGCCCACTTTGATTTGGTGAAGCATCCCTGGTGGTCCAGCAGTAGAAAACTAGCCCTTTCTGTAGATGTATGCTGTGGCAAGGTGGTCTGGTGCCAAAATAGGGATATGTGTGCCATCTTCACTCGACTGCGGTTTTGGAACCCTGCTGCTGCAAATCCATCCGCTTAAGTCCTGCACGTTGCCAAGAGTCACAGTCCTGCAGGAGGCTATTAATGGCCCTGCACGCTTACATGACATCAGCCCCCAGAGGGGATTTTCCAATTCCAAAATGATTTCCCACTGACCGGTAACAATCAGGCATTGTATGTTTCCACAGTGCGATTGCCACTCACTTCTCCATTGTCAGTGCAGCTCTCATTCTGGTGTCCCTGTGCTGGAGGGCTGGGGCAAGCTCAGCCCACAGATCCAGGAATTTGGCATTGCACATCCAAATGTTCTGCAGCCACCACTGATCATCCCAAACCTGCATTACAATGCGATCCCACCAATCAGGGCTCATTTCTCTGGCTCAGAAGCAGTGTTCCACCATCTGCAGCTACTCCTTGAACACCACCAACAATCTTGAATTGGTTCTCACTGTGTCCCACAGCATCTGCCTTCTACAAAATCTTCATGTTCTCTGCTGATTTGGTTCTTCTTGCAGCTCTGCAAATAGCTGAGGATCATGCATCCTGTGCTTGCAATTTTCAATACAATAGTGCAGGCTCCAGGCTTCCGTCAGAGATGTCAGACAGCGAGAAGAGCCATGCAGGCTTATGGGATTTTTTTAAAAGATAGGAAAATTATGGGATATAGATGACCTTATGGGACGCAGAAAGTTGCTTGCCTGGACGGTGACCCCTTGCTCCCAGGTCATCCCTGCATGACTCATTTCTGCCTGACAGTGCATTGCCAAATCTTCCCAAAAGGCAGTGCGCTGAACGGTGGGACCAAGCACCTACAGCCCACCACAATGGGATACCCGCACCGCACAGAGCGTCAACACACGCACTCCTGAGTGCACGCAGTGCTGACACATGGAACCAAGTATGCATGTGCACAAGTGGTATACTAACTGCATCAGCTTTATGCCGCCGTAACTTGTGCTGGCAAAAGTTTGCTGTGTAGACACGGCCTAAGATATACCAGTATAAGGCGCCTTTATTCAAGTATAATTGCATCCACATTAGGACTTTTACCAGTAAAGTATTGTGGTTAAAAATCCCACCTGTAATCAAAAGTGATATGGTAAAAGTCAAAGCTATGTAGGCCATGTCTTGAATTTTTTCCCTTCAGGTGGGTCACGGTCAGAGGTGCTATTTCTAATAAATAAATAAAATAATCTGAAGGATGTGAGATCTGCCTCTAATGTTTTGTGAATGTTATGTCTGTCTGATTGTTAGCGTGTTGCTTGTCACGTTTCCAAAGGGTGGAGGATGTACTCCGACATGTTGGAATTATTAATAATGTTAGAAATTATTAATATTAATGTGGGAGAGCACTAGACACTAATATAACCATAAATTCCTTGATTAAGTCCAAAGGTTGGATGGTATTTTATACAATTGCTCTATACGTGCCTTATGGCCTAAAATTAAACAGTCACTACGCCCAACACCGTAACAAAGGGCTGCTCTGCCCAATACAGTAGGGTTGACATAAGACATCGTACTTTGACCTGATTGTCACTGTTTACACTACAGCCTTCCTCCTGCTGATGTAAGTGCCCTACTACACCAACATAATAACTGCACCTCCATGAGGGGTATAGGTCTTACGTCGGTGTAGTTAGGGCAGCACAGTGTCTGTGTAGACACTGCATTATTTACATCAGCTGTTGGTGCTTTTTGTCAATTTTGTGGCTATAGCCCAGCTGTCTCCCACCAGCAATTCCCAGAAATGGGGGTGTCCCATCAGCTTGGTCTACCCACACTTTAGGTAAGACAGATACACATGTAGGCTCTTGTGTTAAGAGCCCTTTGCTATTATTATGCTTTGTTCCTATTGATGAGATTAAGTAATACTTTGTTTTGGAAAGGCTGTTTTATGTCCCTGTTCTCCCACTGGTCACAGCTCGCGAAGGGAAGAATAGTGGGGCTTGCTGCAGAATCACAGGTTGTATATAGGACCCAATCTGAGAGTGGGAAAATTGCAGGATTCCATCCCGGGACAGGTGAAGGCAAGAGGTCTTAACATTTAAGAGGGTTGCACTTGGGAAGACAGACAGTAGTCAAAGGTACAGTTAGCTCTGAGCTGTGACAATGAAACAGGAGTATTGACAAAAATAAATAAAGCAGAAGTAGATCTTCATGGACCATGAGACTCATAAGCTGAAGTGAGCTAATTTGAGAAACTTTTGCCAGGCACCTTTTTGTTGGGGGAATGGAGGGGAAGATGGAGAAAAGTATGGGGGAGAGACTGTGGGGAGGGGAGGAAGGAAGGAAGGTTCTTAGAACTTAAAATGGGGATGATACTTACCAATACTGTAAAGCATTCTGAGATCATCAGATGTGAAGCACAATATATGCTAAGTATGTATTACTACTGCCACTGATATTTATTATTTAATTTGGTTTATATGCAACCTTCTAGTTAATCACTGCAAAAATACATATGTTAACTTCCTGTGTCCTGCCCTCTGGTTGCAACAACCTTCTAGAAAAACTGAAAAGTGCAGGATATGTAGATTTTTGCCATAAATTTTTGACAAGATGGGTGTAGCACTATTTAGTTATATTAAAAGGGAAACATATCTGATTAGTGATGCACAAAACATGTAGCATATAAATGGTTCATTGTTGCAAATCACTGAGACATCCTATCAGTTTTCAAAGCAAAACTGAAAGGTTTGTTTTCAGAAGCTTATGAAATATGTAACCAAACTGAAGATCCTCTAATGTGTGAAAATAACCTTCCCTCTAGCATGGGCATGGAGTCTTGTGCATCTGCTGAACATTATTAGGGTTTAGTCTTTGCAAATCCAATGATAAATATTTGAGGTAATCCCATAGAAGTGACAGATTGGGCTAAAACTCTTTTTTGACATGCGGAATCCTACCTTGTGTTCTGGGCAAGCCTTAAATGCAAGCAGCTTTTGGGCTTCTGTGTCTGGGGTCTCTGCAGCTCACACTCACTACCTCTTTCCAGCAGCTGTCTTGGGCCTTGGGTACTCTTGCAGGTTAGTGTGCCTTAAATCAGCTCCGGGCGCCCTAACTCCTGAAGTGTCCACACTGGCATGGCACTTAGAGTGCCTGGACTCTGCAGCTGGAGCACTCCTGGTAATCCACCTCCACAAGAAGCATAAAGCTTGCTGAAACACCCGGTGTGGACGATGTGTTGCATTACTGCACTATGATTGGCCTCCGGATATGTCCCATAATCCCTTGAAGTCAAGTGGCCACTCTTGTCATTGTTTTGAACTTGGCTGCAGGCATGGGGATATCCTTTTTCAAAGCTCTGTTTCTATCAGCCAGCATGCTTATCTGCTCTGGGACAAAGCAAACCATTACTGTGGAATGCTACTGCCAAGGCAGGCTGTGTGTGGGGAAGCGGGGGCGGGGGCTGATGGAGTTTCCCCCTGCTGCTGTCTGAACTTCCAAGACAGCATGCTGACACACACTGCCTCCCAAAACACACCGTCTCTCCCCCCACATACACACTCCCTGTCACACTCCACCCCTCCCCCATTTGAAAAGCACGCTGCAGCCACTTGCACGCTGTGATAGCTACCACAATGCACTGCTCTCTGTGGCGTTGCAAGAGCGGCTACTGTGGCCACGTCACTGTGCTTACAGTTGACAGTGTAAACACACGGCAGCACTTTCCCTGCTGCTGTCTCTGAGAGCTGGTTTAACTTCTGGCGCTCTACATCTGCAAGTATCGAAAGGGACCTTTAAGTACAGGAAGTAATTTCCTAGGGTTCTTTGCATACCTCCCTGGTCTGAGATCTTGCTTGGAGGTGGGGAGCTGCTTGCAGGTATAAGACTGGAATGATTTCTCTTATTAGCCAAGGGTCAGTTTACGTTCTTCACATCTACATACCATGCATTATGGGCTCAGTCCTGTTCCTGTGGCTCTGGGTCTTCACTGGAGGTTTTACCAGACTAGCCCTTTACAAGTATATTAGGTACCTTGAGCAATGGGCAATCAATTAACTCGGGTAAAAATTCTAGTGTAGACATGCCCGTTGAGTCAGTAGCAGGAGCAGTCCTTATGTTCTGCCTTCCACTACCCAGTTGTCCATTTTATGGCTGGTTGTCAGAAAAATAAAAACAGGGATAGAAAATAGTAAGTTTCACTGACTCATGTCTTAAAATAGTGTCTCCTGTTCATACCCATATTCTTTCCTCTCCCCAACCAAAACGAGCTACACCTGCTTTCAGTCATCAGTCCTCATTACTATGTTTGCCACATCAACCGTCATTTAACCATAAACCGAACAAGCACAATGCAAAGTTATTAGTCTGTATAAAATATATTGTTAAAGTAATATGTTTACAAGGTACTAGGAAGGAGGGGAAATTGAGTTATTGCTTCAATTTCCCCTTTTCTCATTGGTTTTCATGTCTCCCAATAGGTACACACTGGAAAAAACATGAAGGCCAAAATTTTTTGCATCTGGATGTCTAGGGATAGACTTCCAAGTCCAAATTTTGATATCTTCATAAAAGTGGCCTGTTTTTCACTGAGTGAGCACTTGAAAGATCCCTTTGACTTCAGTTAGATTTGTGGGTGCTCAGCACTTCTGTGTTCAGGCACCTAAACAAAAGAGGCCTGACTTTTAGAAGTGAAGAGTATCCACAAATCCCAATTTTGGCCTAAGCTCATAACTTACTTAAATATGAAATTTCTGTTCCTCTGCCTTACGTATCTGCTGAGAGAACAGTTATATATCTTCATTTGAATCTGCCTCTTTAAATAGCTCCTCTCTCTCAGCAGTGTGCCAACCTACTTACCTTTTTCTGGCCTCTTCTTTTGCTGCAGTATCCCTTCGCAAAACTGAACACAGTATTTTAAACTGTCAAATTAATATCTCTTCACTGAGATTTAAAGATATTACATATAAAGTTCCTATGTATATTATAATACCCTTAAAAATCTTAATCCTAGCCTCCTAGCATGGGTACTTTGCTTAGCGAAAGTGATAGTTTTGTTCTACAGCTTTCTCAAAGCTATTTTTATTGGAAAGAAAAAGTGTACGTGCATTTATAAATGTGAAAATACGCCTACGCACTAAAGATAACAAGACCAACACTTATATATATAAGAATTCTATGGAGGAGGCGTTGGTCTTGTTATCTTTAGTGCACAGGTATATTTTTCACGTTAGGTAGAATCATTAGCATATGTGAATAGAAAGAACAATTAACTAATCTATCTCAATCCTGGTAGATCCTAACAATGTCATTTGGGGCTGTTTGATCCTACAGCTAGACACTGTAAATGTTATATTTCCTACTTTACTCACTAAATATCATTTTGTCTTTATTTTGACATAATCCATGAGCATTACAGAGGGGTTGGGGGGTTTCTCTCTTTTTTTCAAAGGAGCAATCCAACCATAAGGTTGAGTTTTAGTTGATGGCAATGGCATGGTGTGTTTGTTTTACTACTAGAGATGTAGGTGCTTCCTGACTCATTTGAGTCAATGTATGAGTCTGGTTTTAATCTTCCATAACTGCCCTTATGTGGCTGCTCTAGATTTTGGGAACCTTCTACAGAAGTTTCAGTCCCAGAATAATGTTTTCATTAATACATTTAATCATGCAGAAAACACTGATTTTTATCAGCTTTGTGACCCCTAAAAGTACAAATGTAATACTGCAGCCAGTATTCTCACTGGTACCCGCACTTTATTGCTGCTATAGATTAAACCATCTCAAAGTTTTACTCCAGTTTCTTTTATGAAGCCAGACGTGGGGATTGCCAGAGTATTTGAAGATTATCTCTGCATATTTCCACTTATAGTATATGTTGTGGCAGAGAGTATATCCTTACTGTTTCTTAGAAGTCATACCGCTTCATGCTCCGAGGTTGTCAAGTCACACAAGCTAAGCAGGATCAATACATGCACAGAAGACTTCAGAGGAACAAGGTGATGTGTCAAGAAATGGTGTGGGTCACTGTGTGACAGACTGACGGTATCCTGTATTATCCTGAATGAACTTCATTGAATTAAGATAAACCTTTCTGAATTAGGGTTGCTATCTTTGAGGTACATTATATTAGAAATGCAAATGTTTATGTATTATTATGAGATTAGTGTGGAAGTGCATTCGCAGGAAGACGGGATTAATGCAATTTCTGGAAGGTATGAGAAAGTTCAAAGGACTTTTTGGGACAATACCCATGGATTAGATTTCCTAGAAAGTAGCTCGGGAATGCAAGTGACACACTTTGAATCCACCCTTTTGAATGTATGCCTGGGGGAAAAAACTATTGTTTACTAATTGCCAGCTCCTGAAATGAAAGGGTAAACATGTCATGATTGTGCCTGTTCTGAGCTGAAGCTGTGATGAGCTGGTAACTACCCCAGGTCTCCCCTAGGGCTGGGGTTGCTGCAGGTCTGCTCTGCCAGAATCAATATTTGGATTGGGCAGTTCTTGGTAAACTCATTAACATGCAAGTAGACTTTTTGATTGTTTTTAATATGTTTTCTCTCTATGCTAGAACCTAAGAACGGCCATACTGGGTCAGACCAATAGTTCATCTAGCCCAGTATCCTGTCTTCCGACAGCACCAATGCCAGGTTCTTCAGAGGGAATGAACAGAACAGAGCAATTATCTAGCCAATCCCAGCTTCTGGCAGTCAGAGGCAAGGGACGCTCAGAGCCTGGGGTTGCTTCCCTGGCCCTTTTGGCTAAAAGCCATTGGTGGACTTATCCTCCATGAACTTATCTAATCCTTTCTTGAACCCAGTTACAGCGTAGTTTTGGCCTGCACAACATCCACTGGCAATGAGTTCACAGGTCGACTGCATTGTATGAAGAAATACTTCCTTTTGCTTTAAACCTGCTGCCTATTAATTTCATTGATTCTTGTGTTATGTGAAGGAGTAAATAATACTTCCTTATTCATTTTCTCCATACCATTCATGATATTTTAGACCTCTATCATATCTCCCCATAGTCATCTGTTTTCCAAGCTGAAAAGTCTGTCTTTTTAATCTCTCCTTGTATGGAAGCTGTTCCATACCCTTAATCGTTTTTCTTGCCCTTCTTTGTACCTTTTTCAATTCTAATATATTTTTTTTTGAGATGGGGAGACAAGAACAGCACACAGTATTCAAAGTGTGGGCGTACCATGGATTTATATAGAGGCATTATGATATTGATGTCTTCTTATCTATCCCTTTCCTAATGGTTCCTAACATTCTGTTAGCTTTTTGGACTGCTGTTATATATTTACTAGATGTTTTCAAAGAACTATTCATGATTTGATAAACCAAGAGAGATGTGTAAATAAATGTATTTAGTCTTGTTTACTGCCATAATTGATCTCTCTTCTAAAAAATATTGTGAAAAGATTCTCCTAGTTGCTGATTTAACTGACAAAACACCTTAAATTGTTTAAAACAGGCACTGTCTGATTAAATTATGTCCACAATTTTGTCCTTGTGTAAAACAAATATATTTTAAACATATTTTACAAAGATGTATGACCAAGAAAATTGTTCTCATAATTTTAATTCTGAAGGAAACATTTTTAAACAATCATTCCCCTGCTGTTTGCCACTCAAACATCTCAGCATTCTGCTATTGTGTTAAGAATAGAAAATGAAAGTGACTAGGCTATTTTCAGTCCAAGCTGAAAAAAATGAAGAGTAAACTTAAGCTCTGTAAAAGTTAATAAGATTTATTTAAGTTCTTTCAGTTCTCATAATTTAAGATCAGATCTGTAGGATAGGTAACGATGTTTTCTCTGAAAGCACTGGCAGTATCATTCTCTTTTGTATTTACAGGAATATAATATAATATAGGGGTGTGTGTGTATAACATAGATAAAATAGCTCATTGGTTCCTTTGGGAGAACTTTAGCACTGCAGCACTCAGCAGTCCTTTTCATCCTGGGTTGGCAGTATGTTCACTGCCCTGGTGATAGGGAAGGACCAGGAGTGAGTGTCTCTAAAAGCATTATAAAAATCAAGTTCAATCCTTAAACAGAAACAAAAAAACCTTTCCAAGGCTTTTGTATGAATGACTCAGTTGTGTGTTCAAGAGATGTCTTTCCTTTCTGTTCCAACCCAGATACGAGTATCACTGGGCAGATGGGACAAACATAAAGAAACCAATCAAGTGCTCAGCACCAAAGTACATTGATTACCTGATGACTTGGGTCCAGGATCAGCTGGATGATGAAACACTATTTCCATCCAAAATAGGTAAAAATTAACAGTGAAATCAGCATCCTGTTGTACAGGACTATTACGATCTCTTAGCATTGAAAAGGGTGTGTAGCTTTGTGTCTGAATTTACAGGAAGGAATAAATATTGATTCAACCCCAAAGGGAACTCAGCAATAAATAAAAATAGTGAGCTGTTGAATACTGAGTTGTTTCTTAAATGATTAGTGACTGCTGTAGCACAGTTAAAGAATAATTTATTAGTACACTGCAAGGTACTTGCATCTCTTAAACAGGTACAATTTGTTTGCCTGGCTATCAGACATGATACATAATAGAGCAATCCTTAATAAAAACCTGTTAAAATTCAGGATGTAGAAAAAGGGTGTTTCTATTTAATAAGCAACAGTATTTTCATTGATTCTTCAGCTTTTTCCTTTTAAAAAGGAGGGTGTTGCTCCTAGAGAAACGGGAGAGGAGGAAAAGTAATTCCAACCCCTGTACTGTGTCCTCAGTATCTTTTTGCGGAATATTGTGTTTTTCCCAACTACCAAAATAAGTTTCTGTGCAGGAAAGAAGCATAGCCCCAAGGAGGCATTCCCCTACTGGGTCAGCATTGCACCCTTGATTGTGAATACAGAACTTATTGTTTACAAATACATTGGGAAATGTTTTATGTTTTGAGGAAGCTTCTTTAAATGAATGGCACTATTCAGCAAGCAGCTAATGATAGCCCATTTTAAAAAAATGGACCATCTGTCAAAATCAAATGGCTTTTGCTTTTACTTGTTCATGGTTTTAGTCAGGTGCAATGAACCTATAATAGGTTTTGTTTTTTAAGTCATCCCTCTTCCCAGCTATCCCCTGCTCAGTAGGTGGCAATGTAGAACCTGTTGTGTAGCAAGATGGCATTTGCTTTAGTGTTTCAGTTCAGAGCTGCTGGGCACAGCGAGTGGGGGAGAGGAAAGCTGCTTTTATTATTATTAACAGTAATGTTAAGTGTGTTTTTTAATTATTTAATATTGATCTTACTGTAGTGCACAGAGGGCTCGGGTCTCCATTTTGTTTGGCCCTGTTCAAGTATATATGAAGAACTTTTTTTTAATAGGATGAGGGACTATATTTTGGAAAGCAGTGACTCAGAAAATGACTAACAGGGTCATAGTGGATAACCAAGTGAACATGCACTGCCAATGTGATGCAGTAGCTTAAGAGAGCAAATGCAATCCTTAGACATATAAGCAAGGAAATACTGAGTAGGAGTAAGGAGGTTTTTTTACCCCAGTATAAGGGATTAGTGAGACCGCTACTGACATACTCGGTCCAGTTCTGGTGTCCACAGTGTAAAGAGTATGTTGATAAATTGGAAAGGGGTCAGAAAAGAGCTACAAGATTGATTTGAAGTCTGTCGTACTGTGAAACACAAAAGAAGCTCAGTCTATTTAGTTTATCCAAGAGAAGATTGAGGGGTAACTTGATCATAGTTATGTACCTATATGAGGAGAAGATTTCTGATAGTAGAGGACACTTTAATCTTTCAGACTAAGGCATAACAAGTGGTTGAAGCTGAAGCTAGACAAATTCAAACTAGAAATTAGGTGCAATTTTTTTGACAGCAAGGCTAACCATTGGCACCATTTACACAGAGACGCGGGGGATTTTCCATCATTTGGAGTTTTTAAAGCAAGAATGGGATCTCTTTCTTCAACATATGCTCTAACTTAGATAGGAGTTATGGGCTTGATGTAGGAATCACTGGGTGAAATCTTTGGCCTGTGTTATGTGCTAAGTGATCATAATAGTCCCTCTGGCTTTAAAAACTATGAATACACAGTCTTGTAGCCCCAAGGAGCTTACTCTACATTTGTTTCCTTTTAGGTGTTCCTTTCCCAAAGAACTTCATGTCAGTGGCAAAGACCATTCTAAAGCGTCTCTTTAGAGTTTATGCTCACATTTACCACCAGCACTTTGATCCAGTGATCCAGCTGCAAGAAGAGGCACATCTTAACACATCCTTCAAACACTTTATTTTTTTTGTTCAGGTAAACTAGCATAAGAATGCAATGGTAATGGTTGCCTTCTGCTCTGAAAACAGCATATATTAAAATGTCGATATATAAAAATACCATTCTTTGAGTTTTCTAGGAGTTGGTATAGAAGCAGGTGTATTTACATAATTGGGCAACTCGAAGCCCAAGATGCTACCTTATTGGTAACGCAGTTTATAATTATTGCTATAAGTATTAACAGATTGCAACAGCGAATTATGACATGTTTCCACAAGACAGACAAGTACCAAAGAAAACCTTATTCACAGCCAGTAAAAGAAGAAAACTGAAATCAAGCTGCAGAGTGCATTTACTGGCTGCAACTGTTTTTCCATCAAGGAAGTGGCCCTTTAGAAGTTATAAAAGGGGGAAAACTGTCTGAGCTGCATTGTTGGATGGCTTTAATGCAGAACAGGGTCTGAGAAGGGTGTTTACTGAATGTGAAGTAAAATCTTTTTTTTGGAATATGAATCTACCAGGCACTTTATTGAGCACACTCATTCATTTCACATAGGCTGCTGAATAGCCTTCTGATGATTGTAACCATGTTTAGTCATTAGTGACCTAGATTGGATTTGAACCAGCTACCTAGATGTTGAAAATGGCTAACAGGTAAGCCTGGACGATTGCAAACTGCAGGGTAACTTTATAACTAAATGTAAAGCTGGTACTAACACTACATTGTCTGTTCGAGTAAAATGTTGTTTCCCCGCCCCTTCTACAGGAATTCAACCTTATTGACAGAAGAGAACTGGCTCCACTTCAAGAACTGATTGAAAAACTGACCTCTAAGGATAGATAAAAGGAAGTGGATTTATGGAAATGGAAAGTGTGTGGTATTTCTGGGGTTTTTGTTTGTTTGTTTTGTTCTGTTTTGAAAACAAAACAAAACCTTGTTCTGTTCTTACAGGCAGCCAAGATCCATTCTTTGTGCTTTTATTAGGGGAAATCTTTTTGTCTTTTAGTGGCATGCAGTAAATGGCTTTTTTTTCTCATTGTGGATTTATAGTAGATTTTGAGTGTTTATAATGGAATTATGCTTGTTGGGGGATTTGACACTGCTGATGGATGGGTTCTCTTTTGTGTCAATTGTAGCCCATTCTCATGAAGTCCCTAAAAGACTTACATTCTCTAAGTGCCTTGGCAGACTCGCTTCTGAGGTGCAAAGCACACACAATACTGAACATTGCTGGAAACAGAAAATGTAACCTACCCAGGACACTTACTGATGCTTGGTTTAGAATATATATGCTTAAAGTACAAAAGCCATAACTTACTTAAAGCAGTGATCTCCAGCTTTTAATGCAAAGTATCACCCTTTTTTAAAGAGATGAATATAAAGCTTCTCACAACTAGGTATTTCTAAAAAAAACCAAAAAAATAAAAATAAATTATAGTGATGGTGACACTTCACATCATGTCTAGTCACCAGACCTAAATGATAAAGATTTTAAAACCATGGATGACCCTGGATAGCAGAGGGTTGGCTCTCCATTCCACTGTAGTTTTGCACTGATTGTTACATATATTTATTTTGTTAATATAAAAATCAACTCAAGCCAGCCTAATGTACTGTAAGGTACATTACTTCCTTTAATAAAGTTTCCTAGCATTTCCCAAAGGAGCCAACCAATCTGAAAAAGTATCTTCAGTGAGAAGGAAAGAGCTATTTATTCATCATCAAAAATGACATACAGATAATATTAAGAAAAACCTTGTTTTAAATCCACTAGAGTGATGCCATTTAAACATGAACAGTAAAAAGCTAACTCAAGATTAGCACTCAGATTCTCAAGCTTTTTCATAAGAAAACATCTCTTTGTAGAAAGATTGTCTTGTGGACCACTTCCCATTTGCAATCAGAAGGTCCACAGCCCATCTCATTCATAATTGTATGTAACTATAGCAATTGTTTACATGGGGAAAGTTATATTAAATACACCGCTACCTCGATATAACGCCACCCGATATAACACGAATTTGGACAGTGCTCTGGGGGGGCGGGGCAGGGCTGCAACTTTAGTGGATCAAAGCAAGTTCAATATAACACAGTTTCACCTATAACGCGGTAAGATTTTTTGGCTCCCAAGGACAGCTTTATATCGAAGTAGAGGTGTATTTGTATATTTTTAGCTGTTTTTAGCGTGGCAAGTACTTTTTTTCTTTTTGAGAAAACAATCACACAATCTCCTTTTTTTTTTATTTCATCTCTCCCTCCGTTTCTGGTCCTGTTTCTCTCAAACTGGAAACTGGGAGAACCAGTACCATGTGACAAGACATTTCCATTGACCACCTGAAAGTGGTTCACAGACTACTATTTGGACATTTCTGTGCTACAGTTATGTGAAACTCAGGGAGTTCCCATCTCAGAAATTTGTATGGAATGTATCTTTACTTTCAATCTGTGTATCTTTGTATCTGTCAAATTTTGGCTTCAAATACATTTGTCTTACACATTTGTAATGTGCCATCCCCATAGTATCATCAGTATCTAGGTGCCAAATCTCAAAATGAAAAAGTAGCCAGTTTTCACCTGCTCTTGCATCATAACTTAGCAGAACCACAGATTTTACATGATTTTGATGCAAAGACGAAAATTGACCCATGATACTGACCTCCTGTGTAAAGCACTTTGATAGCTAAAGATGAAAAGCACTGTAAAAGAAATAGCTATTATTATTACGCACTACCATGGTTATTGAACCTTGGTGATCTTTAGATTTTTACAGTTTGTGACAGAACAATAGAAGTGTTGCAGGATATCCTGAAACCATGCAAACATTTCACACACCTCTGCTTGACACACATTTTTGACTTTGATAGTTCGGAGTGAGTGATTATGTATGGAAAAACACAATTACACATGCAAAGAGCCTGCAAAATTTGTAACTGGCCATTTGTGCTTGCAGATGTAACTGGTATTTGCATAAACAGATACACACTTAATTTTGGACGTCAGGCCTACATTCTTGAAATAGGAAACTCCATTGCTTTATTATTACTTATTTACTGAGCAAAATCATCTGAAGCTTGAAAACAACCTGTTTTACCTAAACATATATCCTCCAATTGGGCAACAGATTTCTAATGTAGCAAAAGCTGATATTAGCTGACTTTTTGTTTGCTTCACCGATTACTAATATCGTAACCTTATTTGTTACTTGAACTGAGCATAGCTCTGGGAATCCAGCTATGGACTAGCAAACTGCCTTGATTGTCTGTTCATTGCATCTCCTTTATAGAAAGACCAAGTTTTAGATAGCTGTTACCTGAGCTTCCCTTACTAATTTGTAAGCCGTGCTCACATTGTATCTTACAATTGATTAGTATGGCAGCAATAGTTCATAGCAGTGAAGTTAAAATTTAACATTCGGACATTGTTCTTTCAGCTTCATCAAAATGTTTCATTAAGATATACAAATCCCTCGCATGTCTGTTAGCTGATCTACGTCTTGGATTTATAGGTTAAATTACAGCACAGGGTTTTATCGACCTTAAAGACAAGCTGCCAAGAGGTAGGGGAAGCAATTGGGTTTGTCTTTTTTTCCTTCTTTGTGATATATCTAGGTCTGAAAGATGTTCCCAAAAAATGAGGTGAAAAGAAGAAGCTGCCATTCTTTTGCTCTCTTATATTAGAAATGTCAGGTCTTGGCTTCGTTTTTTCTGGAAGCCTCCATGAAAAACTGGAGTGGGAGCTTTCTGAGCCCACAGTTAAAGGGTCAAGATCTTTGAATCTTTCACACAGATTGATTTTCTTTCAAGTATTTGAACAAAAAACAGGTTTAAAAAGTCAGACTAAAATCCCCTCCCCTCTCAGTTGCTGATGTTCCAGTCTCTCCCTTATGTGAAAAAACCAAACAGAATCCTTTACCTGCTTTTGGGAAGATCTTTGAGATCTTCCTACATCAGAAAGAAGTAAAAAGGGTATGAACACAATTTATTTTCCTATAACTGGAATATTCACACCCAAAATTTTTCTAACTCACTGTTCCTAGAGTTTGTAGGCTTTGGGCCAGTACTACTAGGAAGAGCATAGCAATGTGTAATTTACTTCAGGAGTCCACAGCAAGGGCAGCTTGGATGTGCTTCAGAGAGCAGTGCATGCACTAGCTGGCTGTACATCTGAATGCACTCCCTAGTATCAGAACATGCCCACTCTGGACTGCGGAGTACTATCTTGTGCAAGAACCAGTCCCCCCACCTCTCATTCAAGTGTTGGAGAAGGAGGTTCTCTGTGTCCTGCCCCACCCCCACCCCAGCAAATTGCGCTGTGCACATAAAAGGGGCTGGTTTTGGTCTCCTATGTTAAGTAAGATCACAGGGAACTCGATACTTATCTAGGCTGAGCTGCACTAGTCGATGACTGAGTACTGGTCTTAATACTTTATTTCCTTGCTTTTGGGGGCTATTCACGTGTGTGGGATGGGATAGACAACTGATCCAGATACTAAATCCAGTTTCAGAACTCTAGCTATAATTAACTGTAGATCTGTTATGGTCCGAGGGTCTTTTTAGTTCCTGGATAATTACTCAAAAGACTAAATGGTGCTGGCATCCATCTGACTGTTCAGAGGGCAGAGTCATCTCCCTACAACTTAAACTGAACAAACTGTTCTAATGCACTTCAGATAGAAGAAAACTAAATTTTTAAATTGCTCTTGTGTCTGTGGCCTTTCATGCTTCGCTTCAGTCTGAAGAACATTTTATAGCTGAAATTTGGGGGCTTGTAATGGAAATACACTGACAGGCTTTTAATCGTATGGAGGCGTAAATTGTGCTGCTTTTAATAGCTAACGGCATCTGCATCGTTAATTTTCATTTCCACTGAAAACTGCTTTGCTGAGCTTACTGTAATCAGTATTGGTTTACAGGCTAGTGTGGGTGTTTAGTGTGCAGATTATGCTTCTGGCAAGAGGAAAAAGATTTTAATAGGTAATAATTGGAGATATACCAATCTCCTAGAACTGGAAGGGACCTTGAAAGGTCATTGAGTCCAGCCCCCTGCTTTCACTAGCAGGACCAATTTTTGCCCCAGATCCCTACGTGGCCCCCTCAAAGACTGAGCTCACAACACTGGGTTTAGCAGGCCAATGCTCAAATCACTGAGCTATCCCTCCCCCCTTTTGACCATTGGTGATCTTCTCGCATCTCTAGAAGGCACTAGACATTGGCCTGGTCTACACTGCAAAGTTATGTTGACAAAAGACATCATATGTTGACCTCGTTGTGCAAATGTCTCCACTTAAATGTGGCTCGTGATGACATAAGTGCCCTGCTATGCCAATTTAATAACACCCCTTCCCCGAGCTATGACATAGAGCTATGGTTGATGATTAGGTCGATGCATTGCCAGTGTAGACACTACGTTATTTATGTTGACTCTTACTGTCCTCCAGCAGCTGCCCCACACTGATCACTCTGGTCACCATTGTGAATTCTGCTGCTCAGGTGGCACAGAGGCCAGAAGCGTCTCTCCCCCACTCCAACCTTTTAAAGCCCCATTAATTTTCGAAATCCCTTTTTCTGGCTTGGCGAGCACACCTAGCATCTCTCCATTGTTCAGTGCAACTGCTCAGCTGATGATGCTGCCTACATGCTCCGGATGTGCTCTGCCTGGAATACACAGGAGGAGTTGGATCTCCTGGGCCTTCAGGGACATGAGGCTGTGCAGGCGCAGCTCTGAACTAGCAGTAGAAATGTGGACATCTATGAGTAGATTGCTCAGGAGATGCAGGAGAAGGGATACATCAGGGACCAGGAGTAGTGCCAGATGAAAGTCAAGGAGCTGTGGCAGGCATACCAGAAGGCCATCAGCAATCAATCCATTGCCAAGCCATAGACCTGCCGCATTTACAAATTGCTGCATGCTGTATCTGGTGGAGAAATCACCCCCCTCTCTGAAAGCACCATGGATACCTCTGAGGAGCCTGAGTCACAGACCCCCGCCATGAACAGCGAGGAGGAGATGGTGGACGAGGAAGAGGAGGAGAAGTATGGGGGACAGATGCTGGTGGGGATCCAGCTGCACAGCAAGCCAGGACCTGTTTTTGGCTCCAGCACAGTCCAGCCAGTCCCACCAGTTGAGCACAGGAGAGCCCGATGCAGGGGAAGAAAGCTCAGATAAGTGTATAGTTTAATTTTCAATAACAGAGATGCCCCCACCTCAAAGTGGCAGGGCACATCTTTTGAGTTATCATTAATTTACTTGTGCTAGAAGAGGGAGTGGTACAACCAAGAGAGCCAGAGTTGCTCTAGAGTTTGTTTATGTGCGGAGTGATGTCCCTTGAATCCTCTGTGGAGTTCTCAATGGAACTTTCATGGAGGAACTCTGCAATCCTCTGCCAGTGGTTTCTAGGGATGGCTGCCTTATTTCTACTGTCCCACGCCAGTCAGCGATAACTTTAGCTGGTACCATTGCAGTACACAGGCTAGCAGCATACAGGCCTGGGCAGCTTCTGGATACCAGCAGCAGCTCTGTTCTCTCTGCCTCTGTTACCCTCAAGTGAGATACCAGCTATGAAAATGGTGCCGGTATTCAGTGCCCTGCACTACTAGAATCATAGAATATCAGGGTTGGAAGAGACCTCAGGAGGTCATCTAATCCAACCCCCCGCTCAAAGCAGGACCAATCCCCAACTAAATCATCCCAGCCAGGGCTTTCTTAAGCCTGACCTTAAAAACCGCCAAGGAAGGAGATTCCACCACCTCCCTAGGTAACCCATTCCAGTGCTTCAGATATTTAGTTTTTCCTAATATCCAACCTAAACATCCCCCACTGCAACTTGAGACCATTACTCCTCGTTCTGTCATCTGCTACCACTGAGAACAGTCTAGATCCATCCTCTTTGGAACCCCCTTTCAGGTAATTGAAAGCAGCTATCAAATCCCTCTTCAATTCTTCTCTTCTCTTCTCTTCAGTTCTTCTCTTCACATCTGCATTATGATGCAATCCCATCAGTCAGTGCTTGTTTCTTGGGCCCAGGAGCAGTGCTCCACGAATGTCAACAAGAACCTTGAATTGGTTCTCAGTGTCCCACCGCAGTCTGTCATCCAAGAATCATCATGTTCCCCGTATCTCTTCTTGTGGTTCTGCAGTTACTTCTGGATAGTGCACCCTGTGCTTGCAAATACTCATTAAAATAGTGCAGAGGTGTGCAGGATCCATGCTTTTGTCAGAGATGGCAGACAGCAAGGAGAACCACACGGGTTTGTGGGATTTTGAAAAAAAGTCTCCAAAATTATGGGATACAGATGGCGCTATGGGATGGAGACCATTGCAAACTGGAAAGTTGACCCTATGCTTCCAATTACCCTGCCCAACTCATTTCTGCCCCATCAAACATTGTCAAAACTTCCTAAAAAGTGCACTGGATGGTGGTGAGTTGCACAGTGGGATTCTTATCCATGGTGCACCACAGTCTGCATCGATACAAGTGTTCCTGGTGAGTACATGCTCTGCTGACACAACGAGCCCCGTCTGCACTCACACAAGCGATTTACTAACTGCAGCAGCTGTATGCTGATGTAAGTTTGTAATGTAGACATGGCCCTAGTCAATGCTTTGCTGTATATCTAAATGGGAACGGTGTTAACCAGAAAGCCCCTTAAAAAAACAGTTTACTTGTGATTATTTGGATTAGCATTCTCTGTTGAGAGCCTGCAGGCACGGTAAATATTTTTTTTTAAATGTATGGAGCACTAAAAGGTGTTTTTATATGATCTAATCAGAATTAGATTAGAAAGCTTAATGTACTGAAGAATCAAAAACTTAAAAGCAGGGATTTGCAGACTGTAGCTGAGCAGTAGCTGTATTTATTTTCACGGTCTGCCTCCTCACTTTGGATATTTGATCTCAATTTTAAAACAGCAGCTATAAAAATTCAGGACACTCTTCTGCAGTTCATACTCTAATATATTAGAAATTAATATATAGAATTCCAGTCTTACATAGGCATCTTATTCTTCTGCTGTGTTTGTTACTTGGCATCTAAAAGGCCATTACTTCTGTCGCTGTTCATCTAGATAATTTTGGCTCTTAAAACTACATCTTTGAATAGGGAAGACAAACCTTTTGAAGACATGAGTAGTGTGCATGAAATGTGGACTGTGAAAAATAGTTGGTGGAAACCTTTAACACTAACTTCTAGATATGTAATAAAAGCCTGGAGATCACTATCAGAAATAAAGCTGTTTGAATATACTTTTATTATACTAATCTTTGAAGATAGCATCTAAGATACTAATCCAGTGCATGGGATAGAGTATCCCTTTTTGTATTATACCTGCAGCTTTTAATTTTCAAATATTTTAGCAAAAGACTTGGGACCAGAATTGAGTGTGTTTACACTTGTAGAGCATGGGCACATCAAAATATTAAGCAAAAGTCATCTTGGTTTTTAAACTCAGCTGGACTTCAGTAAACTTGGTAACAACAGTATCTTTTAAAAAACCTAACAAACCACAACACTAGTCTAGATCCATGTTATAAAGGAATACTCTGTTAGCTGTTTCATTGTTTTGATATTAAACAATGGCACCTTAGGTCTTGTTGACACTGGGAGCAGAACCATGCAAGCCACACCTGATCTGGTTATGCTCCCAGTATAGATTAAGGCTTTACAGTAATAAAATTTTAAACAGGTTTTGCTATTTTTCAGCTACCAGCGTGTTTGATCACATTGGTGATTTGTGTGGTAACTTCAGGAAGTAATCTACCTTGAGATGAGATCACGGTTGGCATACTGTACTAGTTCTGTTCTGCTATCTTATGCCAGAGATGAATTTAGTCTAGAGAATGTACACAGTTAGGATAGTAGATAAATTCTAATCACGGACATTTTTAAGTCTTTCATAGTCAAGTCGGGGGTTCAAGTTAACTGCACAAGTGGAGAAGATGTGCCACATCTGACTTGCTGGTAGCTGAATTGATGTCCAACATCATAGAGGGAGAGAAAGAAGAAAAGTTTTAAAAGGGGGCAAATAGCCTGTTTGCAAGTGTCCCTAATTTCTTTTACTGCTTACTATGCAATGTAGAACTTCTGCATTTACCTGGATAGAAAACAGAGGGGTACTGTCGTCTATTTAATATTTTGGAACTGAACACACTCTCTGAAACTCACTTCACAGGTATAAGATGCCTATTCGCTGCTATTGACTTTTCTTTACCTTCCAGATTCCTCCTTTTTCTTTCTTAGCCCCCTTTCCCTGAATCACTACACAAAGTTGTATTAAAAATATTTCATTTAGAGTGTTTTTTGTGTCACCCGACACTGGAGTGCTATATTACTGTATGTAAAACAACAGTTTTCAGCTGGACTGTTAAAGGGGAAGCATGAATATAGACCTGCCCGTTTCTTCCACTAGAAAGTTCCCACCATTATTTAGAGCCTTCTTTTCTTGATTGGTAACTTCATTGGAGTTTTCCAAACTGAATCACTAGCACCTCTAGTGCTGAGGTTTTAAAACTGTGTAAAAGTTTTGATGTTTTATCTTGTTCGTTGATAACTAACATGGACATTCAGAGTGTTACACACCTTGTTTTCTCTTTATTTTAAAATATAATTTCCTCTTAACAACTGAAGACTGCAAAATGACTAAATTTCAAAAAGCTCATTTTTGTTTTAAGAACTGTCCTTCAATTGTTCTTCATTGATTACTGTATTTTTAGGGGAAATTAATTTTTATAGCCATTAAACTGTACTCATTTTTGTACATGTGCAGCTAGGGACATTTTGGGACACAAATCTTGAAGGGAACACTTAATTCTTTGCTCTTTTGATTCTTCCTATATGCTGGAGTTGTATTGCTAAATACTACCACTGGAAGCAATATCTTGATGTGCAATGGAGGTGAGAGAAGAATGCAAAAAAAGTGAATGAGGTTTGAATAAAAAATAATTGCTGGAGGCAAAAGGATATTGCAAAAGCAACACTGTAACCTTCATATTCACTTCTTTATACATCTTAAAGCAGTTGGAAGAAAAAAATAGGTGTAAAATATTAAATGCAATATGGGAATCCGTACTGTAAGCTAACCGTGCCAATATTGCTTCAGTTTGTAGGCTTTATTGATTGGTATTTTAGTTTTAGATCAAAACAGCTTTTGATTAGAAAGAAAACGTTGAATGTCTGAAAATCTGCAACATGTTTATTTGAGAGATGTAAATAATGTATACAGATTGCTTTATGTGATGGGATGAAAAATATTTAAATTCTAGGTTTTTTCAGTAAGAAACTGAATGCTGTTTATAAGAAAAAAAATAAATAGCTATGTTTGACCATGATTGTCTTTTTTCTTCCCAGACATGTTTAACTTATATTTCTGATTTGTAGATAGAACTCAGTTAGTTCTATAGCTGTATATTGTACACACATGAACGTTCCACCTCCAAATTAGATTTTTGTAATTACTACACTTGAATTTGTGAATATTTGTATTACAGGCAGACCCAATAGCAATAAAAGAACCTGATGTCCTCTCCTTTCCTTATTTCGTGGTTTGAAATGGTAACTTAGAAAAAGAGGGAGAAACTCGAAATGCAAATTGGACTCAGCACTGTACCACTCACCCATTATCTGAGTGTTGGCATCTCTACTGGGGTCATTATGAAAGCTTTGTTACATCGATTATTTTCTACAGATTGTCATTTAAATCATAGCCATGCATTTTATACCAATTAGAACAATACACATTCCCAAGAGGTATTCAGTTTGTGCGCTAAGCTGAGATTTAAGATTTTACTTTTCATAACACCTCTACTCCATGCAAGCCACAGCGCCTCTCCTCTGCCCACAGCTAAGCATGACAGGAGCCATATATCTTGGGTTCCAAAGCCTAGTGGCATCCTTCCCCTTGCAGTACTCCATCCTCCTGGCCACTCCCCTCTTCCCTACCCACCCATGTAATCCCAACTAACAAGAATGTTTCCCTTCCTCTGCCCTTTGTATTGGCTATTTACATTGTAAACTCTTCGAGGCAGGGATTGCCTTTTACTCTGTATGCATGCTGTCTAGCACAACAGAGCCCCCATCTCCTGTGGGGCCTCTAGGCACTACCATACTGCAAATAATAAATATTTCTCAAATTAGAGTTAATTTTAAAAGAATCAGAATAACAAATCACAGATACTAAAAATTAAATGAGAAAATGACAGATCAGCCTATATATTAACTAGTATTGGTATTGTACAAGAAAGTTGGTCACCTTAAGTGGCTAGGCAAATACATTCTTATGTAGTTCCTTTTGTACACCTGGGTTTATATAACGTTCTCAAGAAACACTTTCAGAAGGAGTTGAATATTTTCACGACTAACCGCCTGCATGCGACTCATGGATTCTAGGATTTGTCTTGATGAAACATGAATGGTAACTATATGACTGCCCCTTGGAGCCATCCTTGATCATCCCATGCTTTGATGCCATTGTTACACTCTCTACAGTGCTCACAATCAGGAGAGCCTACCTCATGGCAGACTGCCAAAAGCAGGGCAGACACTCCAAACTGCTGATATGTTCTATAATTAGATTTCCCCAAAACAGTAACAAATATGAACTCCTAAAATCTTACAGTAATTCTATAATGGAGTCACAGTCAGTCCCCTTAGATACTCCAGTGTGTCTTGCCACCCAGGCAAGATGGACTATGTAATAAATGGTCATTTACACATACAAAATCACAAATATTCCAGGTTACTTCCACTCCCAAGAGACCAGTTACGCACCCAGATTGAGTTGCATTCTAGATCTCACACCCAAGACAATGCTGGTAGCCAATTCTACAGTAAACTAACTAAAGGTTTATTAGCTAAGAAAAAGAAATGAAAGTTATTGAGAGGTTAAAGGAGGTAAATATATGTATAGGTGAGTTACAGTTTCTAATCCTAGATGGTAGCAGAGAGATAAATCTGCCAGTTTCCCAAAATTCTCTCAGGGCTACCCAGAATAATTCTGGGGAACCTCCATCTTCTCATTCAGTTATTCTGCCCTGTTAGCCCTGATCTACACTAGGGGCGGGGGTCGATGTAAGATACGCAACTTCAGCTACGGGAATACTGCAGCTGAAGTTGACGTATCTTATTTTGACTTAACTTTCGTCCTCATGGCGCGGGATCGACGGACGCGGCTCCTCGTTGACTCCACTGCCGCTCGCTTTGATGGAGTTCCAGAGTCGACGGGGAGAGAGTTCAGGGATCAATATATTGCATCTAGATGAGACATGATATATCGATCCCTGATAAATCGATCACTACCTGCCAATCCGGTGGGTAGTCTGGACATACCCTTAGAATCCAAACAGCCCAGAGATGAAGGATTTTCCTTTTTATCCATATTTATAGCTATCACATTGTTTTTTCTTTGGTGGTGAGAGACAGGTTCTTTAGAGTCTTTGAATGCTTCACACTGACTACTCACTTTGAAGTGACCTTTCTGATAAGAGTACAATAACTTCTCCCTTAACATTGTAGTTATGTTCCTGAAAAATGCAACGTTAAGTGAAACAACATTAAACGAATCCAATTTTCCCATAAGATTTAATGTAAATGTGGGGGGTTAGGTTCCAAGGAAATTTTTTGGGGGTAGACAAAAGACATTATATACTGTACTGTACTGCGGTTTGGAAGTTCCCCAGGCTTACCCCACACAGGCACAAGGACACTAGGAAGTACCTTTGCAGCATCAGCGGCAGCTTCCCCGGAGAACAGGTGCCAACTTTGCCAGAGGATGCTCCAGGCCCGCCTCTTCCTGTCCCTGCTCCACTCTAGGCCCACCTCTTCCTACTCCCACTCCACCTCCTCTCCAGAGCAGTCACATCCCCGCTCCTTCCCCCCACCCCCAAAGTCCTAAGGGCTGCCAAACAGCTGCGCTTCCCTGCTCCTGTCCCTCCCTCCCTCCCAGAAAGTCCTAGGCACCACCAAACTGCTGTTTGGCAGCAGGGAAGTGCTGGGAGGGAGGGGGACGAGATGGAGAAGAGGAACTTGTGTAATGCTACCTTGCAAAGTTGCTGAACAGAGCAGGCAGCCAAATAACCTTATAAGAGAGCATTGCACAACTTTAAATGAGCATGTTCCCTAACTGAGCAGTGATGAAAGGTTAAGCAGGAGGATATTAAGTGAGGTGTTACTGTACTTCATTTCCATTACACAAGGTTTCTTTCACGTTTGAAGGGTTATTTTAGATATTGGGGGTCATATACCATGCAAAATATTAACAAGGTACAGATAAGTGAAAATACAGCATCAAAAATCTCATTAATTTTATGAAGTTTAAGTGCCAAACACATTGACACACATTTAACAGCCTCTTTTGATCTGCTAACACACAAGTGGATTGGCCTGACTTCCAGCTGAGAGTTTCAGTTTTCAGCTGAGCCAACTGTTTTGATCAGAGTGGACATCAGCATCACAGTCATTCATTAGGAAACAAAAATTTTCTAGGGCAAAGTCTGCAGAGTGTTAGGGATTTTAATGTTTTCTGCAATGACATTCTATACAAGTTTAATTTATCTCATTTTATTTGAATCCACATTGTGGTAGATGCTCAATTTAAATTGTTGTATACGCTTAAGAACCCTAACCTGTAAGCTTTAAACTAAAGGCTACATGGAGGTTTTTTTCAAAAGCAGTCAATATGCAACCATTTGAACAGCTTTCATAGGAAGTATACAAGAGAGCTACTTAAAACCATAATGCTATTTTAAAACATCTGTGTTTTTGTAATCCCTTCCGTAAAACTTCCTTCTGTAGGAACCAATTGCACATAAACTTTTAGCATTTAATTTACAGACTTCAGCATCTGGATACATCTCCCAACAAATCCAACTATTGGGGTTAGCAAAAAAACTGCAAAAATAAATACCTTCCTGAAAAACTGCATGTACAGGAGGCCAAGTATTTTATTCCATTTTCAGATGCTATATCTTCATGGTGATGTATCCAAGTTAACAGAGAGAATAATGTTACAAAATTTTGAGATAAAATCTGCAACATTTCATTGATAAGAATTAAAAGACTCACTGATAACATCTCAACTTTTGACATTGATTTCAAAACAGGTCACACTTGTATTTTAAGTGGCCTATCTAGGAGCATTTTGGGACACTAAGAAGATCAAATGAGGTAAAGTAATCTGTGTCCTGAATGAATCGAAGCACTAAAGATTTACTGTATTCCAAATGCTCAAGGATGATACCTTAACCATAAAGCCAGATTTATAATATTTAAAAAAATCGACTGAAACGGTAACACACACACATAGAAATTGGAGATAAAGTTCTTGACACAGACAACATGATTTAAGTCCAGCTGCTAGATTTGTAAACAGAAAACTTTCACACTTGAACAAACCTGAAAAAAAAAAAGTGACCAGTGTCTTTAATGGTTTCATAAGCAAGCAGGAGTCATTTCTATTTAATCACTTGAGCACTTGGCCAAATCTCAGTTTGATCAGGCTTCTGGAAACATTTAGTTCACAATGGACAAGTCTGGAGGTTTAACGTTAGCAAAGTCACTTCTGGCCTAATGTAATTGCTGTTGTTATTTGTATTACCATAGCACTGAGGAGTCAAATCATGGACCAGGAGTCTATTGTTCTAGGTTCAGTATTACAGTCCTTAAGTGACGTTCCCCTCTTTTTTGGAGCTACTCTAAATTCTGTTATTTAAGGCAACACTAACTTTGAAATATTAAATAGTTTGTCACTCAGGGTAAAATTTTCAAAAGTGACTTTAATACCATTTTAAAAAACGATTTAGGAGTGGAAGTGCCATTGACTTTCAAAAGTACTTGTGTCACTTTTGAAAATGTGGTCTAGGCTCCTAAATCACTAGGTGTTTTTGAAAACAATGCCCTTATTAACAACGTATGCATACGTTGCTGGGTTCTGGAGACACAGTTGTTAACCTGAGTTGTTCTAGGCGAATTATATTGTGACTGATTACAGCCAGGTACAGCTTTGATGGTTCTGGTACACGTGAAGGTTCTGTAATCACTAATACAGAATCCTTTGAAAAATTTAATTTTTACTTTTTTTTTCTGTTTCATCAACTGATATTTGTTATGTCTACAGTACACCTCTACCTCAATATAACGCTGTCCTCGGGAGCCAAAAAATCTTACCGCGTTCTAGGTGAAACTGCGTTATATTGAACTTGATTTGATCTGCTGGAGTGCGCAGCTCCGCTCCCCCCCCGGAGCGCTGCTTTACCACATTATATCCGAATGCATGTTATATCGGGTGGCGTTATAATGGGGTAGAGGTGTATTTCAAGTAAATCTTGATTATTTCCCCATTGCCTCTGATAGTCTGTTTCCAAGGGTGACTCTCTTCCAAGGATTATGACTCTCGAGGACTGCCAGTTGTGACTGTCATTCCTCATAATGACTGGCTGCCTGGCAGGACAGTGACTTACTAGGTTTGCCATAGTAACATTTTGTTTTTCCTGCCTTTCTTCCAGTTGCATTTGCTAAGGTTTGACTAACTGAAATCTTGTGGGATGTGAAATGTGTCCATTAGTATCTGAGCTAACTAGTAAACCCAATCCCTTTAGTGCATCTGTAAGATTCAACAGAATTTACTATGAGTTAGCCTTTGCTATTTGAATAGCTCTCGTAAGCCATGTCTATATGCACGTTATACCTATTTAATTATATCGGTATAGGTATATTTAGGAGGAATTCAAAGGTCTTAAGGAATTCCTAAAATTCAAAACTTTAGAATTGAGGTTTATGGGCAGTAATAAGAAGGAACCACGGAATCAGAACTGCTGCATTTGGTGATTTAATATAGATACAGGGGCGGCTCCAGGCCCCAGCACGCCAAGCGCGTGCTTGGGGCAGCAAGCCGCAGGGGGTGCTCTGCTGGCGCCGCGAGGGTGGCAGGCAGGCTGCCTTCCGTGGCTTGCCTGCGAAGGGTCCGCTGGTGCCACGGCTTTGAAGCAGCGGGGCCAGCAGACCCTCCACAGGCAAACCGCCGGAGGCAGCCTGCCTGCTGTGCTTGGGGCGGCAAAATCCCTAGAGCCGCCCCTGTATAGATAATTAGTGTTCTGCATATTTTTGGAAGTTTTTAAATCTCTATGAATTTAAAGTTGTAAGCTACAGGAAATTTTTCTCAAATTTAGAGAGAGAGAATTTTAGCTTTTCAAAATGGTTTCTATATGGAATTTAATTCCCCTACTTGGTTGTTTTAGCTAAAGCTCTTCAGAAGAGATTATGGTATCCCAGTATGTACTACAGAATTAATCTTTGCATAGGCCTTAAATTTAGCCGGTAGTACAGAACTGTTGCTCGTATTTCATGCCTTACCTCATGTCTGCCCTGACATCAGGAATTTAATTTTGTTGTGACCTATTCAGTTATTGCAGCAGTTTCATTTGGAAGGTTTGGGGTTGGAGTAGGGTTACCATACGTCCAGGTTTTCCTGGACGTGACCTCTTTCAGGGTCCTCCAATCTCTATCTGGGCAGATTTTTTAAATATGAACAAATGTCCATGATTTTTCCTTGCTCATCCTGAGCTGTAGCTCACGAAAGCTCATGCTGAAATAAATTTGTTAGTCTCTAAGGTGCCACAAGTACTCTTGTTCTTTTTGCGGATACAGACTAACACGGCTGCTACTCTGAAATCTGGTAGAACTGCAATTTCTGGCATGCCCTAATAACAGCATGCACATTTACTGGTTTGCTACCCTTACTTCTGTACTGCTGCTGGTGGTGGCAGCACTGCTTTCAGAGCTGGGCAGACGAAGAGTGATGACTGCTGGCTGACTGCCCAGTTTTGAAAGCAGTGCCATCGCCAGCAGCAGTGCAGAAGTAAAGATGACATGGTATTGATTGTTGAGTCGCTGAAAGGGATCCTACTTGTACAGCACAACTGCAGGCACACATCTGGTAAAGACTTTCATGGCTAGTTGATAAGTAATCAACCACTCTGAGAAAGATACACTCCACAGAGAAATATGCTTGGGCACAATGGGAAGAAGCACAGTAAGAAAGGACTGACTGCATGGAAAAAAGTCCATTTAAATTTGATTTATATTTATTTTTGAGGCTATTACACTTGATATTTATAAATGTTAGATATTCAAAGTAGAAACTGTATAGTAAAAGCACTGGAACAAAGTATGTAGGGAGACTGGAATCTCTGTCATTGGAGGTTTTTAAGAACTGGTTGGACAAACACCTGTCAGGATACTCTAGATAGGACTGGACCCAAAGTATATACCTCATATAAGTCATCAAAACACTCAGTGCAGGCTCTCCCTAGGCACAGTTTTAGAACCCAAAAAGTATCATGTAACTTTGTCACACGTAAAGATCAAAACATTGCTATAATTTCAAGATGCTTTAGCCAATTCTCTCTCTGTTTTTGATAATTCGAGATTTTTCACCATCAGAGGTTAAGAAGTTAAAAGTGGTCGTCACCTTATGCACCCAGATACCTTTTTCTTCACTGTCTTTTCTATTTGCTATAAGTATCCTTTATTTCCCTATGTTCTTTCTCTGGTTGCTGCTGTTTGGTAATTAATGAGTGAAAGTCACATTGTTCTGAAATGGAAATTTGTCAATGCTTAATGGAAAGACTCGAGTGACTGTTTCCTTCCTTCCTCGAGGGACATTCTTAAACAAAATTTAAAAAAACCCTCACTTTAAGACCAAACATATCATGCACAGGGGTATGACGAGTTGGCAATCAAGAACTTGAATATATGTTATGATTCATTTGACCTGGTGTTGTCAAATTGGCCATGGAGAATGTGATAGGTGCAGCTGTCAATTAAACTTCCATTGTAACCCTCTGTTTCCAGTCTGAAAAATTCTCTTTCAGGACTACACTTCTCCACAGTGGCTCTCAGCGCAAATGAGAGAATGAAGGAAAGCTGATCAATGGTTTCTGAGTAAACTGCAGGGTGAAAACTAGGGTGACCAGATACCAAATGTGAAAAATCGGGATGCGGGGTAATAGGAGCCCATATTAAAAAAAGCCCCAAATATCAGGACTGTCCCTATAAAATCAGGACATCTAGTCACCCTAGTGAAAACAGACACCTTTTGAAGGTAATTGTGCTCAATTTTTGCCCCAAACTCAACGTGCTGAATGTTTGCACCCCCAAGCACTGGCCCTGGCGTGGGCCATACGGACTCCAGAGAAGCTGGACTGAGTTGAAAAACAAGGGGGTGCTCGATGCCCCTTGAAGCGGCCATTCAGCGAGCTGCACGCTCCGCGCTCAGCAGCTTCCCTTTCTCCGTCGCTCTGTAATCCATTGATTTTTCGCTCGCGCGCCGTCCGGGGCTGGGGGGAGCAAGGAGCCGCTTAGCCTGCCCCTCCCCCCCTCCAAGCAGCCAATGCGGAGGCGGGGCCGTTTCGCTCGCTGACAGCCGTTGGCCCTGGCGGGCACCCAGAGGTTCTGCCGCGGGAACAGCTGGCCGATCTTTTGTCCCGCGGAGGAAGCGAGGTGACATGCGCCAGTGACGTCACCGCGCTCTATAACTACTCCCCAAGCCTCGCGCGCCAAATTCGAACGCGGCAACCAGCGAGAGCTGGAGCAAGGCTGAGCATCGGCAGCACCCACCCGGCCGCAGCAGCGTCTCCATGGCCACCCCACCGAAGCGCTCCCGGGCCCAGCGCGGCGTCAAGAAGATCGCCATAGAGGGCAACATCGGTGAGATCCCGCCGCGCGGCCCTGGCCCGTCCGGGACCAGCACTGAGGAGCCGCCGTTCCTCACCTGTCCCGCGAGGGGCCTGCGCCGCCCTCCCCTGAGGTGACCCACCGCCATGCCTCGGTCCTTGGCGGGAAGCGCCGGGACCTGCCGGGCCGGCCTCCTGCCCTGAGTACTGCGCCAGCCGCTGCCGCCCTGGGGCCACCTGCCCAGGGAGCCTCCTCCCGAGTCCGCCCGGTAGCCAGCGAGCGGGTCATGGCGCGAAGCCGGGGGCCGGGCTATGGGCCTCTCGGGTTTTTGTCGATTCAGCGGCTAAAATCCTTTGTTTTAAACAAACCCTCGTATGTTCTGGTTCCCCTGTAACGCCGCAGCGCTGGAGATGTTCTCTTGCTATAGGCACGTTTCTGGTGGAACCACATGTATTTCTTACCGTGGTATCCTTGCCAGACTTTTGTTCTGTGAGTTGGGGCATCCGGAATGGTTGTGCAAGTAGACAGGATCAGCTCAAATCCCCTTAGTTTCTTTTTAATCCTGATAAATAATGATCGCTGTCTCCTTCTCCAAGCTAATCTTCTGACCGTTTCTGTTTCTCAGGATTTTCCATGGACTGAATTTTATGCTAGTGAAGAGGAACCAGTTTAACTTGCTCTGGAGGCCAGGCTGTGCCTCTGGCTGTTCTGTGACAGGATGAGCTAAACCTTTTTGGTTTCAGACATGTAGGATTGAGATCATAATTTCCTATGGTTCCTACTATGTCACCTATCTATTGCTCTGCCAGCTCTTTGTAGCCTTATTCTCATTTTAATGTCCTTTTTTGTTTTGAAACACTCTGTTTTTTTGCTTTGTGGCAGCCTAATTTCCTGGCTTTGTAACTGGTGCTCCTTGTGGACAAACGACACAATGCCTTGGTAACTTTACCAGGGAGACCACCAGTTGCCCTTAAATTTCTTAATTAAAAGCTTTCTTACTTGCCTGAAAATAAGTTAGAAGAAAAATTGGGTGGTGGACTCTGAAAAATTAAATTTACTTTTAAAAATTAACTGAACAAAAAGATGAAGTAGGATGTGTCGATAGTACCTAAATGTCACTTCACCTAGAAACTAACATAGACGAAGATTGTCTTTACTAGGGAACAGGTGTATTTTTAACCCATGTTAAACTAACCCATGCTAAAATAATGAAAACAAGACAGTTGTAGTTTTTTTAACCTATATTAGTTACTCAAAGTAAACTCTAGGGAAGCCTTTGGTTTACATTTTTTCTCTAGTGAAGACAAGGTCCAAACATCTTGAGGCACCTGGGTGTATTGATAGAAAACATTGTCACACTGACAAATGCACACGTTAAAATATAAATCAGAAAATGCAGGAGTTTAAAGTCTACAGGCACAATAGTTTGTCTATGTTGCCAATACATAGTATTGTATAGGATATGAACTTAAGGTGCTAATAACTTACATTACATGGGCACTTATAAAAGAAGTGAATGAGCAGTTCATTCCTAGATTCAAGCATTCAGACTTAAAAATTTCTGCAGTGCATGCACAATTGCCAGTTTCCATTAATTAATAACTTAATGTCTAGTTTTTCAGACTTGCATACTGAGGATAATTCATGTACTATGTTTAATGTTCATCCATTAACATTTAACATTTGAAGTTTGACAATAGTGAGAAGAAGTTTTTTCACTATTGCAGAAAAATTTTGAAAATTATTCTGTTTTTTTCTGAAACTATTATCTTTTCTTCACAATCATAATTTTTTCCAGAAAGTTATGAATAATTAAGAAGTTATTAGTGAAAATTGTTCTGTGACATTAAGTATAGCATTTCATTCCAGGTGACTAATATAGTGATGTATTTAATGTAAACTTTTCCCCCTCGTTTTAGCTCCACAATGAACATTAGCTTCTCTCTTTAATCATTAGCTTCCCTCTTTAACATGTTCTTGCATGCTTCTGCTACTCTGCTATAGAATATAGTCTGCACACAAGGTCAGAGTCAGGTTATATTGTCAGAAATTTTACAGAAAATATAATATTTACAGAAAATATTATACAGCTGATGGTTGTTACAGACAAGGGAAAGAAGAGATTTGTTTGATCTCATTGGCATTGTTCCTTGTTCCAAGACCTAATCTACATATGGATGCTGTAATATTGTAGTAGGAGAATGTATTGGGGAGGTCTACTCATGAAACCAGTGATGCATTGGAAGCGGAGATTGCATTTGATGGAACCTGGAAAATAGAGTGTCTAGTGGCTAACAACCACTTCCGTTACTTTCTGACTGACATATTTATTATACTCTTTTCCAACAGCGGCAGGAAAATCAACATTTGTGAATATTCTCAAACAAGCTAGCCAGGAATGGGAAGTTGTTCCTGAGCCTGTAGAAAGATGGTGCAATGTTCAAAGCTGCCAAGAGGATGATGAGGTATGATGATAGGCTTTGATTTTTATTGAGATTAGTATTTCATATTAATTGTCCATTATTGAGCAAGGAGAAACTACTTTATCAAGGCCTCTTCTACTCTAATAAAACAGTAATAAAAATATGACGTGTGTGTGTGTATGTATATATATATATATATATATAATTCCCCTCTCACCCCTATGGGTGGTATGTGTCTTCCTCAACCTCGGGTCCTCTACCAGAGGCCTGGGAGTTTGAGGGTTCTGCGCAGTATCTTAGCTGTTCCTAGCACTGCACTCTATCTTCTGGCAGAGGAGCTTGATGTTGTTTCCATGGGATCTGTTGGAGCCATCACCCAGCTTAGGGTCACAGCCCCGAGGGCTCCTCACCATGGGACCACTTTGGCTTCACGTTCCACTATCCTCTCTGTTTCCTCTTTTCAGGCCTTGTACTTTCCAGCTTCTCATATTACCTTCTTCCTGAATGTTGCTGTTCACTTGGCCACTTGCTATATGCTATCACCACGCGTCTTCTGCTCTTGTCTATTTACCACGAATGTCTGCGTGATTGGCCATACACTGCCTGTCCGTCTTGGACTGGAAGTCCCACGAATCTTAGCCCTGCTATTCTCACAACCTTCTGCGGAACTACCCATCTGGTCTTGGGAGGTCTAGCCAACGCTAGTGCAGAGTTCCTGTACACCAATGCCAGCCACTTTATGTTCCGTTCAGGTCTGCTGTTTCCTCCTTGCATCTTACATCCTGCCCTACTATGTGTCTGGACGTCTCTGAGGCCTCTCTGCACAGTCTGCACCTTGGGTCCTCTCTAGTGTGTGGTAGGAACCCACTGCTTCAATGAGACATCTGTGCTCGTGCCTTTGGCTGTTCTGTGCTGCTAGATCATGGCTCAGTGCTGTCTTTTAGTCCAGCCCTGCCAGCCATGGTAGGATTTCCCAATGTCCGCCACCTCTATCTGTCGATGGTCCATCCCATGAAGGTCTTGGTCTTCCATGGCCACTCGTCTGCTTGGTCTTCCTCCCATGGTCTGCTGCGTGCCTCAGGCAATTCTCTCAGCAGTCATCTTTTTGGGGCCATCTTACTGATGTACTTCCTGGAGTCCGGTTTCATCCAGGATAGTGGCACTTGACGCTCCCAACCCCGCCCGCCTTCTATTTCCGGCTGGTATTCAGTCTCTGGGTGTTGGACTTGGGGTGGACCTCCGGGCATTGTGAGGAGCTTCCGGGTTTCACATCGGCAGCCTCCATGTCTCTTTGGGCCCGCTCACTTACGGCAGGGTATCTGATTGACTGGCAGGCAATGCGTTTGATGGCGTGGATCTTGTTCCTTCCCCTGATCTGGCTTTCAGACCTGTCTTACTCCATTTGTGATATTGGATGTTGCCTGTCTCCTTGTTCCTCATCGTGGTTCTCCAATGTGACTGCGGTGATGCAAGGTACTTGTAGCTGTGGTCATGTATGTCTGCTATGTGGCCCGTGGTCGTTCCACATCATGTCTACTACCTTCCCTTCTCATACCATCGGCCCAACTTCTCCAGTCGAAATGACATTCCCGATTATCCTCACGTGATCCGCGGTCAGGTGGATTAGGAGCATCGATGTCTCGTTCTTCTTACATACAGTTGATGTAATCATGTAGAGGGTGGTGGAGTTCCTTCCTTGCAACCTGTACCCATATTCACAGTCACATTTGTGATACCTACTGGTGAGGGGGTTTAAGCCCATCATTGCAGAACAGCAGCGGGACAGTGCATCATCCTTGGTATATGCCGCACTTGTGGCCACTTGTGCAAGTTTGCTCTGAGTTGACCTCTAGTGTGTCTTCCATAGTTCCCATTGAGTCTTGAGAAGTCCTTAGTGTCCTGTTGACTTTGTTTTAGCGCCAGACATTCACAGATCCATGTGTGCGGCATTGATCATAGGCTTTCCTATAGCAATCCAGGCTGTGCCTCAGATTGGTCGTCTAGACCTCGAGTCTTGGGCGACTTGTCTCGTATCTATGAGCACTGGTGTTTTGAGCCTCTGGTGTTGTTCCCAATGCCTTCATGAGCTGTGCTCATGTACTGGCCCCATTGTGGCTCCTGTAGTCTTGGCAGCTATGATTGCCTGATAAGAACTTTCCCATGTTGTGGGAGGCCAGGTTATTGGCCGGTGATTGGCTCGGTTCTGTCCCTTGCAGGGGTCTTTCATGATCAGCACTGTCCTTCCTTGTGTAGCCTATTTGGGTGGAGCTGCGCTAGCCAGCTGGTCGTCTCCAGTTTACTTGCTGCTAGACCTAGGGCTCGTGGTCTATGCACTGCGTTAATTTCTTTGCAGCAATAGATGTGGACTCATGTCTGGTCAGGTGCTGATCCTCTTCTGTTTTGAACATACCCGCTGCTGGATGTCTTCTACTTGTGATGGTGAGGTCTATGGTTTCTGGGAGATTTGCTTGCTCTTTCCAGGTCCTGCAGCCACTTTGCACTGGTGTTATGAGTCTTCTCTTTCTCCCATATGTTCTTATATATACACACACCTGTAATAGTAACAGTTTCATCAGCTCTCATCATATTCATTTGACTTCCTTTCACCTTTGTAGGTTTTGATCCTTATTAAGCAAGCCTGTGATGCTCAAATGGAATGTGTGTTTACACTCATGCATGTTTAAGAGTAGATATGGGGAGTTTAGTAATCCTTTCCGCTGTCTAGACTTACAAGTGTATTACAGAGTAAACATAATTTACACCCAATCAGCACAAATAATGGAAAATTGCCAGTCCTTGCTTGCGCAGCCTCTCCCACTAGGGCACCACTGGCTTTGTCTATACTGGCACTTCATCAGCAAAACTTTTGTCATTTAGGGGTATTAAAAAACCACACATACCAGAACGACAAAAGTTTTACTGACACAAAGTGCAGGTGTGAACAGCACTTTGTCAGCAGGAGAACTGTTGTCACTCATGTGGGGTGGAAATTTTTTGTCAGAAGGAGAGCTCTCTCCTGCCAACAAACAGCAGCTACATTGTGTGCCTTTTAGCATCATGGCTGTAGCGGCACAGCCATGTCACTAAAAGTTGTGTAGTGTAGCCATAGCCTAGAACACGACAAGGAAGTATTCAAAAGACGCAGCTCAGATTTGGTGAAAAAAATTTAGAATACTTCAGATGTCCCAGGAGAGATCTTCTGAAACCTTTGGCAAAAGAATGTGAACTGGTGACTATATTGTTTATATAATCTGGTTTTGATTTTCATTTTTGCATTCTAAACCTGGATCTATCACTATTTCAGCTTGCTTCATGGCTGCCACCTAATGGCACAAGTCATAATATCTGTGCACAGTAGTGCTATCACTGATCCATAAAGGAACTTTTTCAAGTGTAAAAATAGTACAGTGCATTTTGACGCACTAAACAAAAGTTTTAAACAGTGAAGGCATTTGCCTCATCTACCATTTATGGGGAAAAGTATGTGCTTGTTGTTGTACTAGATCATCCAAACTAAGCAACTTTTCACAGCCCTTTTGGGTTGCAATGAAGTTTTTGGAGATGAATGCTCATAATGGTTGAGATCTTCTAACTGCGTGTTTCAAGTCAAGGATTGGTATCTATGGCCATCGATGTGGTAACATTACTTGTAGCCAAAAAACAGCTGCCTATAATAAAATTATCCTGTGGAGTTTAGCTTTGACATATAGCGTTTTTGACTGAGAAATTTAAAACTGAAATGCCAACAATCTAGCTATAGTTTTACAGCTAATTAATAAGGAAAGTTTAAAAGAAGAAGTGAATATTGCTTAATTGTGTAACTTAAACGATATGTTTTCTTTTATAATAGAAATGTAGCCCTGGAAGCAATCTCAGGAAGTCACTAGTTCACCCCCCTGTGCTGAGGCAGAATTAAGTATGCCTAGACTATCCCTGACAAGTGTTTGTCCGGGATAGTCTAGGTAACTAGTGAGCATACATGCGCATTAAACATATTTATATGCTCACCTTAAGACAGATGAGAGCAGTGTGTTCTAGTGGTTAGAATACAGGCATGGGAGTCAGATCTGGATTCTGTTACCCAAGGCCACACAACAGGTTGGTGGCAGAGTTGGGAAGTTTCTGCTCCTCAGTTTCTCTGTTTATAAAAATTGCCTGTGTACTCATTTTATAAAAGTCCTTAGAGGCAAGCCATCACAGAAGTGCAAAATAGTAATTTTTTCTGATGTCCACATTACGTAGTCCATTTTCAATTGTACCTTTGTTAAATCAAAGCCACTTAAGCAAAACAAAGGCACTCCTTTCCACTCTACCCCCGCTTCCCACACACAGTAGAAGGATTATGACCAGATGAAATTTGTAATTTTTTTTATATAGCCCTATGTCACAAAATGTATATTCCTCCCACCCTTCCACAATCTTATTACTCAAACAGATAAAGGCATTTTATTCAAAATTTCCACATAAATAGAGCTTTTGGGAACAGACTCAGCATAAAGCATATTGGGCCGAAATATAATGCCTGCCTTCCAAGGATATCAAAGCACTTTACAAATATCCACATGAGGTGGGGAAGTATTCTCTATTTTTCATGTAGGGAAATTGAGGCATAGAAAGGTTAAGTGACTTGCCAAAGGTCACACATTTGGTCAGTGGCAGAGTCTAGATTAAAGCCCAGTATTCTGCATTCCAAGTGCTGTGCTATTAGCGCCTAAGCAATGCTTTTTTCCTTAGAGTCCAAACACTGAAATTTTGTCAAGAAATTATGGAGTAAATCCTTTTGCTGCCACGTCCATTTGTACAAACTAAGGGCTTTGTGTTTGAATGTCAGGTCATCTTTACTAGAAAAGCCGTAAAGCACACAGTGCTCGTGTCCCACAGTTAAGTTTTGTTTGCTGAATTTGCATGCAGTTGCATTTCAGCTGCTGTTGATGATACAGGACAATAAAATTAAATAACATCATCTAAAGGTAAGTCATTCAGCTAAGAGAGGAAGATATCTAATTCTGTGTGTAGGGGAATATGTTCTTGTCCTCATATGACATGTTTAGAGTGTATATAGCTATCTGCTTAGCTGCAGACATGACATCTGTTATCAAGTGAACTATAACAGATGACACGTGGTAAGCTAGCTGAATATTAAGTTAAACACTGCTGTGTTAGAGCAAAAGGATTTCTTTCAAGTGTGGAATTGGCTTTTTGTACTGCCAGCTCTTAATTTTGTTTAAAATATTGTTTGTAAATAGTGACAAAAAACTCCTGAGACCACCAAGCATTTCAAATGCTGTAGGCTGAAAGTATCCAGGTTCACTCATATCCATAGGCTTTTTTTTTCCCCCTAAAAAACGCTGTTGCCAACAATGGCTTCACCAAAGATAGCCAAGAGATAGTGGAGACTAACCTGTGGAGCTCCACCAGGAATAGCAACAAAGGAAAAAGGCTAATGTAGACACAATAGTTCTTGAAATTGACATGGGTTGAAGATGTTCCTCAAAGAGAGGCTGACATGCCTTGGAATATTTGTTCAAAAGAAACAATTTGCCATGCTTCCAAAACATGAAATATACTGTCAAATGAGTAAGATGTTCCTAAAATGTTATAGTAAGAGAGAGACAACGTGGCTGAGGTGATATCTTTTATTGGACCCACTTCTGTTGATTGAATAAAAGATATTACCTCACCCACCTTGTCTTTCTCATATCCTGTAAGTAACGCTGACGCGCACTTGCACGCGCACGCACACACGATATTTTCTTCCTCTCATCTGGTCACCCTAGCTACAACAACCCTGAAAACAACAATAGGAACAGAACACTATTTGTCCAAAACACATAATTGGTTGCTGAATTTAACTCAAGTGTTGAGGCATTTGACCTTTGGTGTCTCATGCCTTGCAATATGCCTGAGGTAAATATGATTTGCAAACTCTTGCGTGAAATCTTCCCCATAGGTGAATAAAGGTAAAATGCTGCACAGTTTATAATTGTTTTCCCAAATAAAAACCGGTTGCGTTGTGCTCTCTGACACTGTCAAAGGGGGTCTCAGAAAAGTGCAGGATGCAATTTGTAGTGTGTTTTAACACTCCAGCACAACAAAGGGAGTTAAGATGTGTGCAAATGACACACGCACTTATAAATGGAGATTAGGAGTAGGTGGTGACAATTCTAGACCTGAAAAAAGAGACTACCCATTTTGTCATGGTAAGCAGTTTTGGACATTTTAGAGGTAACTTTGATAAGTTGGACCCCATAATCATTGGGTGACTTACTTTTGTTAAAAATAGGAGCTAACGACATCACAGAAGAGTGGGGGGAATGTGCTCCAGATGATGTACGAGAAACCGGACCGGTGGTCTTTCACCTTCCAGACGTATGCCTGCCTGAGCAGGATCCGGGCTCAGCTCAAATCCCTTAATGGGAAAATCAGAGAAATGGAAAACCCGGTGGTCTTCTTTGAGCGAACTGTTTATAGCGACAGGTATGTTTAATTTGCAGACACTTGGCTGAGAAGGAGAATCCTTGTAATGTCTAGAAAGCAGATGAGCTTTCATAAGCACTTCAGAACCAGTGATTTGCGACTGGCTCTGGTGAGTTTACGATATCAGTGAATCCATGATTCACTTTCTGTATTATTGTACAATGAGGTCATTTTACCAGCTCAGACAATAACTTTGTTCTGTTAACTGAATTATATTAAATATGTTGTTTTCTGTCCTCTTAAAAAAACAAAAAACAAAACAAAAAACCGGCAGGGTTGAGGGGAGAAAGAAGAGCAAATTCTACATCTCTCACGAACTTGTTGTTCCCATGTTCTATGAGAGCTGCTGTATCTTTGCTCCTAAGTGTTGTACCTTTCAGTCTCTGGTTGCAGGGGTTAGAACTTCACTACTGAGTCCCATGTCAGCAGTTTTGGGGTTAATAGTATCTGAGGATAGTCTTAGCCAGTTTCCATGGTGTGACAGATTTCAGTGGAGGAACTGTGTATACTGGCCTAAATGCTCTTGTTGCAGTCTCCAAAAGTGGTGAATCTAGCAGAGAGGTAATAGAGCATATGTCTGAAAATGGCAGCTATGCATGACTCTGTGGGAAACTGCAACTGAAATAGCATGGGGAAGGGGACCAGGTGGGTGGCAAGACTGCAGCCATCAAGAAAGAGAGCAAAGGGTTAAATATAATCTAGTAATAAGATCACCTGACTCCAGGTGAGCCAGTGGAACAAAACTGTTAGGTTTTAGCAAAACTATTCATGGACAATTGAGTTTTTTTGCAATCTAAACATCAATCAGACTACAAAAGTAGCTCATCCATTTTTTTCTAGATATTGCAGAGCATATTGAACTGGATACTTAAATAACATGACTTACATTTCCTCATTGTTCGATAAATCTTTTGGGTTTTAGATATATTTTTGCATCTAATTTATATGAATCTGATTGCATGAATGAGACCGAATGGACAATTTACCAAGATTGGCATGAATGGATGAATAAGCAGTTTGCTCAAAGCCTTCAACTAGATGGAATCATTTATCTCAGAGCCACTCCTGAGGTGAGAAATAAAACTTTATGAATTTAGCAAGAATGAGAGTGTGATCAGATTGACCAATCTAAGCTCTGAGCCTTGCCTACAAATCTTTGCCTACATGAGCATAGAACTATTTTGCCAGGTTGCACTCTTCAATACTCAATAGAAAGTGATGTATTTTTAAGGTATCCACAAAACCACTGTTTTTTTGAGAAATCTGTTACTTTCAAGCAAATCTTCAGCCCAAGCTGTCTGTATCAGAATCTTTAAACTTATGACTGCTCATGTTGAAACACCAATGCCAGGCATGTTACCTAGTGGCAACACAGCTGTCTGGGAAATAAAATTGGGGCAGAGAAAGTGGACTTCTGTCCAGGAAAATGCCTAGAAATAATTTTCCTATTTATATCAAGGATCTCAAAATGCTTTACATATATTAGTAAAGCCTCACAATGCTCCTGTGAGATGATATTCTTTACAGATAAAGAAAACTGAAGCATAAAGAGATTAAGGAGACAATATGGCTGTTCTGCCTGAGAAAGTAAGATGACTTGGATTCAGAGCTCAGCCACTTTGCCACAAGAACACAGGACTAGTGGGCAGGGAGCAATGTACTAAAATCCACACACTGGGTGGAGATTACAATGGAAAAACAGTGGCAATTCCTTGGCTTTTGGGTCACAATTGGTTATCAGAAGTGCCTTTCTGGCTCTCAATCATTCTGAAGCCCTTACCAATGTAAGCCTTGCTGCCTCATTTGCCTTGTTTGTCCATAGGTTCTCTAGTATTCAGGTTCTTGTCCTTTCTGATGTGGTTTGTGTGATATGTAGGTGTACCTGTTGCTGATCTAGTCAATGTTAAAAGCTGTTTGGAAAACCTGGGCTAGGGGAGGGATGGGTTTCAAATTTTCCTATTGTCTGTCAGTATAGTTTTGGCACTTTTTATTAACAGCCCTTGTCAGTATTCATTTCCTATGCAAATATCTTTACTGCTGCCTTGAGGAAGGGCATTTGCTGTGCAAGGTGGCCTGTTCCTGACTCCTTTCCTTATGTCTGGGTGCATACTGTATTCAGTGATTGACACTGGCAAGGAGAGAATGGTTGAGGCTGCTTGCTCCCATATGATGCCATGTGGCTGTTTACTTTTTTGACTGTGATTATAGGCCCATCTGTTCTGTGACAAGGGGAAAGTATGGCCGTAAGCAACTTGTCTAAGGTCACAGTCGGAGGTAAAGCCAGGAATAGTACCCAGGTGTCCTAATTTCCAGTCCTTTGCTATAAACATTTAACCACAGTTAAAACTGTTGGGCTGCTCTTTCCATATTGCACTTTTCTACTACTGCTGTAATTATTCCTTAGGGGGAAGAATGCTCTTTTTTGGAATCCTGTGCCAGTCCGGGATATATTTCTTGATAAGAGTAGATAAGAGCAATGTCAAAGTATTTATGAATGGAGGGGTACTCTCACTTTATAGAGTAATCTACACTATATAAGGGATGGTGTAGATTTGGCTTGATCGCTCTTTGTGGGCCTTAGCAAAGCCAATAGAAGAACTTGGAGCTATTGTGTGACTTAACTGGTCATCTCTACAGGCAGGATTTAACATGTCTAATGTATTCCTGGAAAGTTTAGGGACTGCTTTTCACATCTTTGCAAGTCTTCCTGCATCTTTGTCTTTAAAGATTGTTCTGGGTAGTGCTGATATGTCAAGGGATACTTCAATTTTCTTGACTCCTATTTTGTGACCAGGCAAACACCTTGCATTTACTCTCTTCCTAAGCTCAGGTAATGCTAGATTGAGGACGGGGAAGGGTGTAAGGCAACACTAGCATTGAGGATCATGAAAATTCCAGTGTTCAAAGTTCAATTTAAATTAGAATATGCCCATAATTAGTATAATACCTATATGAATAAAGAATATTATAGTATCATGTACAAAACAGACTCTTAAGTTTACAGTAAGCATCTTTCTTGCAAATATTGCACCCTGTATAATTGTAAAGAAATATATACGTGCCCTTCCCTTTGTGCACGTTGTCTCAAAGGCACTTAGCTTTTGGCATCTAGTATTACGACATTGCAGAGCCCTGTGTGTTCATTCTTCTGAATCCCACACACCATGTTATGTTTTCATATTTGGCCTTGAATTTTATTTGTTCCTTTAAAGTATGACTAATTTGTGTATTTACATCTTGTGAAAAGATAACTCAGTAATTATGATCAGGGTTTGCAGTGAGTACACAACCAGGTGAAAAATATAAGAACATGAAAGGAACACTGAAAACTAAAGACAGACATATGTTAAAATCCTTTCAAATAATACTTTAGATTATTAAAATCAAAAGAACTTTAAAAATCCAATATACTTTTTACGCCATTTATGCTGTTGACTTTTTCCATTTCACTCAGCTAGGACATTGTATCTAGACCAGTCAAGTGCACTTCTTTCGCTGAACGTACTGGCATAATGCTGTGGTGTTTGAGTTTGTATCACTACAGGGGAATAGCTAAACAAAAAGTTTGAATTGCCCCATCACCACCACCAAATATCAAGCCACTGACGCATTCTATTCTTACTGAGCAATCTCAGCATTTTGCAATCTTAGCATTTTAAGAAAATCTCAGGTTTTGGTCTGAATTATTTGAACATGCTACTTTAAACCTGTAGATACTTAGATAAGCTATAGACAAGCTTCATAGTAAGAGTGATCGGCAAACTACTACTTAGGCACTGGACTAAGAGTGAAGAATTCTTGGTTCTATTGCTGGCTCTCCCACAGAGTTGATCTGTGATATTGAGCAAATTTGTTTTCTCTGTGCCTGGTTCTCAATTCATAAAGGTTTTTTTTAATTGAGTTTTTGCCCCTTTTTGCTGTTTTATTATTTATAGAGAGAGCTAAAAGATGTGTGTTTGAAAAATACTCCTATTTTTCATTTTACAATTATCAAGAATTTCAAGTTTGGCCTTCCCCTGTTTTGCCAAAGGACCTCTTGGTGGGCTCCAAAGATATTTTCTGAATTCTCACCTTCATTGGAGTGTTTGGGGCTGCTGAGATACCATTTCTCCTAAGGGCTCATGAGCGTTTGGAATTAAGTAGATGTCAGCAAAACAAACAGGTTTTAAACAGGCTGACTAAAAATTCCTTTTCTTCAACTCTTTGCTCTTCTGATGTCATAGACAAGACATGAATTTCTGATGCTATAGAGAGTGTTTTCTTCTGCCTTTTGTTTTAACTGTTCTGGTTCTCTTCATACACTATAATAAAGGGCACAAACCCATCTCTTTTGCATATAACCTATAAAAGATTATAAAAATAATCTCAGGGCAATACTCTTTGATATCTTCTGATAAAAGGTACCATAAGTGCAAGGTAATATGAGTAAATACCTTTTGTAAATAAAAGTCAACAATAAAACTTTTCTGCATATCACAAGGTCTGAAAAATCAAAAAAATGTTGTTGGAACTTTTAACTGAACCTGCCCTTTTACACATCACTTCCTTATTGTATGGAGTACTGAAAAAAACCACCTTTTTTTATTAGCGTCCTGGGGTTGCAGGATGAACTTGAACTTTTGTTTTATATTTTGCCTTTAAGTGAAAGATTTACCTTTTGAATTTTTGAATCCACAACAGCAACAATAATTCTCAAGAATAGTTTGTTCACATTCCGCAATAAAAGGATATAATCAAGTGAACCTGTAAGTGCCAATGACGAAGAACTGATGCAAAGTTTCTCTTTATTGTTTTTTACCATTTTTCTGCCAGTTAACCAACACCACCTCATTGGCCTCCATCAGCTAAACATGGAAGAGTCTTTCTGTACTCCCCAAACTCATTCACTAATATAAGGGTGGTAATCTTTGGTAGGAGTGTAGGGTATTGGGATTTAAAAAAAAAGCTTCAGGGGGTTGAAAATAAATTGGACTTTAATTCTTCTCTTGTAAATTGGTCCACTTCTTTTCTTTCTACTTTTAGAAATGCTTAAATAGGATTTACTTGCGTGGAAGAGATGAAGAACAAGAAATTCCTATTGAATATCTGGAGAAACTTCACTACAAACATGAAAGCTGGCTTCAGCATAGAACATTGCGGTAGGCTTTTTTCATTTTGACTAATGCATGCCTGGAAACATTTGATAGTGAAGGTGTTTGCCAGTGTCTTTCCACAAGGTTTCAAATAAGACTTCAGTTGTCCTTGAAAATGTCAAACCATGATGGCTTTTAAAAACCAAGTATCTTATGCATTTGGTTTTCTTATACTATATCTGTAAATGTCTTATTGGGCTCAGTCTCACAGGGTGTTGAACATCATTTGTGGGTCCAGGATGCCCTTCAATTCACGTTCACCTCAGCTGGAGCTTAGAGCATTCAGCAGTTTGCAGAACTGAATTCACTGGGATACATAGCCTGGACATTACTGAAATCACTTGGAGGTGCTGGTCACTCAGCACATCTGTAAATTCAAGGTTATTTATTTAGGAGCCTAACTAAGGAATCTAGCTTTAGGTTTAAAAATTATGGATATAGTTTTAAGCTCTGCAGTTCTCCCAATCTGAAAGATTTTCATTGTTAAGATTGCTTTGAAGAAGATGATTTATTTTTACTTTGCAATTAATATAATTTCTCTCCTTTTCCTATTCCTACACCCGTATTTCTATATAGGACGGATTTTGAATACCTGGAAGAAGTACCCATCTTAACACTGGATGTTAATGAAGATTTCAAAGGCAACAAAGACCAGTGTGAAAATATGATAGAAAAGGTAAAATTTAACAAGAAATATCAACTTTTTGCTATTTAAACATGTAGATATACATTCAATACGAGATCACATTTATGTTCAAAGAAAACTATATACTTTGGAACAGTAGTCTGTAACTTCAAAACAGTTTCTCACCATAATTTTTCTGTGCAATATTTAACCTAAAGCTTTTTTTTTTAAGGCACATTGGAGACTACCACTGGTAACTACCTGTGTGTGTGTGAGAATGCATGTACATTAACAAATATATGCACCTAGGGTCTCTGAGCAATACGAATCACTCCTCCATTCAGCCCACTACTATTACCACTTTGAGTCAGTAACTAACATGTCTGAGTTCTGACCCAAAGCAGAAAAAGGAAATTATTGAGTAAATATATAAATCTGATTTGTGACACTGGCAGTATATAAGCCCATTGAAAGACTGTAATTAAAAAATAAAACTACTAATGCAAGGAGGAGATATATAAAATCATAAAACATGCTTCACTGTTTACATATTAGGCATGTTTCTTAAACATTAAACAATCAATTTTTCTTCATTTGTAAATGATGTTCCAGCTTGATGTTACACTGGTTAAATAATCTTGTGTGTTCTTGATGGAGAGAAACTGTTATGTTGCTGCCATTCTACTACAGTCATACACAACTACAAAAATGTTTGTTAAAGAAGCAGACAAAAATGCCACTGAAAAGCAGTGTAGTAGGCTACTTTTCAAATTTAGTTCTCAATTTATTTGGGAAATAATGCAGAATATAAAATGGAGCTGTTGCATTTTTGGATCAAATATATTTCTTAGCTTAGTTTCTCCCAAACTACTCAAGGGTTTTGTTGCATCAATCTGATCTATTTCTTAGCTAATGAGGAGATCAGAAGGCATACAGAGGTGACCAATGTAGTGCAGGTGATGTACGAAACTTTATTATACAGAAGAAAAATGCTGCTTTCCCTTTATTTCATGTTTAACACAGTACTGTCCTGTATTTGAGGTTTTATTTATTTTTTTTTTTTTGGTCTCTGCTGCTGCCTGATTGTGTACTTCCAGTTACAAATGAGGTGTGTGGTTGACTGGTCACTTTGTAACTCTGGTGTTCATAAATTTGAGATTCTACTGTATCTCTGATCCTGAAGAGCAAAATCTCAAATACAGTAGCTCTTCACTTAGTTGTCCCGGTTAATGTTGTTTTGTTGTAATGTTGCTGATCAATTAGGGAACATGCTCGTTTAAAGTTGGGGAATGCTCGTCGTTTGGCAGCTGCCTGCTTTGTCCACTGCTTGCAGGAAGAGCAGCCTGTTACAGCTAGCTGGTGGGTGCTTGGAACCAGGGTGGACCAACAGCCTCCCTATTAGCTCCCTGCTCCTCTAAGTTCCCTGTGCAGCAGTCACCCAGCAGGCTAGCAGTTGTAGCTATCCCTCCCCACACTGCCATGTGCTACTCTTGCCCTCTGCCTTGTAGCTGGTCCCCAAGCCTTCTGCTTGCTGTGCAAGAGGGGTGGGGGTGGGTGGGGGGAAGGTGGGCTAATGTCAGAGTGTCCCCCTCAGCCCTGCTCCTCCACCCTGCTTACCCCTTTTTCTCCATATAGAGCAGGGTGGGGACACCTAACCGCCCCCCCATTTACATTAATTCTTATGGGGAAATTGGATTCACTTAACATCATGTCACTTAAAGTCGCGTTTTTCAGGAACATAACTACAATGTTAAGTGAGGAGTTACAGTAGCTGCATGGGAGCTCATTAGTGTTCATATATTTGGAATGTTTATTTTGTGAACTTATATACATGTTGAATCCATTCTTCTTCTGTAACAATTTTAGATGTGATTTTAAAGAATCTTGTTGCAGTTGAGGACAGTTTTCACATGTCTTAGAAACCCTGAAGAATTCCACATCAGTATAATGTGTGGCTTCCTGGGGATCTGCACCTACTGAACTTCAGGAATCTTGGCTTTCTGCAACTCTGGCCACAAAATCACATACTTTGCCATGAGATTTTATTTCACCCAGTAATTACACCTTGTACAGTATAAGGCAGTGGATAGGCGAAAAGACAGTGGTCATAGATCTGTTTCATAAATACACTTAATTTGATTCAAAATATTTGCTTCTTTTGCAGGTCAAGGAATTTTTGAGCACTTTATAATCCTTTTGAAGAGCAAACAGAATCAAACTGTTCCAAACATCTGTGAGATCAGAGCTTGGGTTCAAATTTGGCTTATATGGTGTCTGACAAGGAGGGGTTCAGTGTTGTTGCTTTAACAAATTGTGAGGAACAAACACACTTCGTAATATTTGTTTTACAAAATGTATGTATAGATTATTTTCATAAACCAGTGGGCCTATTCAGGGTTATACAGAACAGTTTACAAGTTACTCAAGGTTACAAAGAGTCCTAGGAGCCCTTAATTACTACTCCTGTTTCTGATTAGAGTAATAAATTCCCATAGAACACTCTTCCCGTTTTGTCCCTAATTTGTATTTAATTCCCATGTACTTAGGGGTTTATCAGAACTGGTCTCCTGTATTTTTCAGTGGAATTTGAGTGTCTGCAAGGGAAGTTGTATATTCTGTAGCAGCTTCGTCCCAATTAGGGGAAGAGAGGATACTGAGGGGAAGGGATTTCTGCTGGTGAGGGAATTAATTTACGTAAAGTCCCATACATCAAAGTACAAAAACGTGTTTTGATAATTCCAGAATATTGGTGGGACTTTGCCCAGAATTACTTGGGTCAAAAACCAAACCTAAATATAATGCTCCTTCAACAAACTTGTCTGCCATTTTTGTGTCATTTTGTAAAGGTATTTAAGAGTTTCCATCTATTAGCACTTGTTCTTTTTTATAACTTTTTCTGTACAAAGTTATAAGATCTGTGGAAATTATCCCATATGAAAAATAATTTCTATCTGAAATTTAGGAATCTGTCTTTGGTAGCCACTAAATCCTTTTATTTCCTGCAGGGGCCAGCATCTGCTTGTTGAACGCTGCAATAGAAAGTAAAACTATGTAAGATGTCTTTGGGTTTTAAATTGTGTTTTTAAATGTGATGTGAATAGACTTTTAAATGTTATCATGGTGAGAGTTGCATTGTTCTTACCTAGCAGTCTCCTGCTGTTTTAATTTCTTCTCTGGCTAACTGTTGGTCTTTCTACAATGAAAAGGGGAGAACTTTGTGGAGCAACCACTGTTTAATGCACTGATCTTTGTAATGGTGATTTTTCTTTCAAATTCTGAAAACACCATCAACCATTTAGACACACATCTTGAAATGTGTACTGTATTTTGTGCTGTATTGTTTTGGATTCAATACTTTTTCTTAATATGTAATTATACACTTAGCTTTTGAATGCAAATATTCTAATTTCACAGGATTTTATTATAATGGTGCTCATGTTCCCTGTCAATTTTGAGATAGAATCTCCTTCTGTGTGACTAGAATCATGTTGGAAAAATAAAAATGCATAGAAACTTTTTTGCACTTACTAAATTGTTGGCTTTCAGTATCGTATAACAGTTGTGCCTGGATTGGCAATATCTGATATTCATATAGGAGCTGATCTGATGTCAATATATATCAAATTCTCGGAGGATATAAATTCACTAATCTTTTTTAAATATTGTGTTACTGAGTCCAGATTTCCCACATATGGAAAATGAATTACTAATTCCATATCTTTTCCAGACTTGTCCAGGACTACAGAGGCAAAACGAAAGACATTCTAATATCGTAGCTCCAGAAACTTGATTTAAAGCCAGTATCAGAGATGGATGAAGATTCAGTTTTTAGATTTAACTAAACATGCAACAGAAACCTTGAAAATATTCTTGCCAAATCTACACCAGACACTAGCAACCTATTTTTAACCAAGTTGCAATTATCTGTTAGGTTTCAGCTGCCAGGATTTAATACTTTGGCGTGATCATGTGAGGAGTATTGTTCAAAATCTTATGATGATTAAGCTATTTACGTTATCAGCCAGTCCAGGTTATAATTAATATTTTTCAAACACATCGCAGATTACATCAGTATTCTGGGGGAGGTTGTATACAACCAGTTCCAGAATGCAATACAAAATCAATGAAACCCAAGTATGAATTCAGAGGAGAAAGTCTCTGCAACTTATAAGAACAGTTTTAATTGCTGTGAACATAAGACTGTTTCAGGGCTTTGGTAGTAGCTGGACTGACAGCACTGGAAGGGAGGTTATTAGTGCATAAAATAGATGCAGCACAAACAGCAACAGATCATATTTGCCGACACTGCACTGTCTGTGCCTTAACTCTGACCTTAGATGGGCCATCTCTAACAATGCAAGGATGATTCAGTCTCTGTGTCCAGTCAATCCTTGGTCTCAGCTGAGGTTGACAATTAGAGCCCTGCTGGATTTTATGATTAAAAATTATGTATGTAACTGACCCTTTTTTGTTTCACTTACCTTACTGAGAGCTCTTCAGGGCAGAGGTATGTATTCAGGTGAGCATACAGCACCTACTATGACAGGCTATAGATCCTGATTGAGGCTATGGAGTCCGTTGTAGTACAGTTAAACAATGGAATGAATATACCCTTTTATGCTGGAAATAGCGATCTGGTATGTCACAACATGCATTCTTACATTTACACAGTTGGCTTCATGTTAGTGGAATTGAGTGGAAAAAATGTTTACTTTTTAAGGGTATTGTGGAAAAATGGATCAACTACTTTGTATTAAATATTGGTTTTCAGAGACTGCAGAGTGTTTTCTCCTTCAATGTTTTCAAGGATTTCCATCAGGCTGTTCCCTGGAGTCTTACACCAAGATTTTCAAAACATATTTACACATCTAAATGAACTGATAGTCAAAACATTTGACTATCAGAAACTACCTTGATTTCATGGGCAGCTATTGGATGAAAATTAGGTGGCATATAGGAGCCTAACTCTAGTGTCCTGTTTCTAAAAATCTTGGCTTTACCAAATAGTGTTCTATTTTTTCCTTATAAATGGGGAAATTTTAAGCTTGAACGTGATAGCAGAGGATATGAGCCTGATTGGTTTTGAGTGTTGCTTTTTCTTATTGCTCCTCTCAGTCATGGCATCCTGTCCCTTCCAAAATGCAATCCTCAGGCAGGGACTAACAGTTACACCACACTTCACAATGAAATAGTAGAGGAGGACAAAAATGGGCATTAGGAATGATGTGGTCAGAGCTAAAAACATTTTAATTAACTGACAAGGAGATCTTGATTTAATTCTTATTCTCAAGAGTGACCAGTGGTTTTAATTTTAAAATTAATCTTTTTTGCATTATTGAACCTGTTCCTGGCATGGACATAACATGTCGTTTGATAGTTCACCACATTGTCTTTCTTGCCATGCTTAGAGTCATTGAAAGTTTCTGAAACTGAACCTGCTGTTGAAATGGTGTGTTTGTTTTATCCCGTTGCCTTCCTTTGCTTGAGATAGTGAGCCAGAGTGGAGATGTTGATTCATTTAATACTGAACATTTCAACAAGGCCTGAATATAAAATTGGCATGTAGAATTAATTGTAGTTTTTTTTCCAGTTAGGATGCAGTTTCAAATATTAATAGCAGCTAACATTTTAATCATTGTGCAAAATCATTTATTAGATATTCATTTCAGAAATGCACGTTACCTCACTTTAACAGTGGTCCCTGTGTTTACATTTTTAATAATGTGGGTTCTAACTTCTGTTAATAATACCTAGCTTTTGTATATTGCAGCTTCCTGTGTGCAGCACATTCAGTTTTGGTGATAAAGCTAACTGATTTTTGAATTGCACATTGAATAACTTTTCTATATTCTACATTTATTTAAGCAGGTTTCATAATAATTAAATTGTATGTAAAATGTGATTAGTATTGAATTGGTTTTGTTCTTTTCTTGCATACAAAATTAAGGCCTTTTGAAAAACCTGTTTATTAAATAAAAATGACAAAGGAAAACTACACACCACAATTGTTAAATGCAGACTTACTCTGTATACCTTTTCATAATCAATGCCTATCCTATGAAAAGGAATCTTGTAGAAACAACATGGTCAAGTGGTTAAAGCACAGCTGGGAATCAGGACTCCTGGGTTGTTTTCCCAACTCTGCTCCTGACTCACTGTGTGATCTTATGTAAGTCACTCTGAGCCTTAATCTTAGCATTTCAAAAATATTGATATCTCCCTACCTCATAGGAAGGCTGTGAGGATTAGTTAATATTTACGCACTGATTTGTATATCTAAAGTGCTTTGCTAAATATTTTAAGGGGCCAAAATAAAGCAATGTTTTTAGTGTCTTCAGTGCAGCATTTTGGTGCTTGCATAGAAATGGCAAATGTCCCAATGTCATGGCTAGCAGAGATTACTTATTTGTTTTAAATCAGATTAAAACCCCATTTATATCCAGGTTCATTCACTGAAGAACAGTTCCTTTGGAACAGTCATTTCCCTAAACACTTCGTTTCAGAAAATAATGGCTACTAGGAGTTCCAATACTGGAATAGAAACCTATGGGAAAAATTGCACTGAAGTCTCTTGTTAGTAATAATGTGAAGCTAATTGTTCAGTGATGTGCAGAAATTGCCACAGGAGGTCATTGTAACCTCAGTTCTCATTTGCTGAGCTGGCTGCAAGCAGAGCATTAGCATTTCAGCAGAGACTGGCTTTGGAAAAGGTGGTAATGGAAAAGGTCAGTTCTTCTTCGAGTGCTTGCTCATATCCATTCCAGTAGGTGTGCGTGCGCCGTGTGCACGTCCGTCGGAGACTTTTACCCTAGCAACACTCGGTGGGCCGGCAGGGCGCCCCCTGGAGTGGCGCCACCATGGCGGCTGATATATATAGCCCTGCCGGCCCGACCGCTCCTCAGTTCCTTCTTACCGCCCGTGTCGGTCGTTGGAACTGTGGAGCTCAGATTATCTGTTCTCCACATCCCTAGCATTCACTCGTTTCCTCTTGAATTTGTATATAGTTGAACTTTAAATAGTATTAGTGTTAGTTTTTTGTTCTTTAGTTGTTTGTAATTAGTTCGTAGGGATCGGGTTAGCCCGTCCCCTACCCCGGCACCGGGCTCATGCCCGGGTTGCCGGGCTTCAAACCGTGTGTGGCCTGCCGTCGCCCAATGCCCACAGGCGACCCGCACGATTCTTGTCTGAAGTGTCTGGGTGACTCCCACCTGACAGACAGATGCAAGATTTGTAAGCGTTCAAGCCCCGCACCAGGAAAGAGAGGGACGTTCGCCTTAAAACAGTTGCTCAGGGAGGCAGCGCTCACTCCACCGTCCGCGGCACCAGGGAACAAGGCCTCTCGGCACCGTCATCATACACTCTCAAAGAAGAACACTCACCAGTCTCCGGCCCCAACTCCTGGTCGGCACCACTCGCGCTGTCCAAGAGGCAAGAAGCGTAAGCTCCTGCGGCTGCTATACAGCCCCGCAATCAGAGCGCTGTTCCACAAACAGACCGCCTGGGCACTGACTCCTGCCGCGGCATCGAGGTCTGTTGCACCGTTGATTCCGGCCCCGGACAGGCCGTCAAGTCCGGTGCCTATTTGGCTCCCCGGCGACCTGCCGCGGTTGAGCTCATTGTGCCTTCAACCCCGGAGACATTCAGTCCGCCCGGACCTCATTGCGATGACAGAGCCCGAGCTGCCTCGACCCCCGGCACGCCGGTGCGGGTCCCACAATCTCTGGGCAAGCCGGCTTCGTGGACCTTCTCACCCCGGCACGTGGGATTCGTTCCAGGTTGAGGTCACGCAGACGGTCCCGGTTCTCACCATCGCTCCGGATTCCCGCGGGCCGCGCACAGTCCCGGTACCGTTCCCTCACGGTACCGGACGTACTTGCGGTACCGCTCACGGTCCCGATTGCCGTCGCGGCATTACCGGCACTGTTCTAGATCTCGCACCGTTCCCGGACCGTACGTCACGGAGCGGTCTCGGCACGAGGGGTCTGGCACCGATCGACCTCCAGGCACCGCAGCTCGCAAGCCGATCTCAGCACGGCGGCTCCCGGCACCAGTCGATCTCCGGCACCACGCTGGTAGTAGGTCCCAGTCGCATTCACGCACCGGCAAGGACTCCAACGTATCGTTTCGCCCGGCACCACGTGGACGTGATTCACACTGGCCGTAGAGACGATCATCTCCCACTCTCGGCCCCACGGTGGCCAACATCCGCCAACCATCGTTTCCTCCATGGCGACTCGGCGTCTTATGGGGATTCGGACGCTCAAGGCCCTCAGCAGTCGCCCTTGGACTCCGTGGGCATACCACCAGAGCCAGGGCATCACAGCCTCCGCCCGCTCAGTTCCCTCTGACCGAAGGGCACCTGAGTCCATAGGTGACAGACCACCTGCCGGACACTATAGAACAGGACGCGCCTCAACCCTGACCAAGCCGCAGATGCCCCACCGGACCAAGAGTCTCTCAAGACCCTTTGTCCCGGAGTCTCTCCTCTTCTTCCCCGGACGAGGCTGTGGGGGAACACCAATCAGGCCACCGCCTATCGACCTCAGGGCTCACCAGGACCTTCTACGGCGGGTTGCTCTGACATTAAACCTACCAGTAGAGAAGTCCCGAGGTGGATGACCCCGGTGGCACTATCCTCTCAGCGGAGGCCCCAACCCGAGTAGCGCTCCCCTTCATTCGTACCATCCAGGCACGAGCGATACCATCTGGCAGACCCCGGCTTCGGTGCCGCCCACGGCAAAAGGGTTTGAGCACAAATACATTGTTCCGTCCACAGGGTAAGAATACCTGTATGTTCACCCTCCGCCTTGCTTGTTGGTGGTCCAATCAGTCACGAGCGTGAGCGCAATGGTCAACAAGCCCTGCGCCCAGTCGAGAGAGGGCAAGGCGTATGGACCTCCTGGACAGAAAGATTACTCTGCTGGGGGCCTCCAGCTCGAGTCGCCAACAACAGGCCCTACTGAGCCGTTACACTTTTACACTTGGGAGGCAGTGGGAAAGTTTACTGACCTTCTCCCACAGGACTCCCGCAAAGGTTCTCGGCGCTCCCTGCAGGAGGTAAAAGGTGGGCGCGGACCTCCCTTCAGGCCTCTTTAGATGCAGCAGACTCCGCAGCTAGAAACTCTCGCATCAGGGTCACTAGAGGCGCATTTCGGTTGCAAGCGTCTGGCTTACCGCTGGAGGTCCAGTCACAATACAGGACCTCCCTTTGACGGCCAGGGTCTCTTCTCTCAGAAGACAGACTCTCGCCTCCAAAGTCTTAAAGACAATCGCGTGCATAATGCGCTCGCTGGGGATGCCACGGCCGCAGACAAAGACGGCCCTTCCGTCCCCAGCCCCGACGGTTCTACCCCCCACCTCGAGACCGAGACAGGACTTCTCCAGGCGCAGAGGCAGGACCTCTCGTAGACGCCAGTCTGGCCCAAGGGGGTAACAACTCGGTCCCGCCAAACCACCAGCGGGACCGAAACCTAGCTTTTGAAGGTGCGCTTGAGAGCACCGTACTGATTTCCTCCCAGGATCCAGCTCCGTTTTCCAACCGTTCTCGCCGCTTTCTTCCCTGCCGGTCCACTAACATCAGACCGCTGGGTCCTCAGCACGGTTGGAAGGTGGCTACGTCTTCAGTTTGTTCGACCCCTGCCTTCCCACGCTCCCTCCTCGTCCCTCTTCAGGACCCTCTCACGAGCAACTCCTCCTACAGGAATTTCAAAAGCTCCTCGCATTGGGAGCCATTAGAGGAGGTTCCAGAGGCCTTGAGAGGCAGAGAGTTCTATTCAGGTACTTCCTGTATTCCAAGGCGAAAGGCGGCTCCGCCCCATCTTGACCTGCGAGGCTCTGAACAAGCATATCAGGAAGCTCAAGTTCCGCGCATGGTATGCCTGGGAACATCATTCCTTCCCTCGATCCCGGGATTGGTACGCTGCTCTGACATGAGGACGCATATTTATATTGCGATTCTACCCACCGCACAGGAGGTTTCTTCGTTTCGTAGTGAACCGTCGTGGACTACAGTTTGCGTTCTGCCCTTCGGCCTCTCCTCGGCCCCTTGAGTTTTGACCAAGTGTATGGCAGTAGTCGCGGCCTACCTCCCGGTCGTCGTCACATTCATGTCTTTCCCTCACCTCGACGACTGGCTGATTCGAGGGGCTTCCAAGGCCCAGGTAACCGGGCATGTACAGTTAATCAAAGATCTGTTCTCTCGTCTGGGATTGATCATCAATCTCGACAAATCCATCCTGCTCCCAACGCAGAAATAGAATTTATAGGAGCACTGCTGACTCGATCGAGCACAGCCAGCTTGCCTCCTCAATGGTTCAGAGGCGATAGTTCTCTCGTTCAGGGGCTCCATGCCTTCCCCACCACTGCCGCACGTCCTCGGCCTCCTCGTCACGATGCTGCGTGCACCTTTGTGACGAAGCACGCGAGGCTAGCATGTAGCCCTCTGCAACTCTGGCTCGCCTCATCTTTCGGCCACGCAGGGATGCCCTGGACATGATAGTTTCAATCCCATCACACAATATTGGGCTCCCTCAACTGGTGGCTGGACCCCGCCCTTGGTGCGCTGGTCGGCTGTTTCATCTGCCTCAACCCTCGCTATCCCTGACGACGGATGCTTCCTCTCTGGGGTGGGGCGGCACCTCGGCCACTGCAGGCCAAGGTCTTTGGTCCTTGCCAGAGCTCCAAACTCCACATCAATGTCCGCGAGCTAAGGTGAGTCCGCTTGGCATGCCAGGCATTTCGCGAGCAGCTTACAGGGCCGTTGCAGTTGCCATATCACGGACAACACAACGGCCATGTATTATATAAACAAGCAAGGAGGAACACGACTCTTCTCCCCTCTGCCAAGAGGCTGAAACTGTGGACTTTTGCATAGCCCAGTCGATCGACTTGATAGCCTCCTTCCTCCCGGGGGTCCGCGAACACCTAGCGGACGCCTGAGCCGATCGTTTCCTGACACACCGATGTCCACTGTCCAACTCCTGTTTTCCCGTTTTTCCGGAGTGGGCTTTCCAGATAGACCCGATACGCCTCGAAGTGAGAATCAGGAAGTGTCAGATTTCTGCTTCCTGCAGGGCCGCTCCCGGCTCCCTCTCGTGACGCCTTTCTTCTCCATGGTACGAGGGTCTCCTGTAAATGCGTTTCCCCCCATTCCCGTTAGTCCACAGGCGTCCTGCTCAAGTTAACGCAGGGACAGGCCAAGCTGATCCGTGATCGCTCACGCATGGCCGAGACGTATTGGTACACCATGCTGTCGACTGTCCCTGGCGCCTCCAATATCACACCTCCTACCCGGACCTTAAACACAGGGAAATTCGCAGGCTTCGTCACCCAGTACCTCCCGTCCCTAACACCTGACGGCGTGGGCCTGTCTGGTTGAACGATCTGAGGCCATGCTGCGACGAGGCCAACAAGTCCTTTTAGGTAGCAGAAACCCTCTACGCGGCCACTTATTCCTGCAAAGTGGAAGCGGATTCTCATTCTGGTGTGCAGGAGTTCCATGGTCCCTACTGCGTCTCCAGTATCGTAGTCCGGAAACTACTTGCTCTATCTCAGGGCCAGGACCTAGCCCTCTCTTCCATTAGGTCCATCTAGCGCAATCTCCACCTTCCATCCTGGAGAGTCCGGTACTTCCACCTTTCAACTCCCATCGTTTCAGGTC
>NC_133773.1:13722131-13855490 GCF_003597395.2 Chelonoidis abingdonii | reverse complement strand
GTCCTTCAAGTACATTTGTCTTCTAACCAGTCCACTGTTTATCACTAATGGTGGCAGTCTTGCTTTCACCCTATTGCTACCTTCTTTATACTAGTTTTCAGAGTAGCAGCCGTGTTAGTCTGTATCTGCAAAAAGAAGAGGAGTACTTGTGGCACCTTAGAGACTAACAAATTTATTTGAGCCTAAGCTTTCGTGGGCTACAGCCCACTTCTTCGGATGCATAGAATGGAACAGATATTGAGGAGATATATATACACAGATATATATGTCTTTATACTAGATAACATCCTGTTGGCTCTCTGTTGCTCATCTACTTTGTTATTTCCGACTCTAGGTCAAGCCAGGTGATGGCTGGGAGTCATTCTATGTCTTTTGGGGCCTGGCCTTGCCCTTATCTTGGGATGGGCGTCTACTCTACAGTTGTCTTTGGTTTCATCTCTGCTGTTGTCTGGAGTCTAGTTACTGCATATGGCATATATCACACTACAGCTTGGCCTTGGACTGTTGACTTTTGCATTGCTCTGTGTGGATATTTGATAGTTGGACCTAGACTTGCTCACTTGTGCATAGTGGCCTCAGGTGCTTAAAATGTTGCCAAATGGTAATGGACCTGTAGTAACAGCTATTTGCCAGAAATTCCCATCAGTGGGCTTGTCTATGTTACATGGAGTAGAATTAGTTGGATAGCTTCTTTACAAAATGACTGAGGGCTGACTGAACACACTGTTTTTTGTTTCAATTATTATTGCAAGTTCATGATGTCTTTACCTGACCATATATATTGGGCTGAATTCACCCTGAGTGCAACTGTCTTACAATTAATGGTTTTACACCAGGGATGCATTTTACCCAATAAGAAGAATTTATTTGGTGGTTGTATTTGAAATGGTTTGGCTCCTGTCATTGAATTATCAAGATTCAATAATTTAACCATCCCCAACGTAGTGGGATAGAAACACTTCTCTTAATCCGTTGGATGACCCATCATTATCAGCCATGTTCACACTCTTGTACTGAGTGTGCAGTGCATGTGTTAAGGATAACATAATTCTGATTGCTCATCAGAGCTAAGAGGACACTTCTGAGTGCTATCAGTTGGCTGTAGTAATAAGGGATCAGTTAACAACTAGTCTCTAACTCTGCTCTCAGGAAAAACGAGGAGTTCTTGTGGCACCTTAGAGACAGTGAAAATGAGATGGTCATTAATAAAAAAGGCCAGGTTTTACACCTGGGCACAGGAGCAGAAAGACCCAGCAGGGGAGAAACAAGATAAGAGGTCAATGACTGGGTGAGGGTATGGAGAAGGGAGTAAGAAGGAGACAGTGTAATCAAGAGTTGAATGGAATAATGGTAGGTCACAGATAGGTCTGTGCATTGTCTGCATTCTGCATTCTGCCTTCCCATTCTCTGAATTATCCTCAGTGACATCCAATCTGTGGTGCTAAACAAAGTAATATGAAAAGATATGCTGGTTTTAAAAGCTCCAGTAGTGAGCCTGACTCTTTCACTTTTATGCTGGTGTAAGTCTGGAGTAGCTCCATTGAAATCAATTGTTACATTGATATTAAACTATTATACACATGATCAGAATCAGGCCTGATGTTTTGTGCATAGGTATCTATTTAAAAAATTACAAAAGATTGGCTAGCCTACTGGAGACAAAAGGTTTGCAGATGTTACAGAGAAGGCTGATGAATTAGTCAAGAGAATTGGAGATGAGCTTGCTGAAGTTGTGCATGTTGGAATTAACACGTGATCTAGAGAGACAAACTGAGATTGAAAAGGGAGCTTGAGATATTCTAAACCTAATTGTGATCTCACATGCGCTAGTTTTACAGCATTGTAACTGCATCCGTTTCAGAGGAGTTACTCCTGATTTGTACCCGTGTGAGAGATCAGAAACTGGGCTAGATTTCCAGCTGAATCAGTGTTAGTCTACTGAATTCCATGGAGTTATGCTGATTTACACTCACTGGGGATTTGGCCCTATCTTTCCATTAACTAAGAAAAAATGCAGAGCCTAATGTGTTCACACTCTCTAATTGGCATAACTTAATTGACTTGATCCCAGTCTACACTGGAATGAGCAAGAGGAGAATCAGGCCCACGCAATTGTATTTTCTTGCATATGACTGGTAGAAGTGGAGAGTTCATAGGTTAAGGGTCCACAGGTAGTTCTCTTAGTGATGTCTAAAAATTCAAAACCTTTTAACCAATTGTCACCATTTTAAAGGAAAAGTAGTGATATAAGAGAAACTGGGTCATGACTGCATAGGGCCAGATGGGCTTGTTGTGGATATGGAAAATTACCTGACTCTTCCTTTTGAACCAGACACATGGAAAATAATTAATTTAGAGGGGACTTATTTAAATGTCAAGATAAGGTATTCTCCCAGTTAACGTTCTAAAGGACTGCAAGACAGTTCAGCAAAAAAGGGCTAAGTGTAAAGGCTATGAGTTTTCTACACGTGTATACAACTAAAGGTCCAATATACTGGACTGGCGTTAATTCATACTTCTCTTTGCAAACATGAGATATTACTGGAATCACACCCAACTGAACAAGGAAAATGCGTGCAGATTTCAGATACCAGGACACTCAGGTGTAAATAGCTAATATTTACATTTGTAAATTTCAAAGCACATGGCAGTACAAAGATGTTCTAAATATTAGTATTTCCCTTTTTACAGATGGAGAGGCTGAGGAGCAGAAACACTGAGTAACTTGGCCCAGGGGACACTGGTAATGGGAACAGAACCCTGACCTGACTCCCAGCCCTGTGCACTGGACCATATTATGTCCTTTACAAAGTGATTCCAAAAAAGAGGAAGATTGGGAGATCACTTGGGGTGTAGTAGAGGGAACAGACAAGGTGACAAAATGAGTGACTGTGTATGAGAGATAGAGCCAGTGTGCTAACTCACTATGTGCCCTAGGGCAAATCACCTAAGCTTCAGAGGTAGCAGCCTGTGTTTCAGGAAGCAGGTGGCTTTGAGTTCTTGTCTGGCTAACGATGCAGTTTAGACTTCTGTTTTGGGACCCAGATGTCTCAGTTCATTGAGCAAACGACGAGAGAAACCACTACAGGGGATCTGGGTTCCTGAGTATTCTTGATAGGCTTTCTCTCAGGCTGTGAATGGCAAAAAATGTTCATGCACTCAGCCTCATATAAAGGGCAGGCACCACATGTATTATGTATTTGCACTCCAGGAAAGGAAAGATGGATCAATGGTTAGGGCACTAGGCTGGAACTTGGGAGGTCCAGGTTCACCACAGCCTTCCTGTGTGACAGTCACCTAGTCTGTTCTCCATCTGTACAAAGGGTTAATGGCGTTTCCTTATCTCATGGGGGATGTTTTGAGAATAATACATTAAAGATTGAGACATTCAGATACTACAGTAATGGGGCTGATGGGGAGAGAGAGAGCATACAAATACCTGAGGTAGACAGTGAATAGTAACTGTTTAGGGGAAGGCTGTGTATCCCCATCTGCATAGAATCATAGAAGATTAGGGTTGGAAGAAACCTCAGGAGGTCATCTAGTCCAACCCCCTGCTCCAAGCAGGACCAACCCCAACTAAATCACCCCGGCCAAGCTGGGCCTTAAAAACCCCTAAGGAAGGAGATTCCATCACCTCCTTAGGTAACCCATTCCAGTGCTTCACCACCCTCCTAGGGAAATAGTTTTTCCTAATATCCAACCTAAACCTCCCCCATTGCAACGTGAGACCAACATTACTCCTTGTCTGTCATCTGCCCCAATCCCCCCCATTGAAAAAGAAAATAGACCCCCCCCCTAAGCTCCATCTCTTTTAAACCCTCCTTGCTGGTAGTTGAAGGCTGCTATCAAATCCCTATCTCACTCTTCTCTCCGCAGACTAAATAAAAGGTCCAGTTCCCGTCAACACGTGCATCATGTTCCCCAGTCCCCTCAAATGCATTTTGTGTTGCCCTCCGCTGACTGTCTCCGAGTTTGTCCAGTTCTTTCTGTAAGTGGGGGACCCAAAACGGGATGCAGTGATTCCAGAGTTGGGCTCACCAGTGCTATCAAGGGGAATAATCACTTCCCTTGATTGTCCTGGCAAGTGCCTGCTAAATGCAGCCCAATTCTTGCAACAAGGGCTACTGTTGACTCATATCCAGCTTCCATTCCACTGTATCCCAGGTCCATTTCTGAGAACTGCAACTTAGCCAGTCGGCCCTCCCCGGTGCAGAATGCTTCCATCCGAAGTGCAAGGATTCTGGCACTTTGTCATTGTTGAACCTCATCAGATGTCTTTTGCCCAAGCCTTGCAATTTGTCAAGGGTCGACTGCTGGACCCTATCCCCGACGCCCCAGCAGTATCTGCATCTCCCCCAGTTTAGTGTCATCCGTGAACTTGCTGAGAGTGGCAATCAGTCCCATCAATTCAGATCAATTAATGAAGATGAACAAAACCGCCCCAGGACCAACTCATGGCACTCTCCTGTGAATAGCAGCCTGCCACCTAGAACAATGGAGCTGTTTGAATGCACTACCTGCTGAGCCCCACCGATCCTAGCCAGCTTTCTAATCCCACCTTATAGTTTCATTCATCATCCATACTATTTTAACTTGCTGGAAGAATACTGTGGGAGCGTATTCAAAAGCTTTTGCTAAAGTCAGGTATACTCATGTCCACTGCTTTCCCCATATTCACAGAGCAGTTTATCTGCAATCCATAAAGGAGATCAGTGGTCAGCATGACTTGCCCTTGTGATCCATATTGACGTTCCTGATCACCTTCCTCCTCTCCAAGTGCTTCAAATGGATTCCTTGTGGACCTGCCTCCATATTTTTCCGGAGACTGACGTGAGGCTGACTGGTGCTGTTAGTTACTTGGGATTCTCCCTCAAATTCCTTTTTTAAAAGGATGGGGCGCGTATATTGCCTTTTTCCAATGTCCAGGACCACCTCCATTCACCATGAGTTTTCAAAATAATGCGCAATGGCTCTGCGAACACAATCAAGTCCCCCAGTCTCCTCAGCACCCTCGACCCCATGGACTTGAGCATGTCAACTCTTCAAATAGGTCCTTAACCTGATTCTATCCCACTGAGGCTTGTTCGACCTCCCCCATACTGGCTGCCCAGAGGCGAGCAGCAGTCTGGGAGTTGACCTTGTCTGTGAAGACCGAGGCAAAAAAAAGCATTGAGTACTTTGGCTTTTTCCACATCTGTCACTAGGTTGCCTCCCTCATTCAGTAAGGGTCTCGCACTTTCCCTGACCACCTTCTTATTGCTAACATGCCTATAGAAACCCCTCTTGTTACCCTTCACATTCCTTGCTAGCTGCAACTCCAATTGTGCTTTGGCCTTCCTGATTACACCCCTGCATGCTCGAGCAATATTTTTATACTCCCTAGTCATCTGTCCAGGTTTCCACTTGTAAGTTTCCTTTCTGTGTTTAAGCTCACCAAAGATTTCTCTGCAGAATGGATGCAAGTCAGGGAATGAAAAAGACAGACTGAAGAGCTGGATATGACTCTTGTTTGAACTCTGAGCACTTGTCCCTGTTGTAAGAGGATGAAGGCTTTTTTAGCACATACACCATTGCCAGGGATTTGTATAGCACCTATCACTTTTGTTTCTGAGCACTTAAGGTGAAGGAAAACAACTGCTCAGTGGAAGCTTGGATAGCAAACAAGATAATGGAGTTGGGCCTTTTTTAAAAAACGCTGACCTCAGTTTCACTTTCCTTTCAGAATAAAATTACTTCCCCTCCTCCCCCTGACAACACTAACAAACAAGACTGGCTGTAAGCTGCGATTTGTTTGTGACCATGCTGTACAGTAGAACTCTGTAAATGTTTAATGAAGGCCATGTAACTTTGTTTTGTTCTGACAGTCATACAGTTTAATGTGTTTGGATTCTGCTAGGTTTTAGAATGTAGCTGAGATTGTGGGAGTGAGAGCAAGTGACTTGACCTTATATAACATGGTGAGTCAGTGGACAGTGGGAAATCCAACGAATTTCTGACATTCTCTAGCACTTTGAAGAGTCATGCATCTAGCTGCTAATTTTTTACTTAAATTTCCAAGTTGCAATTTTCAAAAGTGCTTGGTTTTGGCCTAACTCTGTTTCCTCAATTCAGTGGGATCAGAGTTAGGTCAACATGAAGTGTTTTTGAAAAATCCCACCTTAGAAATGTAAGACAAGTGCTTTGAGATCTAGGAGATCCTAAAGTTGCTATATAAATTTAAAAGTATTATGGAAACAAATGTCTTAATTTCTAAAGCATCCATCACCATAGTATCTAGGGATCTGTCAGTCTAAAACTGATTTGCTTCTCTGGCTTTGGGAGATTTGATCTAATTCAGTGCTATTAACAAAGGAAAGGGGACTATATTTTTAATAATTAATAGATTACTTTATAATTCATGTAAAAGTTATTTCTTTATAAAGACTAGTTCAATGATTGTCTTTTTGAATGTCTGATCACGCTTCCCAATGTAGAACTGTTATAATTATTGACCATCATCAGTGTGCTCGGTGCTGTATGTAATCTTATGTAGAGAAAGGCATGGTCCCTGACCCACATTAATATGCTGGTAAAATTGGTTTTAAGTGACTCAAGAGCTGAAGCTTCCACCATTTCCATGGATTACCAGACCTTGATCATATGAAATTTTACCTATTGTCCAGCTTCCTGATTGCATTTTCATAACTTCTGCCTGTGCCTTTTTTAATCTTTCATCGTAACTCCCCCTCTGAAACTCCTTCCACATTTTGTTGCTTTTCTATGAACTTCTTTCCGTTTGTTGACACTTTTCTGGCATGAACCTCAAGTGATCACTTTAAACCACTTGATGATTTCTGGTGGTGCTTTCTGTTGTGACAGTCTTTCCAAGCCCTGCCTCCCAAACTGTTAATTTCTACCCTTCACTTCCTTAGGGTCAAATCCTGTAATCCTTTCTTGGACAACTTCCCACTGACTCTACTAGAAGATTGCCTAGGTAGGGGTTGCAGGATATGACTAGTGGCTCCCTTTTGTGTAAACCTCTCATCAAATTTCATGTCATTTGTAGATGAGGTTAGTTTGGGAAGTTCATGTTTTCATATGGATTTTTCTAAATCACCCTGAAGAAGCTGGTTATTTTCTCCTCCCAATCCAGGAAAAATTACTCATCGCTTCCCATCATTTACAGGAGCTGGCGTGGATGGGGTTTGGGTTTCACAATCGTTGGACACAGACTTTTTTCTTCTACTGAAAAAGCCTTCCAGCACTCTCCTTTTCTCTTAGGAGAAAAATGCAGCCTGCATTGACATGCTGTTTCACGACTCTTTAGTCCTCGACTCTGCCTAATACATAGCTGTATTCTAGCCTGGATCCAGATCTTCCTGCTTCTCCAGCCATTGTGTGCTTTGATTTATTCCCCCTGCCTACAAAGAGACATGGGCTTAATTCTATTCACTTGGCCCTCTCTGCATGGTGGGCCAGATTTTTCAAGTGCTCAACACCGATCACTGGGGCCAGATTTTCAAAGATGCTCAAGCATCCAACGGCTCCCGTTGGGCTGCTTTAGTATTGGACCACTTCATTTGGATTCCTAACTGAGAGTGTTGAGTGCTGAGTTCTTTTGAAAATGTGGTCCCGCAACTTCTAACCAAGTGTGTAACCAGCTTGTGACATGTTTGATTCTAAACATAGATTGTGTCCACACAAAACTTAGATACTATTCAGTAAGCATAGCAGCCAACCATGGCTTTGGGTGCAGCTGTCTCATAGTTGCCTTTATGTTTAAAAACGCATGGTGATTCGGGGAGATCCAGGATGACTGGAACAAGGCTAATGTAGTGCCCATCTTTAAAAAAGGGAGGAAGGAGGATCCGGGGCCCTACAGGCCAGTCAGCCTCATCTCAGTCCCTGGACAAATCATGGAGCAGGTTCTCAAGGAATCAATTCTGAAGCACTTAGAGGAGAGGAAAGTGATGAGGAACAGTCAGCATGGATTCACCAGGGGCAAGTCATGCCTGCCTAACCTAATTGACTTTTATGAAGAGATAACTGGGTCTGTGGATGAGGGGAAAGCAGTGGATGTATTTTTCCTTGACTTTAGCAAAGCTTTTGATACGGTCTCCCACAGTATTCTTTCCGGCAAGTTAAAGAAGTATGGGCTGGATGAATGGACTATAAGGTGGATAGAAAGCTGGCTAGTATCTCGGGCTTCGGGGTAGTGATCACATGGCCCTCCATTGTTCTAGTTGGGCTGGATTCAGAGCGGAGCGCCCCAAGGGTGGTCCTGGCGTCAGTTTTCTTCATATCGTTAAATTAATGTTTGGACGATGCGACCCTCAGCACGTTCACGGATGACACTAAACTGGGAGGAGTGGATAGGACATGAATGGAGGGCTTAGGGATAGGAATGAGAGGGACCTCACCAAATTAGAGGCTGGGCCAAACGCAATTCGAGGAGGTTCAAAAGGACAAGTACAGAGTCCTGCACTTAGGACGGAAGGAATTCCATGCAGTGTTTACAGACTAGGCGCCAAGTGGCTAGGAGCACTTCTACAGAAAAGGACCGGGGTTACAGTGATTGAGAAGTGGATATGCGTCAGTTGGGCCTTGGCCAAGAGGCTAAAACAGCATTTGGCCTGCTATAAAGTAGGGCATTGCCCAGCAGCGTGAGAGAACGTGATCATCCTCCTCATCGGCATTGATCGAGGCCTCACATGGAGTACTGTGTCCAGTTTGGGGCCCACACTACAAAGAAGAAATGTGCAAGAGATATCGGAGAGCAGTCCAGCGGAGGAGCAAGCAAAAATGTTGGGCTGGAGTATCGTGACTTATGCATGAGATGCTGAGGAACTGGGGATTATATTTATCTGCGAAAAAAGAATGAGGGGGGATTTGATAGCCCTGCTTCAAACTACCTGAAGGAGGTCCAAAAGAGGTGGATCTAGATTGTTCTCAGTTTGTACCTGAGACAGAACAGATAAACATCTCAAGTTGCAATGGTTATGTTTAGGTTGGATATTAGGAAAAACTTTTTCATTCAGAGACTGGTAAGCGCCTGGAATAGTCTGGGTGTGGCATCTCTTTCCTAAGGTTTTTAAGGTCAGGCTTGACAAAGCCCTGGCTGGGATGATTTAGTTGGGGATTGGTCCTGCTTTGAGCAGGGGGTTGGACTAGATGACCTCCTGAGCTCCCTTCCAACCCTGATATTCTATGATTCTGCTATGTAGATAGAACTCTGCCTATGTAATCAGTCTTATCAGCTCTCCTCCTTCCCAGTTCCCTACAGAGGAGGCCGTCCCATCACATACTGCCCTACATGTATCTTTGTACTTGTCATCACTAGGGCACTATCCCCTGCTGAGGTCATATTGTAGTTATGATGTGATGCTGTGCCTGCCCCATGAGGCATTGCAAACCCTCCCCAAAGCACTCTGTGGCCAGTTGCACAGTGGGATAGCTACCACAATGCACTGCTGTCTTTGCTGTTGCAAGAGCTGCTAATGTGGATGCACTTCAGTGTCACAAGGAGCATAGTGTGGACACGCAACAGCAGTTTAATTCCAGCGGTTTAATAAAAGCAGTATAACTTGTGGCACAGAAACTTGCCAGTGTCGACATACCCACAGCATGGTTAAAAAAACATAGTGGGACACAGAGGGGGCCTTGTAATGATGAATTTCCCATTGACTTCAGTAAGAGTGATATCAGCAGATATCAGCAGGTGCAAAATGCAGGGCCGCAGCTCCACCTCCCAAGCGGGGAGAAGTGGGGAAAAAAACAAGCCGCGATTGGCAGCAATTCGGTGTCGGGTACCTCAGTCCCTCTTGGACCGAAGGACCTGCAGCTGAATTGCTGCCGCTGCTTCATTCATTCTTCAGCGGCGATTCAGCGCGGGTCCTTCCCTCTGAGAGGGACTGAGTGACCTGCTGCCGAATAGCCTGGAGCCGGCCCTTGCCTTGGGTGCAAAAATTCCTTGTTATGGCTCTGGCTATCAGTGTACCTCAGAGCAGAATTTGGATGAGGGTTATGCAAGACACTGACTGTATGAATAGATTCTTTTAATAAAATTAGAGGCTGTCCTAAGTCTTGGCTCTTGGTCTGAACTTCCCTGAAGGGGGAGGTTGGATCTGCTGTTCGCATCTGGGCTTCTTTCTACTCCAGCCATAACCTGATTATTCCTCAGAAGCAAAGACTATTTTCTGCTATTTTTCTTGGCAGTCCTATCACACTCATCCCATACTTATTTCAGTTTATTGGGAGTTGTAATAGGGTACAGGCCGGCCTTAGGCTGATTCCCTGGAATCGGGCCCTGTGTCTAAAAGGGCCCCACGCTTAGGCACCTTTTAAATTTTTTTTACTCAGTTGACGGCGGTCTGGGTCTTCGCCAGCACTTCTGCGGCGGGGAGTCCTTCACTCACTCCATCTTTGGCAGCATTTCAGCGGTGGGGGGGTCCTTCAGTGCCATGGAAGACCTGGAGTAAGTGAAGGACTCCCCCTCCCTCCTGCAGAAGTGCCACCGAAGACCCAGACCACCGCTGGGTATTCAAATCGGGCCCCACAGCTCTTAAAGCCAGCCCTGATTAGAGTATGCTTTTCATTTGGGCATCAAAAGGACTCTGGGCACTGAGATCCGCTCTTTCTTTCCTAAACTTCTTGTCAGGATCCTGGCACCTCACAGGATTTGGGATGCCAGGGCAGCTGGAGCTAACCAGGCCCAGCTTCTTTATATACCAGGCAGGAAGAAGCAGCAGTGGGCCCACGTGGGAAGGAGACTGTTTTGATCACAGGAGAAGCAGAGAGTGCATCAGAAGGTCCAAGTGGGAAGGCTTCTTTGTATTTTTCCTCTAGCAGGGGATGGGAGTGTATGCTCCTCAAAGCCTGCATGTCCACCAAAGATGCTAAAGGCGGGTAGCAGGTCATTGTTTCTCCCTGCAAGAAGACAGCACCAAGTAGTGAGTGGGGGTTGCTGAGAAAAGTGCTGTTGCAGGGCATGCTGGGTGGAGGGAGACTATATGGGGACAGAGGGTCATGGTTTCTGTACCTTCAGAAGGGCATTCTCTTTCCAAATCTTTAGCACTTCCCCCACTGCAACGTTTCTGTGGTGTTTGGCTATGGTGAAGGGGTTTGCAGAGTGCTCCTACGTTAGTACTGTGGCTTGTGTGTTTATTTTATTCCCCTCGCTGACACAGTACACAGGCTGACAGGAAACAGGCTGGCTAATCTGCTGCTTCAACTCAAATGATAACCAACAATAAAAACTGTTACAGCCTCAGCTTCCCTTCCTTCGGTCTGACAGCCGTGGTTCTGTTTTAAAGTCACGCAGTTCTACAGTTTGCTCCTCCTTCGGATCCTGTTCCATCCTCACAGGTGCGGCGGGGAAGGAGGGCAGAAGGAGTTTGCTATGCTAGAACCAGCAGTAGGGTCGGGGAGGAGCAAAGGGCCCAGCAGGCGTTGGGGCCTCATTGTACGAGGCACCTTTCTGTAATTAGTTTATATAGGTCTCACTCCTGACTTTCATTCAGCTACTGTGACTTCTTTAATCACTCTTTAGTTTTAAGTCTTAGAGCTAATAATAAACCTCTCTTTAATTCCCACAGTTCTGTGACTATTACATTTTTTACTTATAAGAAACCTTGGAGGAATGTAACCTGACAGTGATCCACCTTCAATAACGTGTTACATCAATTCTGTACTCCAGGGGGAATTCTGCACCAAACAAAAATTCAGCATATTTTATTTAACAATATAATCATGCCAGTTTAAATTACTTTGGTAATTTATTTCAAAATACCTGTCAGTAACTGTGTCTGTAACAATACAGGCACCAAAAAAGATTCAGGAAATGTTTTTTGATAAATAGATTTCTTACTAGGGATATTAATGCAGAACTTCAAGTAATCATTCATTTAAACTACTCTATAGAAATGCATTTCCTGCACCCCTCAGAAGCAGTGCAATGGCTTGTGGGAGTCAAGGGTAATGAAGGAGCTGAAAGGGAAGTTATTGCTGGGAGGGAGCCTGGGAGTGAAGCTGAGGGTTATTGGGTGTGGGTAGGAGAAATGTGGAACAGTTGTTTTTTTTTGTCAGTGTGGGGGAACTTGTTGGGAAGCCTCCCTGGGCCGACCACTAGCTTCTCCCATTCATTCAGGCACATCTGCCCCATCCCTGTGTGTCCCTGTACCCTCACTCTGCATTCAGCCAGGCACATCTGCCCCATCCCCGTGTGCCCCTGCACCCTCACTCTGCATTCAGCCAGGCATATCTGCCCCTGTGTCCCTGCACACACAAACCCATCCCCAGGTGGCCCTGCACTACCACTCCAATTCAGCCCCTGGCTCAATGTTTTCACCTCAGTAGCTCCTATGCCCCTGCCCCAGCCTGTTTACCCCGCCTCCCAGCTCTTCTGAACCGCGGTCTGTGTGATCCTTCCAGCAGCCTTGTGTGCCCCACTTTGTCCATCCCCACTATAACCCATGTGCCTCCTCACCTGGCTCTGTGGGCAAGGTGCTATGAGGAAGGCAGCTTCTGCCCTCTCTCTCTCTCTCTCTGGCTGGCTGCTCTGGTCTGTGACCCAGCTGCCCTCTCTTCTGGTGCCACATCAGCTCGTACTGGGCAAAAGGTGTAATTGCAACATGACCCCTCTTGTGGCTTCCCATTGCCTCCGTGTCAGAATCAATTATTGGGCAGTGGGAAATCTGGAGAGGACATTAATTTTGGGCTTGTGCAGTGGCACAGAATTCACCTAGCAGTAACTCTGGAAGAATCAGGGGCTTAACCCTTTGCCTGTAATAATTTATACAGCAAGTAGAGAAGCATAAACAAACTTAAATTACTCTCTGACAAAAGAACAGTATGTTTGTATAGGGCAGGGGTAGGCAACCTATGGCATGGGTGCCGAAGGCGGCATGTGAACTGATTTTCAGTGACACTCACACTGCCTGGGTCCTGGACACCAGTCCAGGAGTCTCTGCATTTTAATTTAATTTTCAATGAAGCTTCTTAAACGTTTTCAAAAACCTTATTTACTTTACATACATCAATAATTTAGTTATATATTATAGACTTGTAGAAATGAGAAATTCTAAAAACATTCAAATGTATTACCAGCACACGAAACCTTAAATTAGAGTGAATAAATGAAGACTCGGCACAGCACTTCTGAAAGGTTGCCGACCCCTGGTATAGGGGGTTACTGGAGAGAGGAGCAGCTGAATTCAGAGCAAACTTTTCTCTCTGAGAAAGAATGACAAGTGCTCCTGCTCAAGGCTAAAACTTGGAGCCATTTGCTCCAAAACCACAGGTGTTACCTCTTAAACTTAGGCGACTTGCCAAAGGTCACACAGTGAGTCAGTGGCAGAGATCACCCTAAACTCCACACTGCTATCAGAAATGTTTTTGCATGTTGCCCTGACAGCTAAGATTTACTTGTAAGCGTAAGTCAGTGCAGGCTGACCATCTGGATCAGCAACCAGTACTGGCACAGAAACTCTGCTGACTCTAGGCCTGGCTTGTGAGAAGCTGAGATCATGCCCAGGTCTCCAGCAAGGCTACTAAGCACAGAAGGTACCACAGCCTGGGGCTGGAGGGGTGCTTTGTATCATGTGTTTCTCACGTGCTTTAGAATGTCCTGTTATACAACCCTCTGAAAATTACTGGTTTTTCCCCCTTCTAACTCTGGCAGCATTGGTTAAGGCCCTGTCTGCTCTGAGGCAAGATAAATTCTCCAGCAAATTGGAAATTCCGTGGCAGATTCAGAGAATTTAAAATATTGAGGTTTCTATTAAATTAAAAATGAAAAGGACTAATTCTCCTACTGCAGATATCCCTTCTTTTATTTATTTTGATGTTCAGTTGTGGACAGCATAACTGAGTTGTAGAAGCTGTCAGTGGCCCAGAGAAAAGGATGCATCTCTTCCTTCCTTCTTTTGCCCCCTTGTGTCCTGGAAATGGTGACAACGTTGTTTTTCATGAGGGATGGGGCAGAATAAATGTTCCCCACCTGTGATGTTCCTCCCCTCCTGTCTACCAGGCCCTTTGAGGCCCCCTGCTGGAGGCCTGATGGTCCTACCACACCCTACCCCAGGAAAAGGAGCAATGAAAGTGGGTCCTCCAGGCCTGCCTAGAAAGGCTGCAGGGAGGCAACCAATCAGAGTACAGCAGGTCCAGTTAAAAGGAGCTGCAGGGCCTGAGCAGGTTAGTTGCTGGCTGAGACTAGGAGGTAAAACTCCATAGGTAGTGAGACTGGGGAGAAACCTTGCTCAAGCAGGGACAGGACTGTTACAAGTTCTCTGGGCAGAGGCCTGAGAGGAGATCCTGAGAAATCAAAACAGAGACTGTGAAACTCTCCAGGCAAGGAGGTCTGGGGGAGACCCTGTTTAAACAAAGAGGAAGGGGCTACGTGGGAAGTGGCTCAGGGAATAACAGCAATTTGTGCAGGAAGCAGCACTTGGCTGCTATTTGTAGGGTCCCTGGGTCAGGACATGGGGTAGTGGGCTGGTCCTAGTCCCCCATGTGTGTAGCCAAAGCCTGGAGAAGGGGATAAGGCTTGTTTAGAGGCCCACATAAAGGGCAGGTCTTAAAGGGGTCAGTGAGAGCTGCTCAGGACTTAGCGTCTCCAGGAGAAAGGGGGCACTGCTCTGTACCAGGACAGGCATGGACTTAAAGCAAGCCCAGTAAGGGCTGAGAACTGACCCCAAAGGCCGGGCTAAAGATACAGACATGGGCAGAGTGCTAAACCCTGTTGGATTTTTGTTACCCTGGAAGGGGTTTTTTCGTGCATGTTGACTATGTGAGACTCAACCAGAGGGCCAAGCTAGTGAAGACCCACTTGATGAGAACATGGGGGGCACCAGGAAAGGAAAGTGCAGGATCGCATGTAGCCAATAGAAAGCACTCATGAGAGGTGAGTGCATAGTCACACCACTTCACAACTTTCCACCCCTCAGCCTCCCTGACACAATATCCCCCATTACACAAACATGTTACTGACATTTAAGTAGTTAACTAGCTTGCTGACATCTAAATTGCTACCCCAGGGGTTCAGAGTAACATTGTTTTGTGATGAAAGGGATAATTCACACTCTGAAGCGCTATTGTTTCAGGCTGTCTAGTGTCGAGCTGTATTCTGTTCACGCTTAGGTTTCTTCACAAGCGTAAAGACAAGAAACTTAATTCTTTTTAATGGAAGCTTGTATTCTGCACCAGTAAGTGGTAGACTATATGAGAAGTAATCCCCAAACCACCCACACAGGTACTACAGGTGCAATCCTACCATTAACCTTAGGCATGTCACTACATCCCTTGTATTGGTTTGTTATTCCTAGGTCAATTCCACCTTCTTCCAAGTTATAGAAGGGAAATAAGTAGGTCAAGTTGAGAGACTTGTAGAGTTCTCTCTTTTTCTGGGTTGTTGCGTGGAGGTTGCTGATGGTGCCCTCTGTAGGAGCAGCCACACTTCGCTAGTTATGGTTGGTAGGATCTGAACATGACATTAATCCTACATTTGATGAGTGCTTAAAGATGGAGCCCATGGGAAAGCCATGGTAGTTCGTTTTTGTGTCTGTGCCAGGGACAGAATTCTTGCCACTTTACAAAAGAGAGACTATGACCTAAACTTTCAAAAATGGCTACTAATCCTGGGTGCCTCCATTTTGGGGTGTTGAACTGTGATATGCCTGGGGCATCATTGTCAGAGGTGCTGAGTACCTGCAGTTCTGATCAAAGTCATTGGAAGCTGGAGCAGCTCTGCAGCTCTGACCATCAGGCCCAGGTGTTGCAAGGTAGGAACCCAAAATTGAGGTACCCAGAATTAGTAGCCACTCTTGAAAATTTTGGCCTAGAATGAGGCCACTGGGTGGCACTGTGGTCCAGCGGTTAGTCCTTATGAAAGGCACTACAGTATTCTAGAGTAATGGCTGAAAACAGTACAGCTTGCAACAGCAACACTGAGGAATTACTGTAGAAAACTAGTTCTTTAAATAACAGTAGAGATCTAGCAGTCGTGGTCTTGATCAAGATTTTTTTTTTTTTTTAAATGATGTGATTTTTGGTTACCTCAGCCTTAAGGTGCCCAAGTGAGACACCTGAAAGGGGTCTGATTTTCACAGGGGCTGGAAGTGCTCAGCACTTTCTGAAAAACAGGTTCCTCAAGTGCCTCAAATTGGACGTCCTAAATTACTAATAATCTTGGGAAATCTTGTTCTTTGGCAGTAACCCTGGTTGTGACAGTGACTTTTTTGACCTTGGAGTTGTCATCACATCTCTAACCCTCTGTCAGTTAAAAAAGGAGTTGATAGTAGTTACCTACAGTGGGATGTTATAAGGAACACTTACATGTTTGTGAAGCACTACATAAGTACAGTGTGTTAAGGTCTGTCCAGGTAGAGATGGGAGTAGAATTATCTCCCACCCCTATACTGAATCAACTAGAATATGTAGCTTCACAGGGGAAGCAACAGTGACTGGCAACTCCTCCAGCTTTTTTTTTTTTAAACTATCCCTGAGTGTGGCTTTTTATACAAGAGGCTTTTTTGCATATGTCACTGCCAAGAATGTTCATTATGCCAACGATATTGTGAAAAATTTAAATTTCAGGGATGTGAAATCAAATTGCAAAATGAATTGGTAAAAAAAAAATTGGCCTTTTTACTTAACAGATTTTAAAGCCATTTCTGAAAGACAAGCATGTACAAGAATGAGGCAAGTGTCACTACTTCATTTGCTACATTAATGTGGAAATTAGCCATTGCACCTCATGCACTATTGTATCCCATGTTCCCTGCATTGCATTCATGCACAGCCATATACCACATCCACTGCCTCACATGCATTGCACTGAAAAAGCTGGCCAGAAGATTATTGTACCTATTTTTCCCTTGGCACTTGGAAGAAGTTCTAACTGGGCCTTTCATCTTAAGATAGTTGTGGAATCTCCAGTTTAATTAAAAATTCCTGACTCTGAGCAGTTGAAGCATCACATTCATGTCCATGCAAAGTCTTAAAAAACCCATAAGGTGCTACTGATAGCCTGAGGGTTAGTAAATTGTGCTTCTGAAGCTGAATTATTAAATGGGGTAAGTTGTTGCTCTTGTTGCCTTTTAAAGCAAGCTGCCAGCAATTTACCAGCCACCTCTCATGCTGAGGGTGTTCCTTGGAACAAGCAGTATTCTTTCCCTTTCTTTACAAATGCGATTTAGTAGAATAAGGCACTAATTCTTATTTCCTCATTAACTTATTTCCTCATTTTCCCCTCTACATCCCTTCCCCTCCTCCCCAAATGAGTAGCTTTGGCTACACCCACCCACATCTCTGTGTCTTCCACAATGTTGTAGATGAAGCGGGCATGTCTAACTTCCAGTGTAAATAGCTTAGTATTAACATGGGAAGAGAATTTAAATATAATATGTTTAGTGAGACAATGGGGTGACAGGTTAAGATCCCCTCAGCTGACTAAACAGGCTAAATTAAAACATTAACTAGGAAGTGGATTGATTTAGCACATCCTCAACTGGCAGGGCTTCTGTGCAGCTCCTAGAGCAAATTAAAGTTGATCTCCATGCGTAGAAGGTGGTATAGAGAATGCTCCCTGCTTCTCTCCTCCACTGCGCCTCTGCTCCCCCCACCCCAAACAGTGCAGCAGATCTTGCAGGTGAAGTACTATGAAATTTGTATATAGGCTTGGCAAATTCAATATTTTTTATAATCTTGATGTTTGTTTTTAAGCAGTTTTAAAATTCCTCATTTAAAATTTCACTGATATACAAAATTATAGGCTTTAAGCATTTTTTAATTTTTATTGATTTTAAATTTTCACAGTTGTAGGAAAATATGGGTGGGGTCAGACCATTAGGTGAGTCACATAATTATTTAACAACACTGAGATTCCACTGGTAAAGCTTGATAACAATTAGAACACATTGTCAACATCATGTGTCAAAAAAATACAGAGCAAATATCATTAAATCAAACTCTAAGTTCTTAGGCAAAGGAAAATACTGCTTATCTATATATTTTGATTATTGTTGATGGAAATAGTTTTTCATTGGTTTGTGTGCATATAGTGAAATCAACATTAGGCTTGGCAGGATTAGATTTTTATTGCTAAAATTTATACCTCCCTGTGTCAGCAGAAGGCCTGGCCCATACAAAAAATCTTCCCTCATGTACATTGGTTGCTGGCTAGCCTAGAGCTGTGTGGATTTATAGATGGCAGTGAGTGGAAGTATAAAGAATGTAAATGCGATATAGGTTGCATACTTTGGACTTGTCCTCACGTATGTTATAGAATAATACAATTCAGATAACAGTGCATCAAGTTTAGTAATGCCTTATGTTTAGTAATAGCCCTATATTTTGGTGCTTGATTTTAACTGCATACCAAAGGTGAGTTCCTGTTAAGGAAAAATGGATAGCATCATCACTATCCTATGCAAAACAGTCTGCCTCTTAGATGGGAACAGCCATTGCTGACTAACATTGAGAGATTTGATTTGGAAGAGTTGATGCAGAGATTTATGCTGTGTTGAGAACATGGCATGATTCCAGCAATGTATGAGAGCAGCCGTTCCCATGCTGTGGTTCATGGAGAACTTGCTGGAGGTTACATTGCCTCCTTATTTATAGCTGCAAAATTCATTCTCCTAAACTGATGGGTACTTGAGATAAGTGTGAACAGCAATGACTCATATTCCCAGGTTTGTGTGCGCGTGCGCGTGCAGGAGTAAAGTTAGGGAGGTTCATACAGTAGAATCGACTATGAAAATTTTATCCAGTAATATATTTGTATCTCTTGTATCTGTAAATTATAGCATGGCTATAGTAGTTGACACCAGGATTAGTTAATATGTAAGGGTTTACAGATTTCTAAAAGGAAATGTGAGTAGGCGGGATTAGAAAGGGAACACCACACTATGGGGAAGGATCGATTTTCAGCAGTCAGTGGCTTTAAAATGGGCATGCATGACCACATGCACAAAATGACTTCTGCTTCAACTTAAATGCTGATTATTATTTTTTATTTAATTAATCCCACAGTCAACTTTCCTTGCTATATTGTGGAGGCATCACAGGAGCTGCATCATTAAGGCTGGGGTGAGACTTGCACTTTAAGGCAGAGATTTGATCACTTTGTTATAGATGAATAATGTAGCATGTTCTCACCAAACTTACAGCACTAAAAATACAGAATTAATGTACTGGAATTGACAAATAGTTGTCTATTTACATTGAAATGTTTGTTTTTAAATGGATTTGTTGACAAATGTTTGTAAAATGCAGCAGGGCTATAGTATATACAGAGCCTATAGATTATATAGGGCTTATTCCATCCAATTTACACTTGAAGACAACTTTTAGTAGCATTCAAAATAAAGTATCCTTTTAAAAATCCTAGGAAATGAAGTAAACTTTATTAAATGATGGTGGTTGCTATGTGCAATTCAAGAGGGGATATTAAGCACCTTCTTAAAAACTCAAAATATATAAAAGCATGGAAAGTGCAAGCTAAAGTTACAGAAACTATTTTGGCACTAATCTTAACATTTGATCCCTGCACACAGACTATCAAACAGAAACGTTCTCAATGACTATCACCCAAACAACCTTGACTCTGACCTTGGATTGATGTAGTATGTAGCCCCATCCAACTTCCACTGATATCTTTCCACTGACTTTTTAATAGGTGTTGGACAGGACCCTTATGTGCTAAGGCTTCTGTTCAAGGAAGGAGGCGAGGGAATCCATCCAAATACTCTACAGTAGAGGTTCCCAAATGTTTTTTTTTCTTTTTGCTGTGCATCCGTTGAGAGACTCTTTTCCCATGGGTGGCCCTGTTCTAAGAAACAATAATTTTGCAGATGCCTGGGGTCCAAGAGCCCATCCCAGCTAGACCAACCCACTACTCCTTGGCCTGCAAGCACCCCCTGGTTGGGCCATGAGCCGGGCAGGTGTTTCTTCATCCTTCTTGTTCTTCCAGCCTGGTACCAGCAGCATGAGCTGACATGGGCGACTCTGTTAGTGAGAGGAGTTCTTACTTTATCAACACTATTTTGAAGAAACAAGAAAAAATTAACTCCTCATGTCCTCCTGATAACCTGGTCATACCCCCAATTTGAAAACCAAGGGTCTACAGTACAGTTACAGAAGGACACCTTTCTGTCTTCTCAGGTCTGTGCAATCCTGTATGTGTCTCTTTCTTCTCTTCTTTATGCTCTGGCCATGGTGCTGAATGGCAAGAGAAAAATATTTGGACCAGCCCAAAACAATAATCACAGATACCTGGGTTGGACACTAACCTCCCACCAGAAATTGCTGAGAGGGGATATCACTCAGCACACCAGGTTTGTTCTGGGTGTGCACAGCTGTCTGCCTATTTGGTGACTTGCTTGCCTTCCCAGAAGCATTTTAAGTTCACCCGCTCCCTTCCCACTACATTGTGTTTGCCAAGGAGTCTCTGGATCCCTGTTTAAAGGCTTAGAATGAAGCACAGCTGATTGAATCACTTAAGTAGATGGATCTCTTTGTTGTGCTTGGAGGGCCAGTGTAAATCAAGCAACAGTCAACAACTCTATCAGAGTAAAGACAGCAGTGTCAAATGGCTGCTTGAATGCAATGGGTCTTGAGGGCTGCAAAGAGTGCCATAGACAGTGATTAGGACATTGGAATTGTGCCAGTCCTTAGTATGATGTTGTAGAATTTCAGAGCATCAATTAGAGCTGTCAAGGTTCCTTCCCCACTCTGAACTTTAGGGTACAGATGTGAGGACCTGCATGGACACTTCTAAGCTTAATTACTAGCTTAGATCTGGTACACTGCCACCATCCAGAATTCCAGTGTCTGAAGCACTCTCTTTCCCCCCAAAAACTTTCCCCTCCCTGGTTTGCCTTGAGGGACTTCACCAATTCCCTGGTGAAGACAGATCCAAACCCCTTGGATCTTAAAACAAGGAAAAATCAATCAGATTCTTAAAAAGAAAGCTTTTAATTAAAGAAAGAAAGGTAAAAAATCATCTCTGTAAAATCAAGATGGAAAATACTTTACAGGTTAATCAGATTCATATAGCCCAGAGGAACCCCCTCTAGCCTTAGGTTCAAAGTTACAGCAAACAGAGGTAAAAATCCTCTCAGCAAAAAAGGAACATTTACAAGTTGAGAAAACAAAAATAAGACTAACACGCCTTGCCTGGCTATTACTTACAAGTTTGAAACATGAGAGACTGATTCAGAAAGATTTGGAGAGCCTGGATTGATGTCTGGTCCCTCTTAGTCCCAAGAGCGAACAACCCCCAAAACAAAGAGCACAAACAAAGACTTCCCTCCACCAAGATTTGAAAGTATCTTGTCCCCCTGTTGGTCCTCTAGTCAGGTGTCAGCCAGGTTTACTGAGCTTCTTAACCCTTTACCGGTAAAAGAGGTATTAACCCTTAACTATCTGTTTATGACAAGAGCCAGAAGTGCAAATTCTCTGCCAGTGTAAATTAGCATAGCACTACTGACTTGAATAGAGCTGTGCCAAGTGACACAAGCAGAAAATTTGAGTTGGAATGTGGAGAAGTTGTTTAGCTGGATGTTTGAGGTTAGGTCACAGGGAAGAGATAAAATACTTTGATCCTCTTGTACCCATGTTCCCAACAGGAATCAACCATAGAGACTGATTCAGAAGGCAGAAAAGCAGCCTACAGCTCTGAAGCACCTTTCCAAAACCCCTTTATAGCTTGACTGTCCTCTTGTCTGACCTAATTTTCAACCTGTCTGCACACACTTATACGCAGGTCTTGAGAATAGGGCTGTTGTGGTGGTGTGGAGATGTGTGTGGCTTAATACCTGCTGGTAAAAGGGACCTTGCAAGGCACATCTTCTGAAATCGTCCCTGGGGAGCTCTGTTGTGATGAGGAGGCCAAAAGCACTCCTCTGTATGAAGCCCTGAGATCAGAGGGCACTGTCTTAACACCTTCTGTAGGGTCTGATCATGAAATAAACAGACACTGAACACTATCTATTCCCTGTGTGGCTTGTGGCTGCCTGAATCAACTGCCCTTATACGAACATGTCTCCTCCAGAAAGCTGAAAGTGCTGCAGGTAACGCAGGGAGTGCTCTGCCCACCACTAAAATGCAGCTACGTGTGGGGTGAAATGCTTAAGCGGTTTGGCAGTATCTAACAAAACTACGTAGAGCTAGAAGAGGAGCTCTCTATGGGATTTAACGTGAAGAATTTAGAGAGCTGGAATGCAGTCAGCTGAGTTACAATGTGGCCAGGGCCCTGGAGTTAACAGCAGTACCCTTGTAAAAGGCTCTGGAATCTAATCCCCACAAGGGCCAGGAACTAAATCTTGTGGCTTCTCCCCCAGACAGCATCTTCAGCTGCGCAGGAGGAGGCTGCATTTCAGTGATGGTAAAAGGGATCCATAGTGCCCATCTCAGGCTGTCTACACTTAGGGGTTGTCTTCACATACAGTGCTACAGCAGCACAGCACAACTGTAGAGCGTTAGTGAAGATGCTGCTATCCAGACAGGAGAGCTTCTGGAACAGCCTTCCAAGGGGAGCAGTGGAGGCAAAAAACCTAACTGGTTTCTAGACGGAACTTGGTAAGTTTATGGAGGGGATGGTATAATGGGATTGCCTACAATGGCGTGTAGGTGATCTGTGACTGCTAGCAGCAAATAACTCCAATGGCTGGTGGTGGAACACTAGATGGGGAGGGCTCTAAGTTATTACAGAGAATTCTTTCCTGGTGTCTGGCTGGTGGCCTTGCCCACATGCTCAGGTCGAAATGATCGCCATATTTGGGGTCAGGAAGGAATTTTTCCCCAAGTCAGATTGGCAGAGACCCTGGGGTTTTTTGCCTTCCTCTGCAGTGTGGGACATGGGTCACTTGCAGATTTAAACTAGAGTAAATGGTGGATTCTCTGTAACTTGAAGTCATTACATCATGATTTCGGGACTTCAGTAACTCAGCCAGAGATTAGGGGTCTATTTCAGGAGTGGGTGAGTGAGGTTCTGCGGCCTGTAATGTGCATGGTGCCAGACTAGATGATCATGATGGTTCCTTTTGACCTTAAAGTCTGAGTCTATAATCCCTTTCCTGTCAACATAGCACTGTCTACACAGGAGGTTCAGTCAGTATAACTGTATTGCTCAAGTGTGTGGATTTTTCACACCCCTGCGCGATGTAGTTATACCATTATAGGTCTGTAGTGTAGACCTGGTTTTTTACTGCTACAACAGGACAGATGTAGCTCTTCAGTGTAGATACCACAGTGACAAGAGGGGTTCTTCCATCAACCTAGCCCTGTGTACACTGGGGGTTAGATTGGTTTAGCTGTATTGCTCGGGGGTGGATTTTTCACATCCCTGAGTGACATGGCTGGATCAACCTAACTTTTTAGCGTAGACCTGGCCTTTGTGTTGTTTGATACCAGTTTTGTTCAGGTGGACTCCAAGGGAAATGTCATTTCTTGTGGTAGCTGTATGCTCCTCTGAGAGCTTCCACCCTGTGATGGGGTGCCTGCTGCACACAATGCCTGAGTAGAGAGAGAGGGCCAATCAACCCTGTCACAGGCTGCATCTGGAGGAGAGTCTAGGCTAGGTGAGAGAGGGGATTTTTCTGACCCCAAATGAAGTCATTGTGGAAACTGAAGAAGAGCCTATTAGAGGGGGAGAATGTGTACAAAGAAGGGTGGGCGGAGAAAGCGCAGAATACAGATGATGATCTCAGCAAAAAAACAAAGCTGAGGAAGGAAATACACCAAAATGATGATGATGTAAAATCACTAGCCAGAGAAATAAGATTAGGAGATAACCTTGTCAAAGTAGCTGACTGGATTAAAACAAGCATAAGGGATATGGTAAGAGCTAGGAGGCTGCAAGATGCAGATCTTTTAGTTGAATGTAGAAACAAAGAGCAAGCTGATAAATTGCTAAAAACTAAAATGCTAGGGAAAGGTAAAATAAGTTGCCAGCTACTTAAGTATTTGACTGAGATAAAGAGGGTAATACGTGGAGTGCCATTAGTGCTGACCAGTGATGAGAGAACCAAAAGCATAGGAAAAGATCTGAAGGGTTAGTGAGCAAGCGAGCAACTAATTGGTAAAGAAGGAGGAGAAAGCAAGCAGGCCATCAATAGCTGTGCGGATTACATTTAAGGAGAGGCTCCACCTGAGAAAATAACAGTAGGGTGTCAGATATTCAGGAGCAGGTCATATAGTCTCCCTTAAGATGTTATAAATAAGGCTGTGATTTTGTCATGGAAGTCACAGAATCCATGGCTTCCAATGACCTCTGACTTCAGCCCCAGTGGCTGGGAGCTGCAGGGTCCCGCCGCCTTCCACACTGGCAGGGAGCTGTGAGGTACCCCCACCGCCTGAGGCAGCAGGCCCCCAAGCTCCCTGGCTGTCGCAGGGAGGGGGCAGGGTAACCCCAGCAGCGCCCCTCCCTCATGGGGGGCAAGAGGACCCTGAAGCTCTGAGCCCCCATGGATGCAGCTGCCCAGACCCTTCCCATTTTATCATGGATATTTTTAGTAAAAGTCAGGGATAGGTCACGGACTTCTGGGAATTTTTCTTTACTGCTCATGGCCTGTCCATGACTTACTACAAATATCCATGACAAAATCTTAGCTTTAGTTATAAATGTCAATGGTATGGGTATGTAAGCTGTTGTTTGTGAAGGGCAAACAAGATGTGGTAAAAGTGAGTGAGAGCATTCCTGTGAAAACTATATAAAAGAGATAGAGCATGGGTGGCAGGTATCATAGGCACGGGAAGGCTTTGTCTTCCCAAACAGCCTGACGTCCCCCAGCCCATGCTCCACCCCCAGGCCCCATTCTGCCTGCTGTTCCCTTTGTGCCAGAGGCTGGCGGCTGTGGTGCGACCCTGGGGCCACACCATGTCGCCTGTCCTCCCAGCGCTGGTGCCGGGGATACTCCTTTCCCCATGTCATTGGTACCTATATGTACCCCATCACTGACTCCTCACCCAGCACTACACATAAGCCTGTCTAGGTGCAATTCAGACTAAGATAACCATATCCCAGGTCTTGTTGGGACTGACAACATTGTTAGAAGTTCTGACAATGAGAAAGCAGAAACTTTCTGAAGGGTAAGTAATGATGAAAAACAAGATTAAGTTTTCCACCAGACGAAAAGGCAATTAATTGAAGAGAATCGTGATCTATTATGTAGTTGGGGTAAACGTGAAGATTCTATACTGTTTGAGTTAGTGTGGATGCAGGAATTGCAAGACAAGGAAAAGTTGAACAAAGTCAAAACTTTTAGTCATGGGAAAATTTAGTTATGGATGGACTGTGGTTTTAGGTTTTATAAACTTAAGGGTAAAAAAGAGATAGTAGGTAATAAATGAAGTGTACCAGTATATAGATTAAAAAGTGGAGTTGATTTGGTCAAAGATATACAGATGGGTCCAGAAAAGTAAAAACAGGAGGAGTAGAGACGGCATATTATATACTGAAATTGGGAATTACTACATCTAAAAGAATTATCTGACTATGTGACTGTCATGAAAACTGAACTAGTAGCAGTAATGCTAGCATTAAATTGGATCTGGGATGTATGCCCAGCAGCAGTGGTCATTTTTTTCTCAGATTCAATCTCTGGCCTTATGGCAATAAAAAAGGGTGTCTCAGTATATAGATGTGATTTAATCAACAAAATTATATTTCTAATAACAGAGTTAGTACAGATGGGGATACATGCGGCATCAGCTTGAATCCCAGCCCATATTGGGATAACATGGAATGAAATGGTGGACAAAACAGCTCCAAATGCTGCAAGAAATTGAAGGATTGTCATAGAAGTACCCTTGAGTAAACAGGAATTCAAAACCCTAGTAAAGAAAAATTTAAAAGATAAGGTGGAAGAAACAATTGATCTCCTGTTATGGGTCTGTCAGGGCTTTGAAGAAAGGGAAAAGCTTTTTGAGGAATTCAAATGTCTTAACGTAAAAATATATATATAATATATAATTTTCAGTAAAAATATCAGGGAGATGGAGTATTAAAAAGGTGCTGTTACATTACCTGAAAGAGACAGGGCAGACCAAGAAGATATAAACTGCTAAGTATTGAGGAACCATAGTTGTTAGTGGCTATAGACTATTCCAGGGATTCTCAAATGTCATTGCGCTGTGACCCCCTTCTGATAACAAAAATTAATACATGACCCCCAGAGGGGGGACCAAAGAGCCTGCCCGAGCCCCGCCACCCTGGGTGGAGGAGCCAAAGCCCAAGGGCTTCAGACCCAGGCCGGGAGGGCCTCTAACCTGAACTCTGCTGCCCAGGGCTGAAACCAAAGCCTAAGCCATGCTTGGGCTCAGGTTTTGGCCCTGGGTCCCAGTAAGTCTAACACCAGCCTTGGCAACTCCATTAAAAGGGGGTCCAGACCCACAGTTTGAGAACCGCTGTACTATTCAGTCAAGTCTGCTTTGCCATTTAAAAAAAAAATCGAAAAGAGGGGAAAAAAGAAAGGGCTGCAGTGTGAAGGCCTCCAGTCTCTCTATGGGCTTAGAGAGGGAAAGAAGGAAACTAAGGGAGAATAGAAGCCCTGGGATCCTGGTCCAGAGGGAAGAATGTACCCAGAGGAGGGTAGAGAAGGAGTCTCATAGAGGCAAAGTAGGAAGCAGGCCTGGGAAACAGTGGCAAGGTTTGGGATGGTGCAGACAGACCTTGGCCACTGATTGTAGGGGCCTTGGGCTGAAACCAGCCACTGAGGAAGTGGCACAGTCTGGGCAGTGGAACATAAAACTGCCTGAGACAGATCATCCAGTGGGACTTTCATATGCTGGAAAGGGAGGACTACAGTGACCTGGACAGAAGGCCAAGCCACAACCAGCACCATGTTGGAAAGGGACGCAATATATCCTTGTGTTCACACCCTACTGTAATAATGTTTGTACAAGGTATGCCTTGTGGGGTGTCATTTAAAAACTCATAACTTGGTGATCTATAATATCATGGCCAAAATGCTCATAGCAACATTTATAAATAAAATTATGAGCATAAGCTGAAATCATGACTGAAATAAGCTTCCTAGGAAAATCTGGGGAGTGGCTAAACCAGTTTCTCAGAGACAAAAGGCAAGCTGATGCCCCAGTCAGGTGTCAACAAGGGAGCATTACCTGCTAAGTGTCCATTCTTTGGTTAGGAAGGGGGCAGGGACAAAAATCTACATTTTAGCAACAAACAGCATAGAGTTTCCTTTGTTTACTAGACTGACTGTCACCTTGCTCCCACCTGGAAATGCTTCTGAAAGGTGGGGACAGGACTATAAAAAGAAGGGGCAGACAACCCTTTCTCAATCCACTCCCATCACATTCTCTGCACCTGACAGGACAAAAAGACGGAGCTGTTGGACTTTGGGAGGAGGTTTGGTCAGTAACCTTGCTGGAAATGCGTGGTGAGAAGTTTTGCTTCTATCTAATATAGTTTGTTCGGCATTAGTAAATGTTTTATCTTTATTTTTCTTTTAACCATTTCTGACTTTTTAAACCTTATTACTTATTCTCACTTAAAATCGCTCTGTGTAGTTAATACACTTGTTTTACTGTTTTAGCTAATCCAGCGTGTTTAAGTTGAAGTGTCTGGGTAAGTGCATTTGAGGTAACAAATTGTGTGTCCGTTATTCCTTTAGAGGAGTAACGGGCTCAGTATATTTGTAATGTCCAGCAGAGGACTGGGCAGTACAGGACATATATTTTTGAGGGGAAATCTGAAAGTGTGTTTGGATCACCCTGTGATAATCTTTAAGGCTGGTAAAAGCCAAGGTGTGGCTGTCTGGCAGGAGCTCACAGACATAGCTGGGAGTGACTTAGATGCTGGAGGTGGTTTGTGAGCCGGCCAGGTTGAAGGCTAGTGCAGCCAGGCATTGTAAAGGGCACCCCAGGTCACAAGGCAGGTGTGACACAGCTACTCATTAGTCTGGATTGTGCACTGGCATGTCACAACTTCTCAATACTATTATTATGAATTATTATTACAGAGACCTATTTTTGAACCAGGACCCTATTGTCCTAGGCTCTGTACAAACGCCGAACAGCAAGACAATCCCTGTTCCAAAGAGCTTACAATTGAAGTATTGATCCTGTGAATTTTGCTTATCTCATAAGATTCAATGGGCTCACAGCTGGGGTGTAAATATACCCCACACTAGCCTGCTGCTGCCCACTAACAGTTCCCTAGTCCACTCTGATGTACCTTGCTTGAAAAGAGGAGTAGGTTAATGCACGCTAGGGCAGTGTTACTGCCCACCAGCAGAGTCCGCATGGACACAGTGTGTGGCATCCTAGTGCCGGGTAGATCTACACCCCAGCTTACCACGAGCTAAATGTTTATGTAGACAAGCCCTTAATATCATGGATAAGCTTATGTTTTTGGGGAAGTGGTTGTGGAGGTTGTGAAATAAACTTGTGTTTTCTGGCAATCAGCACAACATCAACCTTACAATGAACAGAACTAAATTGCTCTAATTGCAGTATAAAATGAAGATAGCATATTATTGAATAGGCTTATTGCTCCAGAGGGCATAACATTACCTAAGAAGCCAGCATGATTTACAGGTGTACTCTATTGAAGAGGGTTCACGTGATATCCATCACAAACAGTCCCCTGTTACTATGACACAATCAGCCAAGATCAAATAGCAAATAAACATTGCATAATTCACCAAAGAGATCAAGGGAAATGTATAGCTATGGGATGGAACTACTAGTGGTGTGTGTGGAAAAAAGCCTTGGACTAGATGCCAAAGGCCAAAAAGCAAGGACTGGGGCAGGGAAAGTACACTGTAGATTCCAAAATAGGACCAAGTGGGGGGTGATGTGACCTTAGGGGCTATTTAGGCAGGAGTGGACAGGCAGCCCAGTTATGAGCATGCTCGCAGAAGATCTCTCATAAAGAATCTTCACATCCAGAATTTTTTTTCTTTTTTTCTCTCACCATGATAAGTTAGGAGAAGGAACAGGGACCTTCCCCCTCACATGCAGGTTCTGCAGGCCTTGCTCGGAAAGAACTCCCAGCAGAAATACTCGAGACAGTAGATTGTTTCAGTATTGAGTTGCTTTTCTCATCTACTCCTAACTTACTGGTTTATTTAGATGACTTCTCTCTTTAAAAACCTTACCACAATGTTAACACGTCCCATCTTTCTTTGCGTGATGCAGTATTTCCTTGTGACAGAGCGACCACCTTCATTCCCTAAATCTATTCTAGTCTCCAGTCAGTTTTCTCTCTCGTTTGTTTATACTGATTTATCCTTGCCCATCCTCATAGCCTCTAGGCACCCTTACATTAAGCTTAAGCCAAACTAATGTCTGAAGGAGCAATCACTATTGCTCTGCTGCCTAATCTTATCTTTCTCCTAGATGCACCTTACTCTTTCCCACATTCAAGAAAATGCTTGGATAATAGATAAGCTTTGCACTGTGTCCTAAAGGTCAACAAATATGACAGACTGATAGAGAAAGGAATTTCCGGCAAACCACAAACTTGCCACAGAAATTGCCTTGGGCCCTGGTCTCCCAAAGTTCAGATATAGGGACCCTCTGTAAGGGAAATAGCTGAACTCAGCTGTTGGGTTGGTGCATAAGGACTCAGGCAGTATCTTCAAAACACATAAATGATGTAACGGTGTCTGCCTGAGTTTTCAGAGAGCCAAAAACAATAGCTTTGGAAGGGGTGAACTTCCCCATTTATTTCAGTGGAGTTAGATACCAAAGAATAACTAATTTTGCACCTCATTAACACCCATAAGAAAGAAGAGAAAGTACCTAGTATGAAAATCTACACAATCTATTCTCAGCGACTGTACATTTTGGATGGGCCTTTCACAACACAGGGCAGGCCTGAAGGGACTTCATTGGGTTTATTTTCCTTAAGTGGGGCTCAGTTTTCAAAAGTGGTCTATTCTCTTCAGGAATATTTACATTATGCCACCAAGCTGCTGCCAGAAAACCACGGAGTTATAGGTGATGGGAAACCCTTCTCTGCATTTCTGTGGCTTTAGTTTCCCCCCCTACTGCTGTTTAATCTGCATTGTAACAATTGCACAAATGTGAGAATTGTGCATCAGCTGAGAAAAGTAGCATCCAAGACCATTCTAAAATGTCTAGCTGGGGATGGGGTGGGTTGATGGCTTTTAAACCCTCATGGCTGAGGTTTGGCATCTCTTATGGATTACTCGTACTCCAACTGTGAAAAGAAGTACTACAGGGCTAATTATCATCCATTTTAATAAGATCTTGGCACAATACATTTTAATGCTTTCTCAGGAAATAAAAAAGAATTAACCTGGTACCCATGATGACAGATCTAAGAGTGAAGTTAGTTGGCAGGAGGGGTAGAAATTTGAAGATGGGAAAGACGTAACATTTGGATTCAGATCGCCTGGGGAATTTTGTACGACTCTCAGTTCTTACTTTTCTATAATTGTCTTTAGAATGTTGTTTAAACGATTGTAAGGGTGAAACTAAAAGCCACAGAAATGCAGGTAAAAGTTTAACACACCCCTTACAGCCTCAGCGATTTGGGGTTCAGCTAAGTGGACAACCTTCCCTTTATAACCAGCTTCACCATCTTGAAGTTGTCTCCAGATGGGGCAAGGCAAGGGGAGACTTGCCTATGCTGGCCCATCAAATGCCTAATATCTAATTTACATAATATTTGCATAGTCATAATCCGTTGCTCTTTCCTCCTCTGTCCCATTCCTCCTCCCATGAGGTACCTTCTTCCCAGGCTGAAGCAAACCCACTGGTAACTCTTAGGAAAGAGAATGTCTCCCTCACAAGTTAAATACTTCCACTATGCAGCTCTCTCCCTGTACATCAATCCCACTCTCCCATAGCCATCAGATATTCCTCTCCACACATGGCAAATTCCCCGTGCTCCCCAACATTGCTTCTCTCCAACAGTCCATTCTCTCTCTCCACAGCACAATCAATGCCTCCCAAGAATCAATCACCAGCACAAAATTGGCCCCGTCCACATATCAGTGTCCCTTCAAAATACTTCCTTCCTCAAAATCAACTTGCCTTCCCCTCATCCCCCATTTAATTAAGAACATAACAGCAATACTGGGTCCGACCAATGGTCCATCTAGCCCAGTATCCTCAGGCTTTAAGGCCCGAAGGGACCATCTTGATCATCTAGTCTGACCTGATGTGCATTGCAGGCCACAGAATCTTGCCCGCCCACCCACTCCCTCCTGTAATACACCCCTCTGGCTAAATTACTGACGTCCTCAAATCATGGTTAAAACACTTCAAATTACAGAGAATCCACCACTTACACTAGTTTAAACCTGCAAGTGACCTTGCCCTATGCTGCTGAGGAAGGCAAAAAAAAAAATCCCCAGGGTCTGTGCCAGTCTGACTCAGAAGAAAATTCCTTCCTGACTCCAAATATCACGATCAGTTAAACCCTGAGCGTGTGGGCAAGACCCACAATCCTGCTTTCTGACAGTGGTCAGTGCCAGATAGTTCAGAAGGAATGAACAAAAGAGGGCAACTTTGAGTAGTCCATCCTCTGTTGTCCAGTCACAGCTTCTGGCAGTTTGAAGTTTAGGGACACCCAGAGCATGAGATTGTGTTCCTGAGCATCTTTACTAATGGCCATTGATGGACTGATCCTCCATGAATTTACCTAATTTTTTTTAAACCAGTTATACTTTTGGCCTTCTCAACATCCACTGGCAACTAATTTCACATGTTGACTGTGTGTTTTGTGAAGGAGTACTTTTGTTCATTTTAGACCTGCTTATTATTTTGATCGGATGACCCCTACTGTTATGCAAAAGGGTAAATAACGGTTCCTTATTCACTTTCTCCACACCATTCATAATTTATGTAGACCTCTATCATATCCTCTCTTAGTTGTCTCTTTTCTAATTTGAACAGTTTGAGTCTTTTTAATCCCTCCTGATATGAAAGCTGTTCCATACCTCCTAATCATTTTACTCTTACCTGTACCTTTTCCAAGCTAGTATCTCTTTTGAGATGGTATGACCAGAACTGCATGCAGTATTCAAGATGCGGGCATGCCATGGATTTATATAGTGGCATTATATTTTCTATCTTATCTATCCCTTTCCTAATGGTTCCGAATGTTCTGTTCGCTTTTTTGACTGCTGCTGCATATTGAGCAGATGTTTTGAGGGAACACAATGACTCCAGGATCTTTCTTGAGTGGTAACAGCTAATTTGGACCCCATCATTTTAGTTGGCATTATGTTTTTCACTGTTCATTGCTTTGCATTTGTCGACATTGAATTTTATTTGCCATTTTGTTTCCCAGTCACCCAGTTTTGTGAGATCCTTTTGTAACTCTTCTCAGTCAGCTTTGAACTTAACTATCTTGAGTAATTTTGTATCAACTGCAATTTTTGCCCCCACACTATTCAATTGTCTGTCCAGTTCTGTTCCCCTGCCTCCCTCCACCCCATGACTTGTGAAGAGTTCAACTCCTCATCACAAGTCCCTTCCTCCTCACACCCATTGGCAGGAAGGCAGAAGTAGTGAAAGCATATTTGTTAGAGAAAGTGGGGTTTTGTTTGTGTGTGGAGTGGGAGGTCCAGGTCTTCGGCGTCACTTCAGCGGCGGGGATTCCTTCACTCACTCTGGGTCTTCAGTGGAATTTTGGTGGCAGGGGGTCCGGAGTGAGTGCAGGACCCCTCACCGCCAAAGTGCCGCCAAAGATCTGGACCACCGCCGGGTATTCGAATCAGGCCCCGCAGTTCCTAAAGCCGGCCCCGCTGAAATATAGTCAAAGGTTGGCAAATGCCCACAACCAACCTTTCAGTTGCAACAAAGGACCAGCCAGACATGTGCTGTTGGCCCATTAAAGGGAATCTACTCTCCCAACGGCCATCCCAAAGACTTCTCAGAGAGAGCATGTATGCAATGGGGACTGCCTGACCCCCATATCACTGGAAGCTGGAAGAAAATATCAGAGGGGAAGTGACATCACAACTTGGCATCTCTCCTGTCACACCTTTGTCTGGAAGACGAAGACTTTGACCTGGGAAAAGGTGGTCCCAGGCTGGAAGGTAGTCCCAGTCTGTGTATAAAGGAACTGTAATACTGTACCATTTTTCAGGATGAGCGAAGCTGTTCAATTCAACTCTTGCTTAGACTAAAAGGATTTAGAAAGCGTGCTTACTTTTGTTTTCTTAAGGTAACTATCTCTGACCTTTTATGCCTACCACTTATAATCACTTACAATCTATCTTTCTGTAGTTAATAAATCTGTTTTATATTTTACCTAAAAGGGTGTTTTGGTTGAATGCTTGGGAAATCTCAGCTCAGGTTAACAATGGCTGTTGCACATCCACTGCCCTTTTGTCTCGGTGATAAACAAGGTAATGAGTTTATGCTGGCCAGGCTTCTGATCAGTGCAAGACAGCACAGTTCTGTGGTGCAAGACTGCGGGGAATTGGCTGGAGCCTCCTTATTGATGGTACGTGAGTGGCTGGGAGATCATTCATGTAACACAGTTGGTTGGGGCCTTGCCTGCGGATTCTGTGAAAGTGCAGTGCCTGTCAGAGGCTTGTAGCTTGACATCAGTGTCACAAAGTGAGAGGCAGCCCAGGTTGGTGGGTTCGGAGTCTCATAGTCAAGGGTGCACCCCGGGGACCCTGTCACAGGTAGTTTTAAGGGATTTTCCTTTAAACCTGGCTATAATAATTAGTTCTTCCCAACATTTTAACTTTTGCTTGCCTGTGCAGTGTGTGTGGGTTTTTTTGTTTTTGTTTTTGTTGTGGCGGAGAAAATTGGTTAACTATGTAATTCAAGAATTGTCTGTGTTAATGTGGCATGATACATTTAACTCAGTTTGGAGTTCTGTGACTACCTTCGCTAGCTCATCGACATTATAGCAAGCAATTAACTTGTCCCTTCCTCATTTTTTGAGTTATTCTCTTTTCCTTTGGAAAGCCATGGTGGTATACTGCTAGATTAACAAGCTTTTATTCAGGCATAAAGTCAAGATGATACAGTTACCGATCCAATAAGATAAAGGGCTTGATAAAATAGGTATTTGGAATAAGGCTAGGGAAGGTGCCAACTGTGAAAATACTTGGTAAAAATACACAGACCAGGAGTCAGGATTCATTAGTTAATGTATCCTTCTTCTTTAAATCATAATGCCTGTTAAGGATACGGGTGATGTGGAAGCAAGTAAATCCCTGCTCTTCTCTTTCTCCAATGTTAAAGTATTTTCTTAAGTCATTAAGTACTATTTAGAAAATGATACATTCTAAATTCAGCCTGCAGCCATCGCTGATACTGACAAGAGTTCTAATGCCTCAGCTGCAGGTTGCCATTCCAATTCCTTGGAAATTAGCGTCAGACGGGGGAGAGTCCTTTGAAATAACCTAAAGCTACTTTAATGGAATGCAACTAGCTCTGGCTGGAACAGCTAGAACTTAGTTGTCAAGGAGCGTGCAATGCTGACTCGAGCACATTAGGCATGAAATACTGGCGATAGGGCTCTTTTTAAAGCTAGATGAACCATAAAGGAAAAATAAAGTGAAGTGGAGCCATCTCCCACTTCTAGGGATCCATCTTAATCGGGTAGGGAGGAGCATAAATTCTATTGCTGCCAGGGCAGCGCTGAGACTCCACCAGGTACAGGGAGTATGTACAAGGCAGGCAGAGGTGGGGACCAGAGTCAAGGAGAGGCAGCTGCTTGTAAAGAAGTTGCTGGGTATAACTGCCTTCTGAACAGTCCTGAGAGAGCCAGGAGCTCCTCTGGAACAGTGTAATCAGGCACATGTTCAGGCTTCTCCTTGGCAGCCAGGAGAAAAGAAGCCCATAAGTCATGCCAGGTGCAGGGGAAAGTCACTGCTCAGCCTCTCCCCTGGTTCCCTAGTAGGACTCTTTGCAAGCGCTTATGTACTTGTATATGGTAAAATACTTCATCACGGGGAGCTATACATCTACACAGATATATTACATAGAGTTACTGACCACCTGTGAAAGAGGGATTCTTGCCACTACACCAAAGATCAGGATAGATATAATAATGTAAACGTTTTAAAACAAATGCTATGTTTGAGATTTTTTTCTCCCATTGCTTCTTCCTGGGACCATGTTCTGAAATTTGTGACAGATGCCAACAGAAAAACAGCCGGGGGCCTGAGGGATAGTCACAGCTTAAAACACATACTGTCAATAGGGAGAGCTATGTCCCTTCAGAAGGGGTGGCCCAGGGCTTTGTTGTTAAGTGGTAGTGCAAATAATCCCCTTGGGGGCTGGGAGAAAAGACCCGAGTAGGGCATCTGAGATCAGTAAGGTCACTTCAGAGCTCCCGTAAACACAAGCCCCTTGAGACCTGCATTCTGCCCAAAGGAGGAGCCAGTTGTGGAGAGTGTGAGCAAGAGGCCCTTGGTCCTGAGGTTTGAGCCTGCTGAATGGAGGGGGGTTGTTACAAGGAGGGAGAAAATTGTTCTCCTTAACCTCCGAGGGTAGGACAAGAAGCAATGGGCTTAAATTGCAGCAAGGGCCGTTTAGGTTGGACATTAGGAAAAACTTCTCAACTGTCAGGGTGGTTAAGCACTGGAATAAATTGTCCAGGGAGGCTGTGGAATCTCCATCATTGGAGGTTTTTAAGAGCAGGTTACACAAACACCTGTCAGGGATGGTCTAGATAATACTTAGTCCTGCCAGGAGTGCAGGGGACTGCACTTAGATGATCTCTTGAGGTCCCTTCCAGTCCTTTGATTGTATGTTTCTTCAAAACCCATTTTATTAATATGGTTTCCATTCAGCATTAAGGATGGAATTGGCCTATTGCTATTCTCACTGGAGTCGGAGGCTTTTACCAACTACTTCAATGGCAACAGAGTTAGGCTCACACCAAGTGCTTGTGAAAGTCTAATCACAAAGGCTTTGGAAGGCGCTGGGGTTAAGAAAAGCTGGGTTGTAGCACAAAGATCGGGTGGCTTGTAGAATACGAGAATCCTGTGCAGGAAAGAACCCTCCTGTCTGAAAGAATCCATGTTGGTAGAGAGGGGTGGAGGGGAAATCCTTAATTAAAATAAACCACAAAGAGAAATGTCTAAACTACTGGGGTTATGCTGCAAAATGAAGATTATCTTCCATTACCCTACAGAAACAGCAGATATAGGAATCCCTTGCTCCTGGGATCAGGCATCTGCAGTTCATGTTTCTAGAAGGGGGTTGTCCTCACAGCATTAACTCTTGTGTTGTATTGCATGCATTGCTTCACGTTGACTCCATTATCTCAGATTACATGCAGGCAGCACAATCCAATGGATCAGAAAAGTGGCACTCTTTAGTTAGTGTTCTACCTGCTTGTTGCCATGTATTTCTTTGCAAATCCCCACTAGAGAGGAAAATTCCCGGGGAAAACATTCCTCACTGATGCCACCTGTGTAAGCAGTTCAGAGATGGGTAAATGAAGTGAAAGAAATGGCAAGTCTGTTGCCATCAGTTATTTAAGGAAGTGTTGTCCAGTGGGGAGGCAGTGTAGTATAGTGGATATAAACTAGGATTCAGGAGACGTGGGTTCTGTTCCTTGCTCAGCCATTGGCCTGCTGGGTGACCCTGGGCAAGTCACACCACTGTTTTGTGCTTCAGTATTCCCATCTATAAAATGGGGATAATGATCCCAACCTCTTTGTAAAGTGCTTTGAGAATTACTAATGAAAAGTGCTATATAAGAGCTAGGTGTTGTTGGGATTAGGAGTGAAATCCTGGCCTTCTTCAAGTCAGGCATAGTTTTGACATTCAGAGGGGCCAGGATTTTATCCCAGTGCTCCAGAGTTCTTCTTCAGATACTGCCACTGAATAACTGTAAGCAAATCACTTAACTTTTCTATTCCTTGATTTCTGTATCTATAGGTAGGGTTAAAACCTGCCTTGTAGTGCAGGACTAGCATTTGTAAAGCACCTAGGAATCCTTAGTTGAGGAGTGCTCTGTACTACAGTAACTTCCCACTTAATGTCCTCTTGCTTAATGTTTCGATCTTGCATCCCTGCTTCATTAGAGAACATGCTCATTTAAAGTTGTGCAATGCTTTGCTATAATATCGTTTGGCTGCTTGTTTTGTCCACAGCTGGCAGCCCCCCTATCAGCTCCCCTACACTCCCCCAGCACCTCCTGTCTGCCAGCAGAACCCAAAGATCAGCGCCTTACCCCCTGCTCTCCCCACCTGCCTGCCTGCAGCAATCAGCTGGTTTGTGGCATTCAGGAGGGAGGGGCGAGGAGCAAGGACTTGGTGCACTGGCTCCCTCTCCCTCCCCTGCCCCCTGAATGCAGCAAGCCAGCTGATTGCCGCAGGCAGGAGATGGGGGGGGGGATGAGGAGGAGGAGCGGGGATGCGGTGTGCAGAGTAAAGGAGGAGGAACTGGTGGTGGGGGGAGAAGAGGCAGGTTAAGGGTGGGAGCTGGGGGGAAGAGGTGGAGTGGGCGGGCCAAGGGTTGAGCCCCACCGCGCCTAGTGCTTGCACAGTAGGGGAAGCTGCCACTGAGCAACGTACTTCTCCTAGGCTACAGCACCTTCAACCTCCTTGCCTGCCTCATTGTCTGCAGTGCCAGTGTAGGGTAAGATGGGGCACCTCCCATTGCTTCATACTCAGGAATGATGTTTGTAGTATTAAATTGTTTCTTTAAAATTGTTTAAAACTTATACCTGTATTAAATTGCTTGTTTAAAATGTATATAATGCCTTTTGTCTGGCAAAAAAAAAAAATATCCCTGGAACCTAACCACCCCCTATTTACATTAATTATAATGGGGAAATTGGATTCGCTTAACGTTGTTTCGCTTGAAGTTGCATTTTTCAGGAACATAAGTACAACATTAAGCAAGGAGTTACTGTATTATAGAAGTGGTATCAGAGATTCCAGAGTTAAGGCTGTGTTTACTCTTATGGTGCCGATTTAATTTTCTGGAAGGTTGGAGGTAAATCTTTCCACTAGTTTATGAGCTCAAAGTATTAAATGTTACTCTGTTTTTACATTTTAGGGCAGATGTCTCATTCTCCCCCCGCCTTCCCTCCGGCTGTGTTTGAACACTTGAAATTTTAGGTGGCTGTAGATCTAAACAACATCTCATGCTTTGGTGAGCATTTTTTTAAAAGTAACTTTATTACAAACAAAATTATTTGCACTATTTGTCATTCCAGTTTCTAAGCATTGCCATGGAAGCCAATGGATAAAACATTATTTGTGAAACACTGAGAGATAAAATTGTACACATCAAAACTCTGGCATTTAAAATCTTAACACTCTTCTAAGAGGAAGAAAATTGTCTGGTTAGCGGAGTTCAGAGACTTGCAGAAGCAGGGAGCTTATTCTAGCAGCACCTAGAAGCCCAAACTGGGAACAAAGCCTCGTGGGGCTAGGCACTATATAGCCCAAGTCAGAATAGACAGATCACTGAGTCTATTAAGCTATGTTTACACTACCGCGGTAAGTCAACCTATGCTACGCAACTCCAGCTACATGAATAACATACCCTAGGTCTAGTTACTGCGGGGTCTACACCGCGGGGAGTCCCCGTCGAGTTACCTTACTCTTCTTGTCGGTGGTAGACTACAGAGGTCGATTGGAGAGTGATCTGCTGTTGATTTGGCGGGTCTTCACTAGACCTGCTAAATCGACCGCCGGTGGCTCGATCTCAAAGTGTTGATCCTGGGTGTAGTGTAGACGTCACCTTACTTTCAATACCACCAGATGAGGGGTTCAGCTTGCACATGAAGAGTGCGAGGCAAATAGTAGTAGAGGGAAATTCTCATTCTCTTGACCATCACGCCCTTTATTCTTGGCTATAGAAACACTGTTCAAAGTTTTTTAAACCTCCCCCTCCCCCCCCGCAACCTACTTGGTGGCTTTTCCCACTCAGAACTGGTTTTTACTGGCTAGGTGACTGTGTTCCTCATGTGTTCTCCCAAAGTTGATTGGCCAATAAAGTAAAATGTCACAATGAGAATATTTTGATCCCCTATCCATTGTGGGAGGGAGAAGGGGGCCAAAATAAATGGTGTAATAGGCCTCATTTTCAAAAGAGTTTCTCCAGCCTGATTCATGCATGCTGACCTCTGATTGTCTTTCATGAGCTAGGTGTACATGCAGTGTGAGCATTTGTGCTTGCTTTACCTGTTGCACTGAGAAGTAGAAGTGACTGGCTGGGTTTGAGGCTGGATTGGAGATGGGTTACTAAGCTTTGGTTAGGACTGGAAGCTGAAATTCACATTTAACTGGGAATGGAAGCAGCAGCTAAGAGTCAAAACCTGAAGCGCTAAGCTCTTCCCACTACGGCCCCGCGGCAGATTTTTAAAATTCCCAAGGGCTTGCTCCGTCAATGTAACTCTCTACTCTGGCTAAAAGCTCTTCTGCATCATCTTCTATTACTTTAATTCATGAGGGTCCTGTGTTCCCATATAAAAGTTTAAAGATCATGTCACAGCAGACTGACTGAAAACCCTTGTGCCTCACGCCATTGAAAGAGTGCAGGTATTCAAATGGAAATACCCATCTTGTCTTGTACTATTTCTGGCATATTAGATACTATGTAGATTATTTAAAATTGATTCAGTTTGATGTAATTTACATGCTGTATATTATCTGGCCAATGCTAGCATATTACAGGGACTGCTTGGACAGCATCACAGTAGTGGTTTGTTGTCATTGGCAATGCTGTTACTGAGCCAACTTTTCGATCCGTTTTAACCATTAAGCTGAGTGGCTTGCCATGTTCATCTGCCCTGACCTTCATGATGGCATGATAGACTGAATGCATGATGTGTGAGAACAAAATTACACATCTATTTCCACCTACTGTTTCTCAGAATAGTATAATTATGGTTTTAGTAATCAGAATTAAAAAAATTATTTAGTCCTGCCATAATTGTGTGATTCTAACCTGCAATTATTGAATGGAACCTTTGGCAGCATGAGATGCAAAAATTGGAACTGATATTCTCAGAATTATATAAAATAAAGCTGGGTAGCGTGTTGGTGCAATTTGTCTGCGATAGCTACACGTACCAGAAACAATGAAAAGCAGAAGGTAATAACAGAGCTATAAAATAGGCTCTATTTTTGAGAGGAGATTTAGCTTGAAAAAATATGGGACAAATGTATCTTTGAGTCATTCGATTCTCCCTCTTAGAGAGGCTAAGAAACATGTAGCCACAAAACATGCTGTAGTTGCTAAATTTGATAAGATGTGCTTTATTGTAGTGTAACTGTGACACTCTTAGAGGGCATGTCTAAACACAAACAACATTTTTCTACTCCTGTAAAAATGCTAGCAAGTGAGCAAACCATTTATGCATATAATCAATCAAAGATATGTACAACTCTGCACAAAGAGAGTGGACCTTTTACTAAGACATATTAAATGCAAAAAATAAAACCTGTTTAATGCAAGGTTGTGGCTGAGAGTTTAAAGGCAGAGTTCTTTCCTACACACCTGTGCACAGTGGATGTAAAATGCTACCATTGGTATAAAAGTGTGAAGAATTCTCATCTGGTAGCATTTTTATATCCATTTTGTACACAAGCCACATGAGCTAAAATGACTTCCTAAGGCAGTGAGGAATCAGGTGCATATACCAGGAAATTTAGGGCCTGAGTCTGTTACACTGAGTAGAAATGGTCCCTTGAGTTGGCCTCTTGCACCGGGAGTCTCCCTGGATGGTGCAGAGCCAAGAATAGGTGCTCCATACCTCCCTACTCCCAGGCTCCACCATAGGTGTTGGATCAGGGTGTGACGTAGGAGAGTGGCTGGTGGGTGCATTGCACTAAGGCAATAGTCTCGCCTTCCTAGGGCCCTGATAAGCAGATAATAAATTAGAGGAGCCCTGAACTGCCCCTAACTTTACCAGAGACCAGGTTGGCCCCTGCGTGGTCTTGGAATACAGGACACATAAAGGTGGCTAGAGACACATATTGTTTCCTCTTGCCCCAGGCACAGGAACGGAGTAACAGAAAATCAGGCCCCGAGTTCCCAAAGTTAATTGTAACTCAACCACTGAAAATAGAGGCTCAGAATGAAAAAGTGCCCCCTCAGCCATTAGCTAGTGTCCAGGCGCTGTTTCTTTCCCCAGTAATATTGACAGAGATGAGCAATAATGGACTCATTGGCTTGTTACAGTCTGATGTTCATGAAGACCTCTGCTGCAAGGTTTTTTGTTTTGTTTTTAAATTTGATATGTGATAAGTGAGTCTTAAAAGCCTCAGAGTTCAGGTTGATTTCAGATAAGCCCCCAAACTCGGATGCTTTCTGAATCTGCAAAATTTGGCTGGAAATCTCATGGCAACCTTTCCTGTTGTTGTTTCTGTCACCTCCTGGTTCCATTTGGAACACGGGAATGCAGATGTGTGGGGAAAGGAATGGGGGTGTGTGCACGGGCAATGGGAGCCACAGCCTAACCATAAATTTCCAAAAGCTACAAAATACATTTTCCCTATACAGTAACTCCTCACTTAACGTCATCCCGGTTAATGTTGTTATGTTGCTGATCGATTAGAGAACATACCCATTTAAAGTTGCACAATGCTCCCTTATAACGTCATTTGGCAGCCACCTGTTTTGTCCACTGCTTGCAGGAAGAGCAGCCCGTTGCAGCTAGCTGGTGGGGGCTTGGAACCAGGGCGGACTAGCAGCCCCCCATCAGCTCCCCTAAGTTCCCTGTGTGGCAGCCGCCCAGCAGGCTATCAGTTGCCGGCAGTTCAGCTGTCCCTACCCCCACTGCCACATGCTGCTCCTGCCCTCTGCCTTGGAGCTGCTCCCGGGAGCTTCCTGCTTGCTGTGCGGATGAGGGGGGCTAATGTCAGGGTGTCTCCCTCCTCCCTGCTCCTTTACCCCATTTCCATAGAGCGGGGCGGGGGAGACATGGCGGGGGAGACATGACAGGGCTCAGGACAGAGGGAGCTTGCTAGCAGCAGCTGCTGTCTCAACTTGCTGGCCTACTTAAAAAGGCAATGTACTTAGAGTAGGGTCAGCGTACTTAAAGGGGCAATACGTGTCTCTCTCTCACACTCAGAGGTGTGGGTCTCTGTCTCTCTGCCATACTCTCTCTCCTCTCTCCATTTGTGCTGCCTTGTAGAGCACAAGGCTACATTAACAACAATGTGTTAACTCTTGAGGGCTCAGCTGAGTACTAGTTCATCACTTAGCAGTAAGGCATTCTCTGGGAAATATCCCACCCTCTGACTTCACCACCTCAGTCAAGCTTCACAATCATCATTGCTGTCTGCAGCATTTGTTTAAAACTTATAATCTGTGTGTGTGTGTGTGTAGTCTTTTGTCTGGTGAAAAAAATTTCCCCTGAAACCTAACCCCCTCCCCATTAACATTAATTCTTATGGGGAAATTGGATTCGCTTAACATCGTTTTGCTTAAAGTAGCATTTTTCAGGAACATAACTACAACGTTAAACGAGGAGTTACTGTATTTTCTTTAAGGGCAAATTGTGATTTAAATCACAACTCACTCTCTCCAGTAGCAAAATGCAATGCCAGAAAGGTTGAGGAATGAAGTGCTGCGTGAGGCTCAAATCTTGGTATTGCCAGTAGTGCCTTGAGAAGCTGCCTTGTTACCATGGCAGTTGACCACACCCATAAATCACTTTCTAAGGGCATTGCTGGGGTAAGCTCTGTATGGTGAAGCTGTGGCATGATTGCAGCAGTTAAGTCTGGACTGCAGGGAGGTTACTGGGAGTGGCTGCATCCTGGGCCCCCTTCTTCATGGGGTGAGCCTGAGCATGTGCATGAGGAGCTGCTGCCGAGCCCCTGGGCCTGCTTCACACTCCACCTCCTGCACTGGCCTGGGTAGCAGCGGCGCCACAGTGGCGGCTCCTGCTCCTGGCTCCGCTTGTGCTTCTCAACAATAAATAAGGTGAGCTTTTAATAGTATTAAATTACAGGATGGGCTGGGGTGGAAATAACTATTTGTTGTGATTTGTGCCTCACATGTGTTTGGGGGTGAGGGGAGGCTTGGTATAGGAACACTTCAGAAAGGTTTGGTATGTATTCAGGTTTAGGACTGGACACAGATTTGGGGAGCTGACTTTTAAAAAGGAAACTCAAACCAGTTTGCCCATCCCTGCAATTAATATAATGAAGAAAAGTATTCTTTGAAGTGATTTCAAACAAAAATTAACGTTCCTTGGAATCGTCCCATAAGTAGAGCGTGGGTGCTTGAGGAGATGGAGCAGACAGACTTTTAACTTTAGGAAACAGGATAGAGTGAGAAGGTAGAACATGTTTCTTGATTTCATTCACAATGGAGTAATGAAAATACCATCTTCCCCACCCCCTGCCCGTTCTCCTTACTGTCCATCCTCCATATCCCTACCACATTTGACTCTATCTAACCTTCGCCTTGGATGTCCCCCCATGACAGCTTTCTTTCTTCTGGCCCAGGAGGATTCCCCTGGTTACATTTAAAACCCTGCTCGAAAGACGACAGGGAACGAGTGTGCACTGGCCAAAAGAAGGACTAGGTCAGAAATTCTCATATTTCTTCAGTGTGGGAACCTTTCCTAATGTTTCTCAAGCTCTATACCTCTCCCGACCTTGTAAAAACCCTTGACTAATTTTAAACTTGATAAGTTCCTTGCCTCTTCTTCAGTGGATTCCTGTGGTGTTGTGATGGCTTAGGATCTGGCTTGGCTTTCTTCAGTGTGTGTTTTTTGGCAGCTGCAAATTGGCCTGGATGATATGTTTTGACTATATCTATATATCTATATAAGTGATTGATTTGTATTGGGCAGGGTGACCCAGAGGTATCCACCCCAGGCAGAGGCACTCCACTTGGCTGTTTGTTTAGCACCTAGCACAATGGGACCCCATCCTGATAGGTCTTCTGAGTGTTACCATATTGCACATATTAAATACTACTAATAAATGGCAGGTAGGAATGGGGTTAGCTAGACTGGGGAGAGGGTTGTCTGGAGTTGCTGCCAAATAAGACTAAGGACATCACTAGTGCTGAAATCTCTATTGCCACTGCCTGTGCTGTATACTTTATTGGGGGAGGGGGGTCTTTCCTATCCCAGACTGCCTTCCCCTAGCAATGCATTAATTGAAAATAAAAGAATTCTTTTTTTGTTTACTGAAGGGCTGTCCATACCTTCAGCCTCGCAGGGGAGAGTGAGTCTCAAGCTGTTCCACAGCGAAGAGCTGGCAAGGAGCCCTGAAGGAAGTGCTCTCTCATGATGGAAGCATGGGAGCTGGGATTTGGGGCTATGAGGGTGGGAGGGAATGCAGGGATCTCAGGGCTCTGACAGATGTAGATGATCAGCGTGTGTTTATCTTAATCAAACGAAGTGCAAGATTCTCCAAAGGAAATATTTTATTCTGGTGCTTTGTGAGCAAAGGAACAAAGGCGTGCCCTTTGACAGCATCCCTATTTTCATGGATGTGCTATACCAAAACATGCTGTCCCTCCACGTATATCAGTATTCGATGGCGTTCTATGCAAGTCTTGCAAAGCAAGCAGAACAGAATGTTGTTTCAGGGCAATGATGTCCTATTACTACGTAAATGTTGAAGTGAAATCTCAAGTTTATTTTTTTTTAAGGCACCAGATACCAGTTCTGTGAATCAGACAATGCTTTTATTTCTGTTATGTCGGCTGTCTGATGTGGCATTAGCTATTTTGCTTTCTGGAAGTTGGTGTAATTGAGTCCAGTTGCTCACTTTGTCGTGTGTGTGTGTGTGTGGCCTTCTGCAGTATGTGTGATTGCTGTGACCAATAGCTAAAGAAGTATCTATAGGTGGTTGAGAACATAGATAGATTGGGCCAAACTCTCTTCTTGGGTACACCCGTGCAATCCCTTTGAACTTGGTTGCCAGTGGTGCCTAGAAGCTGGAGAGCCCCTTGGTTCTGGGAAGGAATGCCCGTGTGTTTCAGGGCAGGACCAGGGAAGGTTTTAGCATGTGAGGGTATCTGGCTGCAGGCATGTGATGAGGGGACTCCTGCTTGACAAACCCTGTCCAACCAAGCCACCTTTCTCATAACACCCACTGGTTGGCTTTCCAGCCTCACCACACAGGCATTTAGTTTCTTCCCACCTCTCTCCCCTGCTGCCAACTTCCCTGTCTCAGCTTGGATCATTTGTGGATCAAGCTGCCACTATGTTGGGTCCTGGTGTGGTATCTCCAGCTGCTGCCTATACATGATTAGCTCCCTAGCATGGATCCTGGTCTTCTGTTGGAGTCAGCCCTCTCCCCGCTCCCCCTGGACACAGGAATGGGCCTTTCTCTGCTGATCTGCGTTGGTGTTCTCATCTCTCCAAACTTGGGATGAATTCCGGAACCTGTCGACCAGCTTGAACTGCATAGCCCTTTTTTCTCTCCTCCCGCAGTTGTGGAAGCCGCTCTGCCATAACTCTGCAGTGTGCGGGAAGAGCAGACATGCTTCCCTCTCAGCCTAGCACATATCTGAGCAGCTATGCAGCAAGCAGTGTTCATTTCTGTTTTATAGCTTTGGAGAGCACGAGAGTAGGGAGTCAACATAAGTATGGCTCCATTGGGAACTTGCTGCCTTGGATAGGAGGAGAGAGGGATAGTCTCTGCTAAAGGCAACGTTCAGTGGCACCGTACCATCCTTAGACTGCAGATCCACAGAGTCTTGGGGTTTGGAAGCTGCATTGCCAGGACAAACAGTGAGACTCCCAGTTTCCTGGCTCCCTTGCCCCCTTTCTGCAGGAGGAGAGAGTATGGTCCTTCACTAACAGCACGTTACATTGTTCTAAGTGAAATAATTAAATGAACTGCTTCCCATCTCTTTGCTATTTGTGCCATGCTTACTTTTTCCTTTATCTGAACTTGGACAATGAAACTAGATTAGTCAGTTTTTCACTTTTGATTTGCATCTCTTTTCTACCCAGCTTCACTCCTGAGATTTCCCTGTGCTGGCAGAATTTGGCAATGTTCTCTGGGTTGCAGATACATCAGGGGAATGCTGTTTATCTTAAAAATACTGCTTCCATTGGAATTAAACAAAACCAAACTTTTTTTTTAAAGCTTTAGATCTTCAAAAGCTTATGTATACAAAACCTACATTTTAGGTCAGTTTTGTCTGACTGTGTCCCCTTTAAATGTTTTCTTTAGAACATGTTTGTATAAAAGAGCCAAGAAGGAGAATGAGATGGAAAAAGAAAGATGCGTGGTAAAGCTGCTACTTTCACTCTTTACGAGGAGATCATGTACATCAGGAAAACACCATCAATGGTGATCCAGAACATATGAGTGATTAAAATTCTTCCCAAAAGTGCACAATGAAATTCTATAAATCACTGTAAATTATATACAACATAAATAGATAATGAATTAAGAAAGCAGACAAAAAGGGCAACATGGTAGAGGTAAATACAATACCAAATGTACAGAAAACCTTAGGTACACCCACTTACGTTTTCTCATAAGACCAGAAGAGGGCAGCCAGTGATATTAAGAGGCAATACATTTAAAGCCAAACAAAAGAAATACTTTTGTACATAATGAATAATAGAGCGTGTGTTTCTACTATAAGAGGCAATGCTGCATTGGATGGGGAAAAAAGGCACAACATTTACATTAATATCTGTAGTTAAATCAGCTAAGATATTATGTATAGGGGATGACGACTCACAAACTTCAGGCTTTTAGTTAACCCCAGGGAATTAATGGTTAAGGAAGAAACTTCCTCAGGGGCATGTTATTGTGTAACAGTCTGTTATGGGAGTTTTGCACATTTCTTTTCAAAATCTGGTATAGGCCTGTCTGAGACAAGAGATTAGGAGAATCATTGGTCTGATCAGACATAGCTGTGATATATAACTTACCTGATAGCCAGGGCTCCACAGACTTTCTTCTTAACCCTGCCTTCATAAACAGAGAGCACCACATCTTTATGTCAAGGCCCTAAGACTCAAACCATGTTTATCAAGAGTGTATGCTCATCCTAGCCAATTCCTCTGTAAATGGTTTATTACATAGCATGCAGTAGCTATTACAGCAGAGTTTTATTTTGTTTACTAAAGGCTGTATACAACTCCCTTTTCACCCCTATGGTGCTAGTGCCGGAGTTATCTACCTCTCTGCAAAGATAATTACCTGAGCGGTGGAGTTCCAAAGGAGGAAGACCTTATCACAGTGCCATGTGATATGTTCCAAAGTTCCTGCTGCCGCTGTCTTTGAGCATCTCCAGCGTTCTGATGAGACGTTTGCCAAAAAAATGTATTTGTGACCAGTGGTGTCAGATAAAATACATCCTTTGAGGAAGCTCATAATTTCTGATCTGAGATTTTGCTGTCTGGGATTTTAAAGCTGTCAAGTTTGAGTTCTATACCTCAAACTAGGGCTACTTTGTACAACTTGTAAATAATCACATTAAGAAGTGAGTACTTGTTACAGCAGAAGGCAATATTGCATCATCCTTCTGGGATATGGGGACTTGGCATCACGTCATAGATTTGTGTCCCTTTTTCTGTCAGGGAAGGAAATTGTCTCAGGCTAAGGAAATATCGGTGGTCTGACATTCAAGCTACTTTTCCCCTGAGGGCAATGAAGGCTCAAATAGAGCAGGCTAGGTATGGATTCCAATTCCAGGCTGGGAAGGAGAACTTCCTTTTGTTAACATATTCTTTCCCCCAACATCACCTGTCTCCATCTACTTCAAGGAAAGATTCCTTGGCCAGAGGGGTAAAAGGGTGATTTCTCAAATGCTGTTTGTTTAGGGTAGCCCATTGGAGGCTTTTTATATAAGATACCAGTGAAGTTGGTAGATTGGCTCTCAACACCACTGAGATCACATGTAGAGTGGACCAGATTTCAGTGTTTTAGCCAGGGAAGAGTTTTGGCAACTTCTTGGGAGAGACACAAGCCCTCCTTAGTTGCTGCACTGTAGTAGCTACTTTACTCATAAAGACTATTATTGATTATTCATATTGTAACTAAGTAGTGACCAGAGGACCAAGTCAGCATCAGGGACTCATTGTATAAGGTGCTGCATAAAATCTTACGAAGGCCTGGTCCCGGCCCCAAAGAAACACATTCTGTCCAGGATGTTAAGAAGTGTTCCAACCAGAGGAAGTGGCTGAGAGGGAAAGTCAGCATCTTGACAATAATTTGAAAGGAAACTGGGCAAAGGAATAAATCTTCCTGATATACAAACCCACCCATCTATGTAATATGCTGCAGTCTCTCCACCTTGACCATATTGGTAATGTGGGTTTGATTTTGAGAGTAGGCTGAGGTTAAAGTCCTGTTACTTTTCCCCTTCCTGGGACAACAGAGAGTAAGAAAGTACCAAGAATCTCTGTACTGAACTGCTTGCTACATTCATTTGTTAGGAGAGGGCAGAGAAAGGAGGCAGCACAGTTTAAAAACCTAAAGATACCTAAGAGAGTTGGCCTGCTCTGTTCTTTTCACCCTGCTCAGGTTTTATTTATTAGCAGCATGGGTATTTGTTGTTTCGGTATCCTGATAGTTGTAGGTGGAGGAAGTGTATGTTTCAGTGTCCTGTCCTCTGATGCTCTTTGGCATATAAATAAACACCCTTTATTTTAACAAAGACCTCTGTTTTTGGCTCAGTGACCAAAGCCTGGTTTGGCGCCTCTTCCTCTGGAGCTGCGGCAGGGGGATAAAACTTGCAGTATACAAAACTGATTACTTTATACACTGCTGTAAGTGGACATAGTGCTTTAGCAAGCCTACAAAAAGCCACATTCCTCATTCGGTGTATTTCTGTGTTTCACCTGACTTTCATTCGAATTCCATGTCCATGTGCCTTTTCCAGTTGATCATTTAACAGGACGATAGGTGATGGAATTATTAATATGTGGGTATATTCTCTGGTGTCCCAGGTTGCATATTGTATGGTACATTGCAGTAGCGGACTCCAAAGCTGCAGAAGCAGGACTTCAGAAATAGTAGCAATAATATCAGAGACAACGTGGGGAGGTAGTATCTTTTATTGGACCAACTTTGGTTGGCAAAAGACAAGATTTCCAGCTGCACAGAGCTCTTCTAAGCTCCAATAAAAGATATTAGCTCACCACCTTGTCTCTAATATCCTGGGACCAACCTGGCTACATCTCTGCTAATAATAATCACATGGCCTTCTCTTCACTGAACAGTCTTCTAGCCACAGCAGAATAGGAGGCATTTCCCCAAGTACCAGTAACTACTGAATTACAGATAAGGTAAGTTATGCCCCACCTAAATTTTACAGCTAGCATTGCCACCATCCCTGCCCTGAAAAGTTTACAATATCTTTGCTGTCTTTTCACACTATTAAACTCTGCAGGGAGGTCAAAGCAATTTTTGCACCATTTCACTCTCTCTGGTGCAATGTTTCCAAAAGGTGATTCTAATCCCACTACAGAAGCAACAGGAGAGAGACTTTATTCTTCCCAACATACAGAATATGGCTATGGCAAACAGACCTTTGCATTAACAAATATAAAGGTATTTGCAAGGATATTTCAGACCACCAACCAGGCCCACAGGTTACATCATAAATCTAGCAAAGCAGACAACCACTGTATATTGTAGACACAAAACCACTGCTAATGTTGAGTTCAAATCCAAGGAACAGGTTTATTTCAGCATAGGATCAGAATGCCACTCTCCAGAGATCAGCTGGGGTATAGCAGGCCAACATTTACAGGGGCAAAGGCTTAAGTCTCAGTACATTCCTTTTACACCCACGCTGACATATCTTTTATTACTACCCCTCCTCTGATTTGTTTAATAATTAATAATATTTATTATCACACATGAGGTAAGTTCACCCAATCACTGTTTCACTTCCGTAAGTGTTGTAAAATGTTTGAGCTGATTACTTGCAAGCTCTTATATATTTCTTGACCTAGAATATATATTTATAAAAATAAATGGGTCTGGTTTAAATCCCCTACAGACAGAAAGTAAAAAAACCTGACTTATGGATAGGGTGCCTTCCTTAAATCATCTGTTATCCCTAGTTATTGCAGTACATGGAGTAGATGAATATGCTCTGGCTGAATTTTTTTAAAACATTCAGTGTTGGGAGCCCTGCAATACTGAAGCATTCACTGAGAGTAAATTACTGAAGAGAGTCCCTCACTGGGGCTGCCTGTGTTCTGAATGGATGTGAGTTACACAAACCCATAGAGTGTGAACTTTGCTGCAAGCCATTTTTAAAAGTCAGTTTAGAGAATATGAAAGCTGCCCAGGATGATAATCCTACAGAGCAAAGTCCTCAATATCAGCACTGAACAGGGTCAACAAGAGTCAGTGGCAATACCAGGGGTCCCAGACCTCTCTAATAATGGGGCCTTACTCCTATCCTGGAAGGACCACCTCTATGTATGAGAGGATAATTTATTCTTCATTCAATCCTTCTGTCTCTTCTGAGATTGCTACCAAGTGGTGTTTGGTGATATGAATGTTTGTCCGCTAGCAACTGGAATAAGGTCATCAACTCATCTCACAATATGTTACTGAACAGCCAGTAGAGAGTCACTATTGCCGTGCTCCTGAGACATCCAGTTCACTCCTTTTAAATTATTGATTTGCTTTTCAAAGGAAGCTGAAAACACTAAAACAACATGGATATCAGTCTCTCAAAATTTAAATTAAACAAATGTGTTTAGGCTTAGATTTTCAAAGGAGACGGACAGGCAACCCCAAGCCCCTTTGAAGTTCAATGGGAGTTTGGTGCCTAACTCCATTAGGCTCCTTTGGCAATCCCAGCCTTCAATCTTAAATTTAAGTTTGCCTCTTCATAGCTTTTGGAAACTTTCACCTGTTGGGCTAAAAAACCTTTCCAGGCCTAATTTCTATTCAAAGCTGAATTTCTGGAATTCTGAACCAGAATGGATCAGCTGTTTAGAGGTAAAAGGACAATGGAAAAAAATTTCTTCTAATTACCTAAGCCCCCCCCCCCACAATGACATTATTTTGAGCAGCTCTACAAAATGGTGGTTGTTAGACAGTTCAACTAGGGCCTGGATATAACGCTCAGAGGAGCAGTGGTTAGAGCATTCCACTAAAAACTGGTGTCATAGTTATGAGCTTCCATAAAGTGCACTTTTATTAATAATACCACTAGTATGAACAGCACAGAGTTCTGAATGAAGGTTGGGTGACCCATATGTACATTGCTAACTTCAGCTGTGTACTGAAAAAAATAATGGAAGGTTGTGGTGAAAGATCATGTTCCCTGGTGCAGTGACTGTTGGACCCCAAACCCATGGAACTCAATGAGAATCTTTCCATTTTGACTTCAACGGTTCTTGACTCAGGCCCTATATGAGGAGGGGGCCTCTGTGACCCTGTCTCAGTCAGGCCCTGGTTCAGCAAAGCACTTAAGTCTCAGTGACTTCAATGGCTCTTGAGCACAATGCTTAAGTACATCCTTTAAGTTAGTTATATATACTTAAGCTTTTGGGACTGTGGCCTGCAGGAGTCCTTAACTAACTGAGGGTTCACCCTGAAAGAGACAAGATGTTTGGGTGGAGGGTAGGTTTTAAATTTATTTATTTTCTTAATTCTTTTAAAAGGCCCTGTTAAAAGAACATTAAAATTGCATGGTAAAAACACGCAAAAGCCAGAAAATGTCAAGGGTAGGGTTGCACAAATAACCTTAACTCTGACCTCTTGTTCATAGGTGTCCAATTTTATGATCACACATTATTTCTCACATAATACACTACAGGTCTGTCCATCTTAGGTGCATTTAACATGCGCGATTTCAGCTTTACGCGGTCGACAAAAACAAGAAAAAAACAAAAAAAAAAAAAGAGAAAAATAACAATTTAAATACTGTTTCTGTAGTGCGGGCGATTCCGCCCGCCATTACACTCAATGTAATCTTGGCTATACGCAATTTTTGCTTTACGCGCTGACTGCGGAATGTAACCCCAGTGTAAGATGAGACAGACAGGTATAATCTCAAAGTGTTTCCTACATCCCTGTAGGGCCACACCTATTTGAGTACCGTGACAGGAGCTCTTGCCTTATTCATCACAGATATTTCATATAAATGACTTTCTGGGCTCCCCTTCTCTGACACATACAGAGTCACAGATGATACGCATGCGTACCTAAAGTTGCAGACATTTTTAAGGTTATCTTGTATTTGAAAAATAGCATATGATCATGTAATTAAGCTGTATAGCAGTGATTCTCAATCTTTTAGGTACTGCAGAAAGTCTTTTTTGGACACGTCTCCCATAAGTTTCAGGCCTTCCCTCCCACCCAGCCATACAAATAAGACAGGGTAGTCACTACTCCATGAAACCTGCTTATGTCCCCCATATTGAGATGCTCTGCTGTATGTAATGTAACTCGTGTGTGGACTAGCTGCTATTTTTTTGTAAGGATGTAGGGCGTTGATGCAAAGGTCTTTCTTTTTAGAAGGTGGGATCCTAGACTGTAGACAGCAGTTCAAACATTGCCATGCTGTAGTTTACAACAGGCTCTGGTTATTATAGGATAATGTAATTGTTAAATACAAGTTCTTGTTGATTTAATATGAAGAACACCCTGTGTCACTTTAACATTGTCTGTGTTCTGAGTACTTAACCTTGCAACCTTAATGGTCAATTAAAGTAGCTTTTCTGGAATATGGAACAAGATCAGCCACTGATCTAAATCATGTATTCTCCATAGTAATCCCCTCAATTGACATGGATGAAGAGAAGCCTCTAGGATACAGGGCTGTCAAAATGCTCCAGGAGCAGTTTCTTCTCAAAATGGCACACTGTACTTTGTAACCAAAAGTGCATCAGCTTATAGCTAAATCTGTATAGTTCCTGCATGTGATTCCACTTTAGCAGAGCAGCGTGAGATTTTAGCTCCTTTAACTATCACTGCCTTTGAACATTATGAGGGCCTGATCTTGTACCACTGAAGTCAATGGGAACTTTGCCGTTCACTTCACTGGGAATGGGATCAGGGTTGTGAGTGTGCAGATGCTCAGAATTAGGCTCTTGAAACATGGTGCTTACGAAGGGCTTTAACTGCACTTTATATTGAATGGTGTTCACAGTTAGCCAAAATACACTGGACTAGGAGAATACACAGGACCTGCTAATCTAGTTGTGAAAGCAAATAGGTTTAATCACATTATGCCCATAAAAGAACGTTATCTTGGTAGCAGGTTACTAAGAAATACTGTTCTATTTAGACTTCCCTTCAGTAATTGAGGCTGGGGATTAAAGAGAGAGCTAAATTTCTGATTTGTGGAGGCTCAAGCAGGCAGTACAAATATTCCTGAGAAGCTGAAACACATCACATAGGTCCTTCTCAAAGGACTATATTGCCCGCAATGTCTAGGTGCAATGGGAAAAATTCCTTTGGACATTTGTGCACTGGATACAAAGAAATAAAATCTTTTCATCATGTACTGCACCCATGAAAATTAACTGATGTTAAACATCAGATCCTATAGTCTCTACTCAGGCTAAATTCCCACTGACTTAAGTAGGAGTTTTGCCTTCGTGAGAAGTGCAATCTTAGGCCGTGGTGCAAACAAGTCACATGCTTAACTTACATCTCTATTCAGAAAAACACTTAAGCGTTTGTTGAAGTCAGTGGGACTGAAGCGTGTCCTCAAATACTTTGCTGAATCAAGACCTTTAATGTGGTAAAAGATTTGCAAGGAATACTCTAAATGGCAGCTCTATGAGAAGAGTGTTGGCAGGATTGGATCATCAATCGAGAGGGTACCCGGATACACTGAATGCAATAGAAAAATTTTAGGTTAGAATATAAGTTCTGAACTCTCTCATTCGTACCAAAATCTGGAAGCATACAACACATCATGCAAATCAGATTGAATTGATTCAGTTTTGTTTCTTCAATCACAAAGTGAGAGCTAATGGTGAACTGGATTATTTTTACATTTTTGCTATAAATTTCTCCATAAATAGGTCACCAATTCAAATTTTCTGTATGTGATGGTATGTCTGTCAGTCAGGCAGTCAGCTGATTACTTGGTAGGAGAGTTACCTATAGAAAACAGCGTGGCCTAAAGGACGGGGCACTGAACTGGCACTTAGGAAACCAGGGTTGTATTCCTTACTCTGCCATTGACCTGCTACGTGATTCTGGGCAAGTAATTTCACCTCTGTTTTCTCTCCCATCTTTTGTCTGTTGAGACATAAGTTCTTTGGGGCAGGGCCTCTCTCTCACAATGTGTATGCACAGTGGCTAGTACAATGGAGCTCCAATCTTGGTTGGAACCTCTAAGCACTATGCAAATATGAAAAATTATGTACAATAATTCAAAATAATCAAAGAAAGCCCGAGTGACGGATGTCATGGCAAATCCAGATTGTTTATCAAATTCCCTACTATCTAGGTAACTGGCTGTGCTCTTCTTCAGACTTGGCTCAGGTCTCTGTGGTCGTTCTTGGCATAGGGATTTTGGAAATGATTTTTTGGGGCTTTATATCATTATGAGTAGGGTCAGTATTTTAAAACTTGAATTAACATGGTGCATAATAATGCAAAATCAGTCTTTAGGCTAAATGAATATCTAGGTTTATAATTATAGTATTTCAAGTTATAATCACTTGTTGGGAAAAGTGGAATTGTTTTTGGCAGTTGATTTCTTCCAGGAACAAATCTAAGTAATGGGCATCTTCTATGGATGCTCCATGAGGTGCTTTACTCATGGGTATGAATGTGACTGAAAAGGAGCATCTTGCCATCTGAATGGCAAGAAGCTACAGAGCTACTTGGAACAAGTAAAGGAAGTGACGACTGGGTGCATTAGGCCTGAAGGCTGTGAAGTCCTACTGTCTCCAGAAAAGAGCAGTGGAGGTGGGTCCTCCAAGCTACCTAGAGTAGCTGTGTGGGTAGCAGCCAATCATAAAGAAGCTGCAGGGAAGCAGCCAATCAGGATCCATCAGACTCATATAAAAAGAGCTGCAGGGCCAGCATGAGTTCAGTCTGGACTCCTGGGTGGCTGTAGGGCTAGACAGAGCAGTTGCTGGCAGGGACTGGGGGAGCCAGGAAGGTGCAGCTACCTGCCAGGACTTGAGTAAGACAGGGGCCACAGGGAAGTGGCCCAGAGAAAGGCAGTTAGTTAAAGGGATGTGGCACATGGCTGCTACTTAAAGGTCTCTGGGTCTGGACCTAGACTAGTGGGTGGGCCAGCCCAGGCTACCCTCCCAACACCCCCCCCAAAAAAAACACACAAAAAAAAGCCATTGGGGAAGTTTTTAAACAGGCTAGAGAGTTTAAACAGGCCCAGGGCAGGGCTGTATCTGGAACTATTACCCCCAGAAGGGGCCTGAACTGAGACCGTCTCAGCTGAAGAGCTGGGGTCAGTGAACTGAGTTCAAGAGGAGTGGCTCAGCAGGAGAGCTGGGGTCAGTGAGGAATCAAGTGAAGGCAAAGAGTCTGCAGGGAGGATGGAGCGCTGCTCTGTCCCAGAGCAGGAACCTTTGCCAGGTAGCCAGACCCCAACTGGGGGTATCATGAGGGGCCCTGTTGGATGGATTGAGCCAGAGAGGACTTAACTTCAGAAGTTAGTTTATTAAAAGGGGACACTAGATCAAATAGAACTTTAGCTTTGATTGTAACACTACTCGCATCACTGTAGGATCTGATTACCTTCCTGTAGAGCATTAAGTGACTTGACTAACATCTGTCTCTCCTTAGATGGTTTTCTCTCATCTGAGACTGGGGGAATGATGAAGAGGACAGGCAGCACCAAGAAGGGCTTGGAATTCTGCATAAAGGCTGCTGCAGCCTCTCCTTAACCGCATAAATCCTGTGTACCCTCCTGCTACTGACTGCAGTTGCTTTTCTGGTTTTACAGCAGGCCAATCAGTCTCCCCTTATGCAGTGTTCATAAGGGCTACAGAAGGAGAGCACTGCTCCTGGGCAATTTAGGACATACACGACTGAAGCAAGTGGATGCCATGTGAAGATCCCAGGCTTTGCTGATGGAGTGGGATTTGCGCCATGTGGCAGCTTCAGCCTCCTGGCATCACAATTATGATGTTCTTTCTGCTGCCGGTTTCCTGTTTCCTCGCTCTTCCGATGAGCCAGTCTTTACTACTGTAGAGTCCTGGTGCTTAGAAGTTGTTGCACGCCTCACTTCACCTCTGCCTGGACAGTAAATCTCAGCAGAAGAACCCACTCTGAGGAGGAGAGAATTTGGGAAGGTTGGTGATCATTTTTGTCCTTGCTCCTGTTTCAGTCTGGGAAGAGTTCTTTAGGACTACATTAAAGTGGACTACAGAACCTTTAGTGCGCATCAGTAGGGTCTGTGTGGACCAATTAATGTGCAACATATTAATGCACTTTAGAAATCACTCCCCTGTAGTTGTCCATGTTACTGCTCTGTGTGTATAAGCCCGGGAACAGGGACATCTCCTGTATAAACAAACTGCACAGGGAAAGGGGTGAAGTCAACACTAATTGAGTAACTATTTCTGGCATTTTCCCAGCATTTATTGGATAAACACCAATTTGATTTTTTTTGTATTGGGGGTATTGTATTGGCTGTTTACCTAAAATCAGAAGCCTCACCTATTCTACATGAGGCTTTGCTCACAATGTAGTCAAACCGCACAAGGCTCCTGGTACAGCTGAATGTCTTGTTATATGTTATCATATGATCATTGCCATACTGGAAATTAGAGACTGTTTTACCAGCACTTAAGAAATTATTTCCTTTTTCTGACGAATATTATTGTGAACTAACCAATCAGTGTTTCTCGCTTTAAACTAAATGATTGTGTTCCTGGTTTTTGTTTTTTCTTTTGGTTGAGATGGTAGGTAGGCTGTGTGTTTTCAGTGGTACAGTGGCTGTGTTAGGACTATTGTATATCCTCTAGTGGATTACAGCCCGTAAAATGAGAACCCTTGAGTCTAGTTCTCTCTTGATGCTGGCAGATTTTTGATCATGCTGCTACAGATGACAATCACTTTCCTATAATCACAGCTGAAAATCTTCACTGTTAGAGTTGTGGAATGTTAGCAGTGTCCCTGCAAAAGTTCTTCCCTTTTGGTGGAAAACTGATAAATAGGGTATCTGTGAAAATCATTTTTGCATGTGATGGCAAAATGAACAGGTATAAAAAAAAAATCTAACCAGCACGTAAGAATTTATGTAGAGTGCTGTTGTCTTACATCTTTCTGGGAGTGTAATGTGGCAGCCAGCAGCCCATTGTGTTTAAAGAGAGAGGGAGTGGGTGGAATTGGAAATGTAAAATTTTATGATTAGAATTCTCAGATTAGAATAGGATTTTTTTTTAAAGGTCATACTTGTTAGGCATCTGAATGGGGGTTTTGTTGATCCAAATGCCTTAGGTGAAGTAATCTGGGAACTGGATTGTGTCATATACACCTATTTTCCCCAGCATAATGCCAGCATTCACAGCTGCTGAAAGGTGGCCTTTAAAAATAAAAAATGAGCTTTTGGAAAAAAATACAGATCCTTGCACACCTGCTGTTTGAGGCTATTGAACAAAGCTAACCACTCAAATACTATATCACTGTATTAGGAAGGAAACGCTCCTGATACAATTATACATGGCATGCTGGGGTCAGCAGCCCTTGAGGCTAGACCTTGAACCTCTTTCTGATTTTTGCTTGTCTCAATAAGGTACCTTTCACTTGTCTTCCCTGTATCTTGTCATCTTTCACTAAACCACTGCCTGGGTTCCTGAAAACCAAGGTTTCAGAAAAAACCCAGTTGTCACTAATCTAGACTTTTAATTACCATAATTCAAAAATGATGTAAAAAAATGAATTCTGCATCAGTATCCTGTACTTTTAATCAAATGCTGCCCGAGAGGGAGTGTTAGCTTCCTATGCTCCCCACTTTCATCTGTACAGTCCCTCCTGTAGAGCTCTTTCCAACCACGATGTGCCAGGCAGGCACCCTGCACCCTCATTGCCATCCTACCTTCTCTATAGGGTTGACACCTCCCCAGATTTTTGAGGGAGAGGAGCATGATGCAGATTTGCATTCCCCCCTCCCCCCGCGTTCTTGTGCAATACTAGCCTGCAGGGTTTCCTATTCAGAATGTAATGTAAGGGGGGGAATCTGCCTGTGTTATGGGATGTTACACTTTTGTCCAACGTTATAAAATATGAAAGGTGTCAAGAGCTCTCCTCCCGCCCCTGTTATTGTGACCGCTGTTTAATGGTGTGGCTTGGCTTGTAGGATTTAGTAGTTGTCACGTTCTGTTCCTTGTTTCTTTTCTGTAAGCGCCTGATCTAGCAGGAAACTTTCCATTCTGGATAATCCCCCCCGGGGGGAATAAAGCCCCCGCTGTTGTGCAGTGTCTTCGATCCCACCTTTCCGCCGGCCGAGACGAGCGGCAGGTCTCCCCACTCTGTTTCGCTTGGTCACTTCACCCCAGCCAGCAAAGCGTGTGACTCTTGGCTCTTGTCATCACCAGGCTTCAGTGCAATTGGATGAACTTAAAATGCTCCGGCTCCAGCTGGCGGGGCCCCTCCCGGCGGGAGGTAAGTGTGTCTCCGTCGGCCGGGGGGCGAAACAGCCCCAGAGGCGCTTCTGCAACTCGGCCGCCGCCCGCCGCCGGCTCTTCCCCAGGACTGAGCAGGCGAAGCCCGGAGAAGTTGATCCCGGGGCGGGAGCGCGAAGGGAAAGTGAGTGCGCCCGTAACACCAGCAGCGCAGGCTCCGCCCCCAGCCCGGCCGCCCGGGGCCGCTGACGCCGCGGCGATGGCACGGGGGGAAGGGGACGGCCCGAGGCGCCGCGCAGCTTTAAAGCGGCAGCGGAGGCGGTGTGCCGGCAGTGCAACGCGCGGCGCTCGGCTCGGCCTCGGCTACGCCGTTTCTCCCCTCGCCGGCCCCGCCGGTCCGCCCCGCGCGCAGGGGCCGCTGCAGCCCCTCGTGGGTCAGCCGCCCCCCCGCCCCTGCACCGCGCCGCGCCTGGTCCCCGCCGCCGCCACGCTGGAGGAGCGCGGGGGAACCGAGTCCCGGAGGTGAGCGCGGGCTGGGGCAGGTGGGCTCCGGGCGGGCGGCGCTTCCTCCTCTTCGCTCGGGGCTTTCCCGGACCTGGAGCGGCGGATCCCGGGGGTGAGCGGGGCTGTGCCTGGGGAAACCGCCCATCCCGGCCCCTTCTTTGCCAGCCCGTGCCGGGGATTGTCGGGCAGGGGCTGGGCGTGTGTGTGGGGGCAGCATGAACCCTGCCCGGGGGTTGGTTGAAATAGATCCACTGGCTGCAGCCTGCTCCCCAAAGCACTGAAATAACCAACCTCCGAGTCCTGCCTAGGCAGAGAGCTGACAAAAGAGGAAAGAACTTAGCACGTGCGTTTTCCATGAGTGTCGCGGCACGCGCTGCACACTGGGCATTCACAGGTTCGAAAATAAGTACAGACACTAATGTGTGCAAGAGAAAATGCATCTGTTGCACAAGCTTGTGTTTGCAGGACTTCGTGTGCAACTGGATATGTCTGTGTATACACATGCACGCACAACATACATGTACAGTACTTAGGCAGACAAGTTGTAGCCCAGATCCTGCACCCTGATGTGCACAACTGGACCCTAATGGCCATGCAGACTTGGCCGTTGAAGTCAGTGTGGCTCTCGAAGAACGAAAGGGTCTATTGGCATGGATCATTTTGTAGGAACTGGGGCTCTTGGTGCATGTGTACAGTTATTTTATATCGCTTTCCACAGTGGTTAAAGTAAATCTTTCATTAGCATTCAATTTGTCATATCTCTTGAGTGCAGCATTTTACTTACATGAAGAAACCACAGGCTTGCCACTCTGAGAACTCCAAATGCAATCACTCTTTCTTTAGTAAGTTTAACTGAAAGTGCCTGTCTTGCGCTGGCAAAGAGTGCTGGATTGGTTCTAAATGGGAAATGCATAAGTCTGACTTTTTACATTGGATAGAAGAAAAAATCTTTTCCCTCAGTTTAACATCTGTGTAAAAAGTGACACTGAATCCCCCCCCCCCCCCGCAACACATCTGGTGTTTACCAGTTGATATGTGACAGTTTTAAAACAGCTTTTATTTGGAAACTTTTGATAAATCAGTAAAGCTTACTAATTAAACTGTGTGTCAGTAAGAACCATTTCAAGGAGATCATATTTCCTTAAACAGTCTTCATATCTCATCTGTCATTTTGCTGAATGTGAATATTCCACTCTCATAAACCAGCTGAGAAATGTTTCTTGTCCAATCTTCTCTCTCTTTCTTGAACTTCCTGCTAACAATTCTAGTCCTCAGGTGTTCCTCTCTCAGAAAGGAACAGAAACAGAAATGAATGTTAAATCATCCTTTTGTTCTCATACTCTTGTTTTCTGCTGCAACATTAAGCTTTATTCTAGGTTTCCTTTGTTAGGAGGGCATTCTTTTAGCACCTGTATTCAAAATTTTTTATAGTATTTTATAATAAATATCCTTAGAGCTTCATGGCAACTTTTTGTTTCAAAATACATGGAACATATCAGGCTTGATGCGCAAGGAGGTATTTAGCACCCCTGAAAATAGACAAGCACGTTCAGCTTCCACTGAAGTCAAGGAGCTCTGCATCTCCAGAGGATTGTTCCCTTAAGCGTGATATTGCAGACACTTATGAACTGAGTAACTTGATTCATAGACATAGTTCCATTAACTTGGAGGAGACATCTCCTGTGAGTAGAGTTACTCATGTGCTTAGGTATTTGCAATGACCCTAAGGCACAATGGTAGTAGCTTCACTGGATTTGTGTTAAGACATATTCCACAGAGTACAGAAATAAGAGACTGACGAGTACAGTTTGCTTTGTATCTAAAAACTACTTCACACTTACAACATGCTTACTACTTAGGCATAACTGGAACAATTAAGTCCTATTTTTCCCATTGTTAAAGTTGGCTTGATGAATTTAGCAAAATGTTAGAGCCAAGCATTTTGTGTGGGAGCAGAATTTGCTACTTGCTAACAAGCTATCCTGTGCAAATATATCCAGTTCTTATTTTGTTTGGAAACCAGAAGTTATCTGCATATAAAAGCGGTAAGAGTCTCCATTCTAGAAATAGCTTAATTGTAATTACCTTTAGTTCCAATTCAGATGCAGAATCTTAAATGGAATTTTGTGTTTGTATATATTTTACATTGCAGGTTAAGGGATGTGTTAATTTGCAGTGGTCTGTCTCTTTCAATATCTTGTATGTATTTCAATGCAGAAGTAAGTTTAGTGTCTTTCAAAGTGACTTCTATGGTTTTTGTGGTGGAATCACAAAAATGAAAAGGCTCCGTTTCATTTCCAGGTTTTTGTTGACATTAAATTATAAGGATATGGCTCTAGCTGTTTGTGAATGGCAGTGCAACCCTGAGATTCAAGTGGTGCCTTGTTTGTTGTTCCTTCTATTTTTTTTTTTTCAGACTGACAACATGAAACAGTAACAGATTTTGTTTTACTTCAAAGGAAAACATTTTGCCCCCCATCTCCACCACTTTCATTATGTGTGAATTTCCGCTCTCTAAAAGAGTTGGCAGAGATGACTGCCTGATACGTTATTGATATAAGTTGAAAATGTGGTGCAAGGAGAGCATAGGTGTGTGTTGCTTGTATTTGTTTTTTTCCCCCCAAGGGATGATGCAGTAAACATCCTGACTTGTTAGTTTTGTATCATCTGGAGGTTATTTTAAGTAATTGGATTTTAAAAGTACTGTAGGGTAACTTTCACAATACTTGCTTATAATCTTACTGTCTGTCTATGTATCGCACATACTAAAACTGCCGATACCTTGCACTGACAACTAAAGAGGAGATTTATGCACAAAGTGCACATTAAAGGAAAATGTCTCTTAAGAATTATTTGTAAATCATGTTGTTCTCTGATTTGCCTGCCTGTCAATGAGGGCGCTATACTCAAGTATGAGAAGTTTTTTTTTCAGTGACAGCCGGTTAAGTTTTCATCTCAAGGGGTCCCTTGTTGCAATAAGAATTTGAAGATGCATTAATATGACATGTAGGTGATGGATTTTTTGTTAATTAATGGAAAACTGGTTTTTAAGAATAAAAAGACATTCTGTTTCAGGAAAAAAGTTATATCAAGCAGCTATTCTTAATAGATAAATCTTAGTCTAAATGACTTTTATTTTACTACCTGCCTGTTAGTAAATACAAAATAGTTCTTTTGTAGACAATGACTTGCTAGACTAGCTATTTTCTCCGGAAGTTGGCATTAATAAGAGTAAATGCATCTGTACTTACTTCCATTAATTACCTCTGCAGTTTTTTATGTACCATTCAGTTAGTGCAGATTGATGCTCTTTTGACTGAATCTTAAGCCTTTTTGTCACAATTGCATAGGTAAAAGGATTTGTAATTATCCGGCAAGCTAAGTCGGTTGTGTCAAACTACAGCATGCACTTTGCCCATCTGTTCCAGTTTTGGATGTGACAAGGGATAGGAGGGGAGAAATGATGCAGACTCCCCTCCATTTTGGCGTTTGGGTTATGTTCTCCTCTGAAGATACTTTCATTGAAAATTGGCAGCCCTGATGCCTTCTCTATGGCCCTATTCCTTCCAGTCTGTCACTGTGCACCACAGATTATGGTGGCTTAATTATAACAGATGGCTAGATCCTTGCCCTGCTCTGGTGGCCTGGCTTTGAGGTATTTTCTTTGTATATTAGCTTCAGAATCTGGACTCTTGCAGGCTGATTCAGTGTTCCTGTAACTCCAGGCTCAGGTCCATCTTCTTATTCTGTGTCGAGCAATCATCAGCTGCTGTGTGGCTTAAAATTTGTGCAGAAAACTTGAAAAGTATGACTTTAAAATCCACACAACCATGGAACTTTAGATTTAAGATGGATAGAAGTAGAATGTCTAGATTATCTCATGTCTCTCTACTAATCTTCATGGTTTTGGATACAAAAGTGTGATGGGGGACCACATCTATCTCAGCTTGTTAAAAAAAAAAATACACGCCCTTCTGTAATAAAGAAGACTGGGGTGGGGAGAAGAGAGATCCCTCTCTTCAACTTGTCCTTTTCCTGTGTGGCTTGATAACAAAATAGAAATCTGCACCATTGGCATAAAGACTGAGTGAAATCCTGGCCCTATTAAAGTCAATGGGGGTTTTATCATTGGCTCCAGTGAGGCCAGTTTTTCACCCTGAACCTTCCTCAGTACAGATTAGACAAAGGATAGATTAATCTGTATTTGCTTTAGATTTCAGTTTCCTTGGGACAGGGGCATTCCTTCTTGGGTTAGCACAGTGCTGAGCCTGCTGATAGCACTTGGTTTCATAATAAAAAGCTGTTAGTGTGTTGTGGAAATAAGAAGTTAGAGCTTTGTAACTATTCAGATGAATCTGTACTGTGCTCTTTCCTCTTAAGTATTTGCTAACGTACAAATATGTATCTTGGACTCTTTAGAATTCACTCAGTATTGTATGATGGCTTCAAAGGAAGAATCATGGTCTGTCAGGTTAAGGCTAGTGTACAGACTTCTTAGTTCAAAGACGCATCTGTTGGGTCAGTGTAGATGCTGAGAATGCACTGTAAATTCATATAGGGAAATTGCTGTGTGTGAACACTAAGAGCCCCCTTTTTCAAAACCATATACCTTGATTACTCAACTGTAAAATAATAAAACTATTGTTGTGAAAGGCTTTAGCCATTATTATTTTATTTTTTTTAAATTAAACACGTGCATCATAGCTAACTGGGTTTTTTCCCTTCAACACAGGTGAATTTTATTTGCAAAAGCAAGGGGCTAAGAAGTGCACAGTACTTGTGTGCACTATACCTGGTATCCTATTTATCTGGACCATGCATCTAAACATTGACTTTTGAAACACCTCAACAATTCCAATACTGGCTTAGGCTCATCTCAGCAGAGGCTACCAATTGTATTGGAGGTTCCCAAACTGGACCATTGGTGTTTTGCTAAGAGTTAGCTGATCACATAGTGATGGCTATCCTCCTCCTCCTCCTCGTTTCCAGCTGCTACACTGCACTGAAAGACACCTGAAAATACTCCTGATATTGATATTTCTTCATGTAAGTAATTGTTGTTGTTTCCCCAGTGAGGTGTTTACCTGGATGGTAGTCTGCCCAATTCTTAATGAAAGAAGAGGTGTTTGACAGTGGCCCTGATTCAGATTTAGACATGAGCAGGGTTACGCCCTGATTTATACCAGTATAAGTAAGATGAGATACAGGCCCCTACTGTCTGTTAAGATGTGATCTGTACTGTGGAGAAAGTCGGAGACCCCTTGAATTAGATATAATTATGGGCCTGATCCTGCCAGGGATTTCAGGGGAAAGAAGGAGTAGGTTCTGTTTCTTTATTTTTCTGGTGACAAAAGCAATTCAAGAACTAGCTAAATTGAGAATCCTTTTTTTCATTTGAGGTTCAAACAAAATTCTAGAAGCACCTGGCATTAGCATTAATTTGGTAGAGTGAGGGAGAGAAGGCAGAGAGGGGATTATTTTCTTTTTTGAAAAAAGGCTAGGGGAGTGCTATCTCTGCAGTATCGTCCTCTCTCCCTGGGGCGTAGGGCAAACTCTGCTCCAGTTTCTTCCCTCCCTCCACCTCATGGGATAATACCGTAGACGTTCTCCATGTGGGCTTTCCCCATGTAGGGGAAGTTCTGGCCATAAACCTTTAGAAGGAGAATTGTAGCTGAAAATGTGCATTTAGGTGTCATCAGCATTTTCTTGATAACAGGTAGTACAGTTTTTAGTGTATGCTGGATATCAGAGTCAGCACTTGCATTGTGCCTTTACATGTATATGCCTCTGGACTGGCCTTGCTTAGATTTATGCAAATCAAATGGGGATCGCTTGAGAGCTAGCCGTTTTTATTGAAGTATAGCATGTAGCTGCACTTTAAAATGCTATTCACCATGTGTGAAGAAGAGTATACTGGCTCAACAGAGTCTGGTTCTGTCTCATTGATGAGTATACTCTAAATACCAGTAAAATGGCAGCGACAAGGTGGGTGAGGTAATAACTTTTACAGGACCAACTTCTACTGGTGAGAGAGAGACGCTTTCGAGCCACACAGCAGGGCTCAAAAGAGCTTATCTCTCCCACTAACAGAAGTTGGTCCAATAACGTGTATTACCTCACTCACCTTCTCTTTCTAATATCCTGGGACTGACACAGCTACAACTACACTGCATCTAGTAAAACTGCAGTAATTTCTTAAGTCCCAATGCATCATTTAGAGCATTAATTTCTTTTCTGTTCAAGGAACAGTTGAAGTAATGGCAGGCTTGGTTGGGGTCAGGATACAGTGATAAGTGAGGATTACGCATGTGTTAAATAGAAGTTTTAAAATAAATAAAATAAGATGTGTGTAGTGCCGCTAAGCTAACTCTCTGTAACCTTTATTCTCTATTTTCCCCCCATTATCTGTGTGTGGTGTGTGTTTATTTTTTTTTGGGTCTTTCCTCATCTTGTCACGTTCCTACTCAGGTAATAAAGCTGTTTGAAGAATGTTCAGTTTCTTTCTCTGATTTCTCAGTGGGGCACCAAGCATTGAGTTCTCAAGTCACAAATAAGACCCTAACATTTTAGAAGTGACTGGGGACCTCAATTTGTAGGTGCCTATCCTGAGATACTGTAAAATGAGCTTGATTTTTCAGAGGGTGAATGCTCAGCACTTTCTGAACATCTGGACCCTGAGCACTGAACATCATTACTTTGTTCTGAAAAATGTAACCTAATTTTTGCAGGATTTTTGTTAAGTTCAGTGTTGTAAATGCTTACCATGTAAATTTCTCGTTAAAACAGTCTCTGGCAAGATGTGTATGTGGGTTTTTTTTTGGTTTGTTCTTTTTTTGTTTTTTTTTACTATTCTGAGTTAGATAACCTGTCCTCAAAAGTGTATATTTCAAATGTCTGCATAGCACCATATACATCTATGGCAATTAATATGTAATGTGTGAGATTATGCTTGAAAGATGACACTGTTTTCAATACATATCTTAACAATCAAACTATGTTAAGTATTTTGATTAACTTCTCTATAAAACCAGAAAACATCCTTCTATGCTTTCAGGGTGTATTTGTTTGCTGGAAACCAGAGTCTTCCATTCAGGTACATTTGGTGCACCTGGCTAGCTACGCTGCAGACAAATGTAAAGTTTACACTTCAAACTGCTGCACAGGTCTCTTCATTCCTGGGACCTACATAGACAGCTGTCCTTTGGATTGTGAGACTAACACTCACTAGAGCCCTGACCCAAACGCTACTGAAGCCAATAAGGGACTCTCCATCAACTTCAGAGGGTTTTGGATCAGGCCTTAAACTAGCTCTTTTTTTATTTATTTTGTAATTTTCTTTTGTAATTGAGTGGACAACAGGGGATGGATCACTTGATGATTGCCTGTTCTGTTCATTCCTTCTAGAGCACCTGGCATTGGCCTCTGTTGGAAGATAGGATACTGGGCTGGATGGACCATTTGTCTGACTCAGTATGGCTCCTCTTCCGTTTTAGAGTTAGGAACAGATTAAAGATTGCTATGCTTATTTCACTTATTATTGCAGGCATATGCAACTAAGAGATGAGCTACTTGTTGTTTCAGTCCCAAAATATTTTTAAAAAAACGTTTAGAGGTGTGAACAGGTTCAGATTTCTACTTTGTTACAATTTAAAATGTTTGTCAATAAACTCAGGAGCATCTCAGACTTCAAGTAATTCTTAATTGTCCTGATATCAAAAAAATCCTAATCTATGAATATCAAATCTGTATGATGGATTGTGACTCCTGGAAATATAGACTTAAGACTGGGGATTACTAAAATCCCTTTACTTCTGCCATTATCATAATTTATAATAATTTTCATTCAATTCTAATATAATTGTTGCCTTAATTAATGTTCTAATTTAAAATATTCTGAGATTTAAAATGATGTCTTGAAGCTTTATATAACGCCCTTCTTCCCGAAAACAAGCAGACTATCTTGAGGTACAGTCTGACTTTTATGTGTGATTAATTCTTTATTGAGTTTCAGAAAGAAACAGACAATGAAAGGTACAGAAAGGTAAATGATGTACAGTTTGTATAAATTTTCAAATTCTGCATGCTTCCTGGGATCTCCAGTAGAGTTATGGAATTATGCAGTTTTATAACTTGTCAAAGCTGCAAGAGCAGACAATACAAAACCAGATACTACTACATAGACATAACATGTTAGGGTTTGGGTAACAGTAATAAAATGGGCAGGAGTGGCTTTGTTTTTTGTCGCCTAAGCACAGCAGTCAGGCGGCCTTTGGCGGCACACCTGTGGATAGTCCACTGGTCATGCTGATTTAGCGGTGTTTCTGCGGGTGATGTGCAGGTCCCGTGCCTTCAGCATGCCTGCCGCCAAAGCTTCAGGACCGGTGGACCTCCCACAGAAACGCTGCCAAAGGCTGCCTGACTGCTGCCCTCACAGCGACTGGCACACCGCTTCCCGCAGCTTGCCGCCCCAGGCGCACACTTGCTGCGCTGGTGCCTGGAGCCGCCCCTGAAAATGAGAGAACACCTATATGAAGAGGGTACTGGATGGGAGAGACGGTGTTCGGAGGAATGGAGGCCTGGCATTCTTTGAACCAGCTCAACTTTTCTATCCAAATGTACCTAGAAACATGGTCTGAATTTCTTCAGATTCATATAATTGCTATCTACTGCAATGAGCTATTCATTCTTGGGCTGCTACCTAAGATAGATCTGCATGCTACACTCTATTCTTGGCATAAACCTTCTCTTCCATTTTTGTAAAATCATGTACTTGTTAATCATTGAGGTCCTCAAGAACCCAAGTCTTTGTGGTGGAGTTAAACCCAGTTTAGTGGGTACGTCCATGGAATTTAATTTTCCTTTGGGGTTCTGGTAAGGAAAATTGAGCAGTTTATGATCTGACCATAAGTTATGAAACAAATTACGTTTCATTATAAATTAGTGCAGCTCCTCTAGTTTCCTCTGTTATCTTCTATTTTTTTTGTTGCTTTAATTAATTAAGGACTGCCTTTCCTGTTTGTTGGACTCCATAGTTGGGGACAGTTTTAAAACTGCACATTGTCACTTTTACATCAGAGCTCCTGCCTGCAAATCTAGGGTTTGATATTCACCTGACCTAAATGGTGAGTGACCTAGGTGGAAAACTGTGCTCATAAATATGGAATCCACTGTCAGAAATCTGACTCTGAGCATATAGTGCAGACTATAACTTTTTATCAGTTACAGGTTATTGCTACTAATCTAACTAAAATTTGACGTGACTCTACTGATGTTCGACCTCCACCACCTGTACCAGAGTTTAAGTTTGACATTTTTCTGCCTGTTAGCACAGTGAGCCAGTATTAAGTCATAAATCCTAGTCGGTTTGTATGTGCAACTGACTTGGATGGCTTTTTCCATAGTTTTTGACCCTTGTGTTCTGCACCTTTAGTTTAAGTCACTACTGCTTCTTGAAGAAAATAGCAAATAGATTATTTTGGATGATACTGATAACGTTATACGTTTCTGTGTAACCTTTAGGCAAAAGAAATGGATCTGAGCCCTAACCAGTATATTTTCAATAACATATTTAGCTTTTGATTGTTTCTCATTGTAGATACAGAATTAGAATTTAAATACCCTAAATAAGGTCATTTTTACCATTAGTGCGTTTTAGTTTTTATCATCTCTGGAGTTTCCTGATCTCAGGGTTTCTAATCTTAGTACTTAACCTTGATCAGAAGGTTTTGGTTAACTGCTTTTTATTATACCTGAAGCTATAAAACTAACACTCAGCTACGTTGTTAAACCCTTATTCTGAAAGCCAAGCATTCTGGGTCGATCACTGAGGTTGTAAATATAATTGGTCTCTGTGTGTAGGTTGGAGTTGTGTAATGCTTGCTTAACAGCCAAGTGACAAGTAGTATTTCAGTATATTGAATCACCTCTCTGTGCACTGGGATTGGGTAAAAGCCATGTGTGCTAAATGTGAATTCATATGAATGTGTTGAAATAAAAATTTCATGCACACATTTCACTTAACCTCCATGGTACACAGATGTTTTTGTAACCACAATACTGTGAATTTTGTTTGTTGTAAAATTAAACTGACACAGGTTCCATTTCGGACAATTGCTGTCCTCAGCTGTGACCGCTACAAGCACTCTGGAACAGTAGCACTGTCATACTGACCATCCTCAGGGATTGTCTGTTTCTAGCCAGAAACAATAATAGCAGGAAACAAAGATATGTAGTCATTCTCTCCAATACTTAATGAAAGCATTCATTTGAAAGTCTTAATGGCACAAGCATAGAGTATATAGGTTTCAGAGTAGCCAGCCATGTTAGTCTGTATCCACAAAAAGAACAGGAGTACTTGTGGCACCTTAGAGACTTAACAAATTTATTTGAGCATAAGCTTTCGTGGGCTACAGCTTCATGGCCAAACTAAGCAGTCTCTACATAAATGGACACAAATCAGATGTCAAGAATTATAACATTCAGAAACCAGTCGGAGAACACTTCAATCTCCCTGGTTACTCGATTGCAGACCTAAAAATTGCAATATTACAACAAAAAACCCTTCAAAAACAGACTCCAGTGAAAGACTGCTGAATTGGAATTAATTTGCAAAATGGACACCTTTAAATTATGCTTGAATAAAGACTGGGAGTGGATGAGTCATTACACAAAGTAAAACTATTTCACCATATTTATTCCCCCCCCTACTGTTCCTCGCACCTTCTTGTCAATTGCTGCAAATGGACCATCTTGATTACCACTACAAAAAGTTTTTTTTTCTCTCCTGCTAGTAATAGCTCATCTTAACTGATCACTCTCATTAGTGTGTGTATGGTAACGCTCATTGTTTCATGTTCCGTGTCTGTATAATGCAGTAGGAAGATTATGTATTTTCCACTGCATGCATCCAATGAAGTGGGCTGTAGCCCACGAAAGTTTATGCTCAAATAAATGTATTGGTCTCTAAGGTGCCACAAGTACTCTTGTTCTTTTTATAGAGTATATAATGTCCTGAGAACGGCATTATATGTATTATGCAACATCTCATGATCTGTATGGGTGATGGTGTATGACTATCCTGGATTAATTGTGAATGATGTGATCTACAGTAGGAATTCCTCCCCGATACCATCAAAAGAACAGTATAATGTTCTTGAAACAGGGACTCCAAACAAATCAGGAATTGAATTTTCAAACAGTAGGCACTTGTATGTATAAATTTATAATGTTGGGGAAGTCAAGGAAGTATATCAGTCAAATTGGTTGAATGTACTAGAGTGCTTTATTCATAATGTTTAAATACAACAGGCTCAATTCTGCCACCCTTACTTATCCTAATTGGGACTACTCACGTGGGCCCCAATCCAGCGAAGTGTTTTAAGCATCAGCTTAATTTTAAGCATGTAATCCTGTTTGGATTGGGAAGGAATTTTCCCCCAGGTCAGATTTGCAGATACCCTGGGTGTCTCCCCCAACCCCTTTGCAGCTTGGGGCATGGGTCTCTTGCTAGTTTGTACTAGAGTAAGAGGTGGATTCTCTGTAACTTGATTACATGATTTGAGATTTCAGTAACTCAGCCAGTGGCTATGGGTCTTTTACAGGAGTGGGTGGGTGAGGTTCTGTGGCGTGCAGGAGGTCAGATTGGATGATCATGGTGGGCTTTTCTGGCCTTAATGTCTACTAGTCTGCTGCTGATTTCAGAGGGACTGCTCTTGCTCAAAGCTAAGCGTGTGTTGAAATGCTTTTCTGGATTCAAGCCTATCTGAGCAGCCCCATTGAAATGAATGTATGAAATGCATGGCAAGGTAATTGAATAAGGGTGGCAGAATGGGATCCTTAGTAGGCATAAAAACCTTTCTCTTGGCAAACATTTAGACCCTGCTATAAATTGCCTGTTTTCTGGGGTTGAAATTCCCCTCAATGCTGATGGCCTGGCCTGAACATGGTCCTGTGTGACACGCAAACCCTTAATCAGGGGCTTAATTGTGGTATGAAAGCTATATGGGGCCTTATGCAGTGAATTTCACTTTGAAGACCTATTAGATGGCATCAGTAGTAATAGGAAAATATTTAGTTATTAGCAAGATTAAAAGTTAAAGTGCTTTCACTTTATTTCTCTAATACATTAGTGACACATCATCAAAGCATGTATGAAAGGGGAAAATTAATCTTGTTTCAAGGCCAGTAGGCTAACTGCAGAAATACGGTATTGGGATGAACTGGGGAGTGAGTCTGTGCATCACTTAGGAATTGTGGATAATTTTATGAAACTGTTGGAGAAAGCCTGTATGTCTTGGATTTCCCATTAGTCAGCAGAGTTGTCATGTCTCTGTCAGGCCAGAGACAATGGTGGTCAGGGCTCAGTAGTCTATTCAAAGTAGAACACCTCGGGGCAACCAGTTTGCTCTAGCTGGGAGAAGACATTTTCTCCTCTTGTCTGAAAGGAGTGGGTTGTGAGAGCAGTGGAAAATTACCGAAAGCCTGAAGACAAGAAGCAGGTGACCCCCAGGCAGAAGTCTATAAAGTAGTTCACAGGGGAAACTGGAGAGAGAGAGACATCTTAAGATAAGATGCAGGGGCCGGATAGGGGAGGGGTCAGAGGATCCTGGTGACCTTGCAGACAGAACACTCATGATTTTCCCCCATGGACTCTCAAGTGATGGGTGAACTAGTGATGGACATTGTATTTTAGGGTGTTTTGTTTTGTGCTTTGCAGGATTAAGTATAAATGAGCATAAAGGTGTTAGACTGGGGTGGGTGGATGGATGGACTGCCTTGCAACTGCTGTGGGCCCCTTACAGAGTTAAACCGTATCCAGAAGCTTTGCACCTTTGGGGTGGACTTTTGGGAGACAGGTGTGTTTAAGTACTGGAGAGTCTGAAGGGTCAGTGCTGCAGCCAGAGGTGCTAGGCAGCTGGCCAGCGGGTTCCAACACTTGGGATGGGGATGTGCCAAACAGAAAGACTGCTCACTGAGCGTGTGTCTAGGGAGCAGAGACTGTGGCAGTGGCTAGCCTCTGTTCAGGTGCCAGGAACTTGAAACACCCAGGAGATCCAGAGCACATGGGCTTTGATTCTCCTCACAGCAGTCCTCATGCATGTCCAGGAAAGGGCCCACTAGGATCTGTGCCTTTGCTATGCATAAAGATTTCCCTATAGCTGCGTACATGGTTTTTTGTTTAGGGAGGTTAAAAATTAGTATCGGCCAACTTCCTTCCGTACCCTTGTCTGAATATTAACAGTGATCAATATGCAATATAAGGTATGATTGAACTCATCTGATTTATGGAAGCAGGGATAATCTGATTCAAACAACATATCAGTCTTCCATATCATGGAAGACATTTTCAGAGCTTCTGTGGCCTTTGCTGGATGGTGTATTTTATATTTAGTGTTAGACTCATAGAAGATTAGGGTTGGAAGAGACCTCAGAAGGTCATCTAGTCAAGCTCCCTGGTTAAAGCAGGACCAACCTCAACTAAATCATTCCAGCCAGGGCTTTGTCAAGCCAGGCCTTAAAAACCTCTAAGGATGGAGATTCCATCACCTCACTAGGTAACCCATTCCAGTGCTTCACCACTCTCCTAGGGAAATGGTTTTTCCTAATATCTAACCTAGACCTCCCACATTGCAACTTGCCCACAGAAATGGATTATGACACCTTTTTAAGGAGAAGCTGAGTTCCGGTGCTATCTCTCATTTCAGTCGAGTGATTTCATTTAGCGTGGTAGGAGAAAAGTTTTGTATTGTGATTTTTCGGTGTGGAAATGCTTCCTTTTAGTTAATGCATTACTCTGATTCTCTCTCTCTCTGTCTACCTCCCCCTCCTTTTTCAGTTTAAGGTGGATAGCTAGCATAATTGGAAAGGATTAACATAAAAAGTGAGGAAAAACATTTTAATCTGAAAACTGATCCATTAGGAAGGATAGATGCTTTTTAAAATAGTGCATTACACAGATTAAAACATACCCTTTTTTAGAGAAACTTTAGAGTTTTGAATGCAAAGCGAAGGAAGAGAAAAGCCTAATGAGATTAGGTTAATTATTTGTGTGACTCAGAAATGTCATTTTAAAAAAATCCTAAAATGTTAAGTGAGAGAAGGGGAAAAGCACCACTTAGTTATATTTTTATGAACAGACTTTTAAAATGGTTACTTCAGAGATTGATCCATAGCACATTGATGTCAATGGAATTGTTTCCATTGACTCCACTGGGCTTTGAATTGGGCCCTGGGATGCTCTCTGATCCTGCATCACAGACAGTCCAGTTTGATTTATATACAGTTCTAGTAAAGCTGTACCTTGAAAATACAGTTTATGTGCAATACACATACATTAATATGCACACAACTCTGAATATCATCTAACCATTTAAAATGGGAATGGCATACTAGACTCTTGAACAAAATCATAGGCCCTTAGGAATCATTGCAAAACAAAACCTTTTTTTGTTCTTTAAATTTCGTTTGGGTTGTCACCACCACCTCTCCATCAAAAGTTCAGTGTTCAATTTTGGTTCAAGATATGGAATCAGAAAAACTGCTCTGTGGAAATTCTAGCCTGTATCGTAATATCTTCTCCAGAAACTGAATAAAGAAAGGTCTTGTTTGTAACTTTTACAAGTAAGTTAGGGGAGCTCAAAGTCCATGCTATTCACTGAAGATTAACTGTACATCATACTTTTTATTAAAAAGCAGTGCAATACCAACTGTTGCACATCACACTCAAAATGTACACACTAGTGAGCATCCTGAGTCCGTTGTGGTCCTCAGATAATGGTGAGATATGTGGGTCTCTGGGGTTGGTAGATTTCTGTACAAGTAAAACCAGCTGTCTTACACTGTTTTTGCTTTTTCACATTTGCAAATGTCTTCTGTTAACCAGGACAAGGGATTTAGTATTTTCTTGAGGCCTGATCCTGTGAGGTGACAAGCACCCTCAACTTAGCAGAGGCTGCTTAACATCTTCCAGGAGATGCTCAGCACCTGTCAGGATCAGATCCTGGCTTTGAAAATTCCAGGAATAGATTTGAAGTCTTGAACTGTGGTATCAATCCAGCTTTTCTGGCTCTAGTCCAAGGATAATGATTCCACTTAGTAGAGCAGTACAAATGCAAGATAATGGGTACAGATAATCAGGATTTAATATTATATTAGAGTATTTTCCTTTTACCTTTAAACAGCTGTGTTCTGATTTAGATGTCACTTATAAAGCAGTTCATTGTTAATAGGTGTCTCCCAGAAACTGGCATATAGTGTCACAAAGCTCAGCTGGAGCACAGCTGGCTGTAATCAGGTAACAAATTTCAGGGTGTTAGCTGCAGCTGGCATTTTAAGATGCATGTGTCTCCGCCATATTGGTAACTGTTGGTAACTTTTGCTTCTCTGATATTTTCAAAAGCGCAAAATTAGGTATCCAAATGCCATTGACCACCAGTTGGAGTGGGGAACAGAGTTCTCATTTGTACCTTCTTCTTCGAGTGCTTGCTCATATTCATTCCAAGTAGGTGTGCGCGCGCCACGTGCACGTTTGTCGGAAGAATTTTCCCCTAGCAACACCCGGCGGGTCGGCAGGCGCCCCCTGGCGTGGTGCCTTTGCGGCACCGTATATATGCCCCTGCGACGCCCGCTGCTCCTCGTCCTCTTACTGCCCGGCGTCGTTGGAACGTGGAGTGCGGTAGCTGACCTCACACCTAGCGTTTCACCGCTACATGTTCTTCAGTTTAGTTGTGTTTGTTGTAGATTGTTAATAGTTATAAGTATGTTGTAAACGTAGTGTATATGTTAGTGGGCCGAGTATACTCTCCTCGCCCGCTCCGGACCCAGGCTCATGCCCGGCTCTCCGCTTCAAGCAGTGCCGGCCCTGCGTACGGCCGCTGCCAACGGGAGACCCCACGATACGTCGTGCTGCAAGGCCTGGGGAATCCCATCTCGAGAGAAGTGCCGCTCTGCAGTCCTTCAAACCGCGGACAAAAAAGGGCGGGACTCCCGTTAAAGCACTCCTTATGGAGGCCGCCCTGACTCCGGCATTTCCGGCACCGACCGCCACCGGCACCGAAACCACCGTCTTCGGCACCGGGACGAGCGGTCCGCCAACGCACCGCGGCACCATAAGTCCTCGTCTGAGCAGCCGCCCGGCGGCGCTCGCTTTCACTCGGCCGAAGAGGCGAAGGCTCCTGCGGTCGCGCCTCCGGAACCGCAGTCGAGGCCAGAAAGCCGTGCCGGCACGCACACATCTGCCCCTGACGTGTTCCGTACCGTGACTCCGGCCGCAAGGGTCCGTCGAGTCCGGTGCTTGAAGCTCCCCGGCACGCTCCGATCTGGTCGTAGCTCACGATCCCGACTACGCCGGAAACCTCACGACGCATGGGACCTGATAGCGCGCACTGAGCTTCGCCTCAGCCCCCGCACGCCGTGCGGCGCTTCCTCTATGGAAAGCCAGCGATGCAACTCCATCTTGGGGCGGATAGCGCCGGTCCGATCGAGATCTCGGCACCGATCCCGCTCCACGCCTCGTTCGCCATCTCGACGCCGCTCGCTAGTCCCAGACCATCCACCGGCGCCGGTCGTACTCGCGGCACCGGTCCAGGTCCGATCTACAGACGCGCTCAGCAGCGCGCTGGCTCTCTGCACCGCTTCCACAGTCCATCATAACCGTCGGCGCACCCGACCCGGTCGACCTCCCGCACCGACGCTGGTCATAGGTCTGTCCGACTGGCACCGGTCGACTCTCGGCACCGTCTCCCCACCCGACCGCACTCGGCACCAGTCCTACGGGTTCTGCCCCGCCTTGGCTTCCAGACACCCTCCGCTCCTCGCGACCAACGGCGGCTCTAGGGAGTGGGCCAAGATCCGGACCAGCCCAGCAGTGTCCTTCGGACCTTGGGCGTACCATCAAGCCAAGGCGATCCTTTCCGACGGCGAGATCTGCTGGTGCAGCTCGAGTGCCAGAGCACCATCAGCGTTCCTCCTCCGCAACCATGTTGCCGGTCACGGACCGAGGCACCCCTCGAACCAGCCATGCTCTGGATCAACAACCTGCAGGGAGACCCCAGTCCCGTCTTTCTCTCTTCTCCAGGATAGCAGTGCGGCATTAGACTCGGCCGCCCCTATTGACCTTCGCGCTCATCAGATTTGTCCACAGGTGCATTGAGCATTAATCTACAAGCGGAGAGGTGCCGGAAGTTGAGGATACTGTAGTGGCATTCTCTCACTGACTGCACCAACGAGGGTCCCTGCCCTTCTACGCACTGATTCAGCCAAGCGGTCCTATTTATTGGCAGTCCCACAATCGATCCCTCCGACGGCCAGACGGCGTGGAGAGAAAGTACATGTACCCTCCAAGGGTGTACACTACCTGTACACCTCCCCTCCGATGCTTCCTGTTCCAATCCGTGAAGAGAGGGCGTCATGGCACCAGCCCCTGCCCCAAAATCGCGTTGTGGAGGTCAAAGTAGGACTGCTCGGGCCGTAGATTTACTCCGCTAGGGTCCCAGTTCGGTGGGCAAACCAACAGCGCGCTAGGCAGTCGTGCATTTTAAAAGCCTGGCAGACCATGGACAATTTTACTGAATGGTCCGTGAACTCCGCCGAGTTAAGTCTCGCTGAAGAGGCAAGAGAGATCTCGGACAGCCTTACGAGCTGCGCTCGACCGCCGAACTCACAGCTTAGAACCATACGCGCTCGGCGTACATGACCGGATCTGGTTCAATGGTGTCGGCTATCCCGGAGCCGCGCATACCATAAAGACCTCCCCTTTGAAAGGCAAGGGCCTCTTCTCAGAGAAGACGGACCCAAGGCTGCAAGCCCTGTAAGATCACCGCTATACAAGCGTCCTCCTGGGATCCACACCGCAGACCCAGCGGAGGCTACTTCGGCACAAACCTCAGCGCCTCTCCGGTCCCCACCACGCCCCCCCAAAGACTTCAACTAACGGCGGGACGTGACGACGACCAGCCAGTTCCGCGTTCCAAGGGGGGCAAACAACGTCGCAAACCACCTAGCGAACCGAAGCAACAACTTTTGAGGTGCGCCAGAGAAGCAGGAGCACCAGTCCTCTCCGGACGCCTCTCTTTCGTCCTAACTGCTTTCTCCTTCTCCCGGCGTGGCCCGGATAATCTCAGACCAAGGGTCTTGCGCCGTGGAGTGTGGTTACCATCTCATTTATCCAGAGTTCTTGTTCAAGGAAATAATAGTACACTCCTAAAATCCACCTCCCACCCACCCCCCCGTCCCTCTTAGGACCCCTACGAGCCTTCTGCAGGAGGCCTCACGTTCCTGATACCGACCAGACTAGAAAGTGCCTCACGACCTCAGGAGGCGTAGGTGTTACTCCGCTCTTTTTTAATCCCAACGTCGAAGGAGGTCGCCGTCCACATCCTCAGAACCTCGCGGACTCAACCCTTACGAAGAGTACGTGTCCGCATGTACCTGGGTGCATCATCCTCCCGGATCACGGGAGCCTGGTTGCTGCTCTCGACATGTAGACGCGTATTTCACGTTCGATCTACCTCCCTCACAGACCCCTCGTCCGCTTGCTGGTGCGGGACGCGCATTATCAGCGGTCCACTATTGGCTGTCCTCGCCCCACGTGTCTTCAACGGGAAATGTATGGCGTATGGCGCTTGCCTCGCGTCGGCCGGGGGAATTGTCTTCTACCTGGCGACTGGTTCGCGCGTCCTCCAGGCTCAGGGTGCGCGCACGCAATCAGGCCTGTTGCGACCTCTAGGGCTCCTGAATAAATTTCCGACGAAGTCCATGCCTATACAACCAGAGGATAGAATTCTTCGGGCGTCTATGGTCGCGACAGCCTCACTTCCACCACAGCGTTTCCAGGCATTACTCACTTCAATAGACAGGCTGCTGCCTAGTCCCACCACTCGCCCAGGCTGTCTCAAGCTTTAGGCCACATGGCGGCGTGTCTTTGATACCAAGTAGCCAAACTCCGCCTGCCCACTCAGATATGGTTAGCTTTGGTTTTACCGTCCAGCGCAGGACAGCAGGATCGTGTCACACTCACAAAGCGTCACCTTTAACACCCGGCCGGGTCGGCAGGGGCATATATACGGTGCCGCAAAGGCGCCACGCCAGGGGGCGCCTGCCGACCCGCCGGGTGTTGCTAGGGGAAAATTCTTCCGACGAACGTGCACGTGGCGCGCGCACACCTACTTGGAATGAATATGAGCAACACATCTCGAAGAACAACAGTTACAAAGGTGAGTAACCGTCTTTTTCAAAATCTCCTCCCTCTATTCTTAAAATAGGTTCCAAGGGAAAGATGGCCAGTTGAAGTTTGTGGGAATGAACTTCTGGGAGGCCAATATTTAGATATCTGTGGCTCGTGGTATAAAATATTTTATTGTTATGAGATTGGGATGGTCCAATTAATTATTTGTGTGGCAAGACCATGAGCAAGTTATGCCACTTCATGCCAATTAAGTGCTGATCACACACTTCTGACTGCATGACCTGCCCCCAACCCAGTAACCCATTTCCTTGGTAGTTACTGTAACAACAAGAATAGAAATGGAAGCATCATCCTATGGGTTTGGAAGCAGTTGAAGCTAGCTTAACATCAGCATTAATAGGGACATGTTCCTCAGACCAGCTTGCTTGAATAGCTGTAAAATTTCTACAAGAACCTAAACATAAATCCTCTGAAAGTGTAGGATACACATGCTCTCGTTTTCAAATGCATACACTTCATTCTCAGAGCTGTGATTTCTCATATCTGTATATGGAAGTTAATAAATATTATGTCCCTAAATGTGTAAATATTTCACCTACTTATCTGACCAATTGGGAACTTTAAATGATCAGCACCATTATTTTGGCAAAATAAACTTTTAATAATTCCTATTACTATGTTGTCCAGAAAATGACCTGATATACTGAAATTATAAGGACAGTACCTCTTTAGAGTTTTTGTGACTGCAGTCACTGAATGTGTTTAATCACGGTTAGTTAGGTCCCTCGTTCAGCAGTGCACTGAGGCAGTGCTTATTAATGGGATGTAAGTGTATGGTTAAAGTTACACACACTTGAGTGGTCTGCCGAGTCAGATCCAGATTCTGATTTCTCACACTGATTGCACCATGTGTAGGTGACTGATCGAGAAAATAGCAGATGAAATTAATTGTTGATAAATGCAAAGTAATGCAAACTGGGAAATATAATCCCAGTTTTATTGTGTGTGTAAAAACAATGGGGTCTAAATTAACTGTTACCTCTCAGGAAAGATCTTGAAGTCATTGTGGATACTTCCTTGAAAACAAGTGCTCAATGTTCAGCAGCTGTCAAAAAAGCTAACAATGTTAGGAACAATTTGGAAAGGGATAGAAAATAAGACAGAGTATCCTCTTGCCCCTATGTAAATCCATGGTACGCCCATATCTTGAATACTGCAAGCTGTTCTGGTCACCCCATCTCAGAAAAGATATATTTGAATTGGAAAAGTTAGAGAAGGAGAACAAAAATGACCAAGTGTATGGAACAGCTTTCCTCTGAGGGGAGATGAAAAAGACTCACTGTTCAGTTGTTTCTTTTCCAAGCTGAGGGATGATATGATAGAGATCTATAAAATCATGAAGGAGGTTGTGGAATCTCCATCTCTGCAGATATTTAAGAGTAAGTTAGATAAATGTCTATCCGGGATGGTCTAGACAGTATTTGGTCCTGCCATGAGGGCAGGGGACTGGACTTGATGACCTCTCAAGGTCCCTTCCAGTCCTAGAATCTATGAAGGGTGTGGAGAACATGAATAAGGAAGTTTTAGTTACCCTTCACATAACACACAAACCCTGGTCACCCAATGAGATGAATAGGCAGCAGGTCTAAAACATAAGGAAGTGCTACTTCACACAATGCACAGTCAACCTGTAGAACTCATACTTTTGGCCTTCACAACATCCCCAGCAATAACTGGATTAAAAAATGAATTGGATAAATTCATGGAGAATAGGTCCATCAATAACTATTAGCTGAGATGGTCAGAGATGCAATCCCATGCTCTGGATGTCCCTTGACCTGTGACTTCCAGAAGCTGGGACTGGATGACAGGATGGATCACTTGATAAGTTGTCCCGTTCTGTTCACTCACTCTGTAGCATCTGTCATTGGCCACTCAGAAACAGGATACTGGGCTAGATGGACCATTAGTCTGATCCAATATGGCTGTTTTTATGGTAACATAAAGGCCCCTTTACCAGCTGTCCGGCACTGTTCATTGTGATAAGTGTACATGACCAACACATTTATGTGGTAATATACCAAAAAGGAAGGTGAGTCTCCGAGGCATCACATGCCCCTTGGGTGAAGACGTGATCCACAGAGGGAGTTCTGCCACACAGATGCAAGTGCTTTCACTGCAGCCTGGAGACATACACCAACAACTGTTGTGGAAGCAGTCAGATTGGGTCCATATTTAATACTTACTATGAAATAAAAATAGTCCATGTGTCATGGTATAAATCCCCACTTTGAACCTTAACGTCCAAAAGATGGGGTACCAGCATGAATTCCTCTAAGCTTAATTACCAGCTTAGATCTGATAGGCTGTGACCAATCAGGACTTCCAGTGCCTGGTACACTCTGGTCCCCTCCCAAAATCTTTCAAGGGGACCCCCAAGACCCAGATCCCCTGGATCTTAACACGAGGAAAGTAAACCCTTTCCCCCACCGTTGCCTCTCCCAGGCTTCCTCTCCCTGGGTTACCTTGGAAGATCACTGTGATTCAACTCCTTGAATCTTAAAACAGAGAGGAATTCCATCCTCCCGCCTCCCTTCTCTCTCCCTTCCTCCCACCAATTCTCTGGTGAGTACAGACTCAGTTCCCTTGAGCCTTAACAAGGGGAAAAAAATCAATTGGGTCTTTTAAAAAGAAAAGCTTTTAATAAGAGAAAGAAAAAGTAAAAAATGGTCTCCGTAAAATCAAGTTGGAAATGTTACAGGGTCTTTCAGCTTATAGACGGTAGGAATACCCTCCCAGCCTAAGTATACAAGTACAAATTAAAATCCTTTCAGCAAAATACACATTAAAATCCTTCCGGTCAAATACACATTTGCAAATAGAACAATCAAAAGACTAAAACCGCCTTTCTAATTTGTACTTACTAAAATTTGAACAGATGATTTAGAGCCTGTATGTACGTCTGGTCACTCTCAGAACCCAGAGAGAACAAAGCAAAACCCAAAAAACACAAAGGCTTCCCTCCACCAAGATTTGAAAGTATCTTGTCTCCTGATTGGTCCTCTGGTTAAGTGTTCCAGGTTCAGTTTGTTAACCCCTTACAGGTAAAAGAGACATTAACCCTTAACTATCTCTTTATGACACCATGCTACTTTGGAATTGCTTTGGCTCTGCAATCTCAGCCTTTTCCTGTACAGGATACTTGAAGCCTGTTAGATTTTTGTTTTATTTTGGTTTTAATTACATTTTCTAGACAAGCTGGAATATCTCACTAGATACTTACAAGGCTCACTGTAGTATCTGAGCACCTCTGTATCTCATAGTGGTGTCACAAGGATAAGATCTGTGAAGTGGACTCCCCCATTTTACAGATGGGGAAACTGAGGCACAAGGAAGCTGCAGTGACTTGGCCTAGGTGACACAAGAAAGCTAAAACTGAGCTGAGAGTTGAACCTCGCTCTCTTAAGTCCAAGTCCAGTGTGCTGTGCTGTTATGCCAGCCCTCAGTCACATAACAGAAAGGTGTGTTTTTTAGGATTTAAACCCAGTAGATTATCAAGAGTTACTTTTGAAAGGGAGTTAGTTTTGTATTCGTAAAGAAGAATAAAATAGGGGGACCTCTCTGGAGTAGAATGGAAGTTTTTTTTTTCTGTCCCTAATCATAGCCTCTTGCTGAGAGTGTACACAAATAAATTGTTTTATAACCAAAGGAAAAATACATTTAAGATAACTATCTGATTTATAAACACACAAACCAGGCCATTCAGAGTGAAGAGTGATTGAGCAGCTCATTCTTCATTTCTTGCAGCCCATATGTGAATTTCTTTGAGAAAAGTAGAGAAAATGAACCCAATGAGGAATTGGTTACATTATGTATAAATGTTTTTCCTCAACAAAAATTCAGATACGGTCTGCAAGGCAATCAGTTCCTCATTAGGATTTAATCTAGTTAATCTCCCCTTCCATTTAGTATCTGAACTCCTCCCAAATATTTACAAGTAGAAATAATAAGTTCTCTTTCTCTTTCTTCCTTATTAGCCTTCAGAAGAAACAGCTTGATTAGTTTGCAGGTTTTTGTTTGTTTGTGTGGGTAACAGAATGAGGAAAAGCTCAGTCTCATCACTGTGGTTTTGCATTCAGCTCTGGGAGTGACGAGGGCCAGAGTGACTCGCCTCTTTAGGGGAAGGGAGTGCCAGAATCTGGGTCCCTCTCCAGTGACAATTGTGTGTCTCACCACCTGCACCTCCTGCACTGGTCAACAGTTTCATTGTTCCAGTGAAACGTAGCTGTCATGGAAGGAGTAGTGGTTGGGTGGGTAACCAGCTCTGGTCCCGTGGAGAAGCCAGTGCAGGGAGTGGTGTATTGGTGATGTGCTCGTGGCAATCTGTGTTCAGGAAATGTGGTGTCAGCCATATATATGAGATCCAGAAGCCTAGAGGTCACAAGTGCTTGGATCAGGATGGCCAGCTTTGTGACGACAAGATTGCTTGCTATCTGCTGGGCAGTCGCAAATGGAAGAATGGTGTCTTTGCCGCTCTTGGTGTTCGGATAGTCAGTAGCCCGAGTCCAAAGGGCCCCCAAGTCTGCAGACAGATATAGTCTGAAGGCAGCTGCCCTCGGGACTGAGACATGTTCTAAAGGAGGCAGACTCTTCAACTGAAAGCTGCATATGAAGAGTAGAGGGCAAGGTTAGCTTCTGCAGGGGACACTTTTCTCAAATGTTAAGTTCCGCAGCCTCCCCATCAATGATGGAAATTGTAGGAAAAAAAGATCTAGTAGATTAATGAAATCTAGGCCTGGCAAAGCAAATGGCCTTTATGAAGGTGCAGGCTTCAATTCAGGCTTTGTTACCCAATTCCCACTTTTCTGTATACAAGTCTCATTTGGCAGTGAGTAGAGGTCTTATTTCTTAGGATTGGGAGTCCATGTTTCACAGTCAGTGCTGAACTGACCTCCCTCCAGAGTTCTGCTAATGTTTATGTTTTGGCCAATAGGCATTGCTGTTAAGTGACTTGATGTTCACAATCTCCTTTCCTCCTTGGAGCCTTTTCTATCCCTGCTGACTTCATTGATTGCAAAGGGATTGCTATTTTAAACTTGATTCTCTCACTGGAAGAGCTGTATGCTACCCACATAGGTTACTTGAGCTGGCTGAATGTCTTTACATTAAGTCTAAAGCTTTTTGGGGTTTCTTCCCGATTTCAAAACATGTTTAAAACGGGAAGAATAGCAACGTCATATCAGAAACTTCTCATTTATTATTTGTGTTCTCTAGCAATGTTGCACATTTATTAACTTGCGTTGGTTGTGTCTCAATCTGATGATCAGTACTGTCAAATCATCTTTTCTACTCTTCTTATTATAATCATCTTCTTCTCTCCTGTCATAAATTATAAAGATATAAAAAGCACTAGTGTTGATTATTCTCTGTGTGAAGGACTGAATTAAGTTCTTTACAATAAACGATTTCAATTAAACATGTAACAAGGCAGTACTTTTTCTGTAGCATAGCTTATTTGCATAAAACACATTCTTCACCGCCTCTGTGCTTAGGCTATATAGCCAAAAGGTGGCAGCACTCCATCTGTTTAGTTGTTCTGTATTTTGTAGATAAACAACCTTTTTCTTTAAAACCCATTTCAGAAACCTTCCTTCAGTCTTCACCTTCCCACTATAACTTCCAATGTTTCTATTAAACAGAGCTGTTCTGCATCTTGCAAACTTTCCAGACCCTGAAAGTGATTTCCATTAGGTAGGCTTTCTGAGTCAGAGGTTCTAAACGTGTCCTATTGTATAGAAACAAACATTCAAACAGATGTCTTAATTTTTAAAAAGATTCCTTTCTTGCATTGTAGACTGAGCAGTGATTCCTAAATTGAAGATCTCAACTGTGAGTAGTATGACAAATACAATGTAGAAAAATTAATACTTTTCAGTGCTATAGTAACTTTCTAATGGTGGTCTCAGAACAAGTTATACTGCAAGCCTCATTACATTTCTGTGAGTTGGACATGAATTTTCCTTAGTTTAGTGCTGGGGAAATTGTCTGAGGCCTTACTACACTAAAGGGAAAAGTAGATCTAAGCTACGCAATTTGAGTTACGTGAATAGCGTAACTCCAGTCAACGTAGCTTAGATCTATTTATCACAGGGTCCATGCTACGCGATGTCAACGGGAGATGCTCTCCTGTCGACTCACCATACTCTTCCCAATCCAGTGGAGTACAGGAGTCAACGGGAGAGCGATTGATGGTCAATTTAAGGGGTCTTCACTAGACCTACTAAATCGACCACCGATGCATCGATCACTGCACATCGATCCCCTGATAAGTGTAGACAAGCCCTCAGGTTAAGTTTGCTTTGTTCAGGATCACTCAAGAGGATGTTGTCAGTTGGGACTTGTGCTCCTAAATCTCTCAGAAGCTTTTGAATTCACCCAAAATCCACATCTCCTTCCAGTTAGGTACTTTAATAACAAGACCATCCGTGGCCGGAGCTTTAGAAGGCAATGTGCAAAGTGGAGACCACTAAAGAAACTTAAGAGGAGTGGTCAGAAGCAAGGAACAAGAGTTCTGTAGTGGTTTCAAAACAACAAAAATCCATTAAACAAACTAATACTGAGGCACTGCATGTCGTTTAAGTTGGTTTCGATCATACTGGAACTGACCTTTCTGAGGTGCTTCCCCTGGCATGACTACTGCCTCACTGAGAACTACACAGAGTAGGGAGCCTTACTTACCTGATTATCCTTTGGGAGGTCCTCTGCTTTTTTGGAATAGCAAAACCTTTTCAGGTTTTCCCTCCACTTCACACTACTTCCCTTCCTCAAACTATGTTGTAGCCACCATTCTTATGGATTTACGAGTGGCTGAGACTCCCTTTAGACTAGTCAGTCTTGCTTCTAAATTGGCTACTAGAGGATTCCTGTGGATTCTAGCACGCAGCAGCGGAAGGCATGTACGTTACTGCCTGAGCTGGATGCTGTATCTAATATATGATGATGGACTTTTGTCAAAATCTCACTTACGTAGGATGGGATTTTTTGGAAGTGCTCAGCATTGGCCCAACTTAGCTCCCACTGAAGTCAACAGGTTGACTTTTTTGCCCCACATTTTTTACCATTAGAAAATGTGATTTTTTTTCCCAAATCTAGAAACTGAAAATGGAAAACAGACTTTTTTGGTCTTCAACTGACACAACATTGCAAGTCAAAATGAAAATTTTCTTCCTAGCTCTAGCAGTTGCCATTGATGTCAGGGTTAGGCCACGTGCTTTCGAAAATCCCACCCATATGGCATGTCTTTACCGGGATAGCAAGCCTACTCCACTCTTCCTCTTCTCTCTGAGTTGAGACACTTTCCTCTCTCAGGACTAAGACTCTGTTCTATCCAATCGCTCCAGCTTTCTCCACTATGGGACCAGGGCAGTTTGCTCTACCTAGAAGCCACGGTATTCTGGTAGGATGATACACAATTCTCCCCCTTTTCCACATCTCCAATAAAACTCTTGAAGATTTTCACCAGTTTTATTTCTTTGTGCAACCGCTGTCCCAAATTTACTTTTCTTCCCGCCCCCCCCCCAACATTTTTTTAGGAGTCTGAACATTTTTTTGATGAAAATTTGCAATGCATCTTTCATGCCAAATTTTGGCCAGAGGGAGTGTTTTGATAATCTGAGACGGGGAGAAAAGTCAGTCAAGAGGTGGTGCTTCTGGGTGTAATTGCTAGTCTCCCAGTGGATTAAACACAAGGCTGGTGGCCAAGGCCGTCAGCTCAGTGCCACTGACAGCTGCCACCTCAAGCTTATCCATCAATCAGTGAATGGTGGTATTGAACAATGATTGTGACAGAATACAGTCTGGCTGCACTCCCAGGTAGGAAACCATTCTGCTCTGAGATCCTGAATATACCAGTGACATTGTCTGGCAAATTGTTGCAACTGATCTGGTTGAGCGATAAGCAATGGTTTGAATCCCTATGCATTATCATCAAGTGGCCTCCAGCTCTGCATTACAACCAGCTCAGTATCAACCTGTCCAGGCGAGGCACTGATATTTGGGCAACGTCATAGTGCTGGAAGAAAAGATGTGGATGCTTGTATAGAAGCAGCTGCCGCCATGTTTCAAGCCCGTCAGTGGCCTTTGTTGGGCCCTTGTGACATCAGACTTGCTGTGAAGTTGAGATCTGTAGAACCACCGTTATACAAACTCTATCATAAGGCAGTGAACGTGGGCTCCGTTGAAGGCTGAAGAACACTGGATTTATGTTTTTGATTCTTGTTGACTTCGTTAGCTGCTCCATATTGAATGGCAGGACAAGATCAGAAATTAGGATATTTTGAAGCCAAACTCAGCAACTGCCTCCATCAGCACTGGTGTGGTTTTGATGGTTTTCTTGGTGTGGACATATTGTTAGACTGGAAGCCCAGCAGATTCTGAAGCATGTGTAGCAAGGAATGCTGCTCCATGGCTGGAAATCAGGTGAGTGTTGAAAGCTTTAGGCGCGTGACAGGATTGCCAGTTATGGACATAAACTGAGTTTACCACCTGACTACCTTAAGCCTCTTTCCAGAGATGGATCCAGGTACTGCTCAATTTGCAAGGAGGCCACATGCCTCTGGGATTTGCCATGATGATTACCAAGGCAACTGAAGTACTAGTTCTGGCCATTCAACCTGTATCACCTTCTGTGGGTTTTGGTGAAAGCATAAAGGTTGAAATATGCTGTAAACCGTTAAGGATCTTCTGAAACTAGAAGCTGTTACTGTAAAACCATATAAAATGCTAAAGATATGAGAGTGTGAGTTTGTCCTGAACTGTGTAATGCAGGTGCCTTTAACAGTAATGTCCAAAGACAGCTGTTCGCTGCATCTGACATGCATCCGACGAAGTGGGTATTCACCCACGAAAGCTCATGCTCCAAAACTTCTGTTGCTCTATAAGGTGCCACAGGACTCTTTGCTGCTGTTCATTGCAGTCTGCTGGCCGCTTGTCACTCGCTAATTAGCAGCTGGTAATGCTGCTCTTTGACTACACAGCTTTTCCATCAGCAGCTGGAGAGGGACCACCTGAGGGGAAGTGGAGGGAGATGTTTCTCTCCCTCTCATAACAAAAGTGCTTAAAGCTGAAGATTTTCATGATGTTTCTCATGCGATCTGTATGTAATGGTGCAGTGTCACTCAAAGTAGCTTAAAGGGACTGTTTGATTAAACCCACATTTAAAAAGCCCCAAACTTGCCAGTGTTACATATGCTGTTTTAGATTATTCAAATAAAATTTTAAAAACTAAATCTTCCCTTTACCATTAATTCACCTTGTCCGCATTTCACTCCTTGTGGGCAATTCTGTTCTTTTTTCCCCCTAGTTGCTGTCACTCTTTGGTTACGCTACATTACCACAATAGTGCAATGTTTGAGAAGTGGGACAATGTTAATTGGAAATAATGCTAATGGAAATAATTTTTGAAAATATTCCTCTTGATGTTATGTTTATAAAACCCATTCATAAACACACACAATCTGGGTTCTAAATGAATTGATATTGCTTCTTTAAAAGAGGATCTTCTCCTTTGACATACTGGCAGAGCAGTTTGTGAGGAAGCCTCTGTAAGAATAGACATTTTGTGAAGTAATCAAGGGAGAAATACACGTATATTAGGTTTCTATTTGGTCTGAAAATTCAGTGCCATCTGTTCCAGATGTTTTCAGCTGCATTTATAGCAAGCAACTGCTGTGCTATTTAAAAAGAAAAACAGTTTATTTTACACTGTTTTTCTCTCTGACCCATTGCACATAGACGACCAGCCATGGAATCAGTTCCTTAGTCTGCGTAACAGAAGTTGCGCAAATACTGTTGAATAATTTAATAAATGTGAACTCTGGGGCAAGGCTTATGTGCGTGTGTGCTGGCTTTGTATTGTTAGCTGCTAATACTAGCTTGTAGAGAACGTTACATCTTATCCCATCGTGCAGGGGAACAGCAGCTTGTAAAATGGTACAATGTTCATACATTGTAAAATCATAGGAATTTATCCTCCAGAACAGACTTCTGGTTACCTGCTACAATACAGTATGTGAGGAAACCATCTCTAACTAGAGATGAGCCTGTGCTTCAAAATTCAGTATTGGATCTAAACTTTGTGGGTGCCAGGATCTGGGATGTTGGTTTGGGCTCAGCTCTAGAATTAAACATATCAGATGGTGCTCTAGTAATTATTGTCCAGTAGTCCAGAAGAAACAAATGCAGGTGTTCAGTTATTGGTTTTGAATCTGGCCCCCTCTCCTCTGCCCCTCCCCCAATATGAAATATTTGGGAATCTGCTGTGCGAAGTGAGCTTTTCTTAGCTGGAAACTAATAGCTAAAGGCTACAATAATGTGGATGTTACTAACTGAGTCCAAGATGAAGGAAAACACCAAATGTTGATGGGAGAATTGCTGGTAAACTGTTAGTTGGAAAATGGAGAGACGAGGAGGAATTTATGAAGCTTATTGGCTTATAAAATTCTTGGAATGGTTTTTGCTCAGAGAAAGCTTGACATCCTGTAGCAAAGCAGACATCCTAGTAAACAAATTTGTTTGCCAGGTCTCTATATGCGCCATATTACCCTGAGTTCTTGAAGATCTAAATCAATTTACTGGTAGCTGCTATTGCTTTTAGAGTGCTCTTTTGTGGGGCACGATTAGAAGACCTGATAATGTTAATATGTTCTCCAGGGGTTCTCCCACTTCGGACTGGCCCTCTAAGCCTTTGCAGGAACGGGGCAATGTTTTGTTTCCCAAATGCACCTGTCTTTCACAGTTGGTAGAAAACTTTAGACCCCAGTTCTGCAGCGTTACACGCTCTGAAAAGCCTCATTGACTTCAGTGCTGCTTGCAGTATGTAAATTAAGAACGTGTATTTGACAATTATCACTGAATGGTTTCTCTATCCTAAGAATGATAAAGGTTGACAAATGTTTACTTATCTACATTAAATATAATTAAAGTATTTAGCATAGTATGTTGCAGACTTCCTTTAATTTTGACTGTAACTCTTGATATTTGCTGGTCAGAAGTAGGTTTACAAACACTCGCTTGGGAAGTTTCGGCGATCTTATTTAGTGGTGAAATTGTGTAGTGAAAATCACATTTAATGGAACAGGAGGGCTTCCTGGCATTGTTATAAAATTAGGAACAAGTGGGAGGTGAGGGGAGAAGGAAAGGGGGAGAGAAATGAAAGAGAGAAATTTAGAAAATCAATACATGAATGAATAGCCGGCACACAGCAATGACTGCTGTGATGGCCTGACTTGCTGTAGCTAGGTCTCTAGATAATCCTCAGATGTCAGATTTCCGTAAGGCCAACATGTGACGCAAAGCTTGCCTCTCCACAGAGAAGTGTGCTTTGCTGGTATTAAGAGGCTGGCTGGCGCCTCGTCTCTCACCGTGCGTGAGAATGTGCGTGTGTCTGTCTGTCTGTATGCACTATGTGTGTCTGTCTGTGTAGGTGACTCTACAGGCAATATGTTTTAGAAGAGCTTTTAAGTGAAACCAGATTTCTTCAAGCTATTGGCTAGTGTACAGACGCACCAAACTACTATGTGCGTCTCTTTCTTTAAAGAAAAGACTCCAAGCTGGGATTACCTTTCTCACACCTGCCACCACTGATGCCCTCTCAAGGTTAGAGTTTGAGCTACGTGGGACCAGCTTAATACCAAACGCCATTCAAAAGGAGCTGCATGAAGGAACAGCAGACACGGAAAGAAGAGCAACAGCACCCACCCAATAACATGAACAATAGTTTGCAGGTTAACCTGCCCAGGAGTTGGGCTGGTTCAAATAGCTCACTCCAGGAGAAGTCTGAGCACTCTTTTTTTCTTTTCTATTACTACAGAATGGAGGATGAGGCGGTGCTGGACAGAGGGGCTTCCTTCCTTAAGCATGTATGCGATGAAGAAGAAGTGGAAGGTAAGAGATCTGTATTTTTGGGGGTTAATGTCTCTCTTTAAAATTTAATATTTCTATATTAGAGCAAAGCAAATTTCCCCAGGCAGATTCAGTGAAAAGTGATAGTTCTTTTTCTGAACAGTTAAGCTTAAAAATGATTGAAATGGCGGCAGCCAGAATTAGCGTGGACTTGACTCTTTACACCTTAACTCTCACTTTGAAAATGGGATGCTTTATGTGCTACTGGCATTCTTTCTTTATTTCCAAGATAACATTCACGTGCCTCCACAGAATAGCCATGAGATGCTGTGTGTTTTTTACATAAATGCATTTCACAGCACTTAAGAATCAATATTGCACCTTGTATGGTATACATTGGCAGGCCTCACAAATGGAGGAGACCCTTGCACAAAATGATCCCAGCTGTCGGTATTGAGTGCTGGCCCCTGGGCGCCAGACTCAGGGCACTAAGAGGATCATTTTCTGTGGGATTCTTTCGGCTTAGAAGAAATACAGGTCCATGACTTTCTGTGAGAAAACGGACCTGTTTAACTAGGCCAAGAGTTGCCCCAAATTTAAAGAAATGAACAAGAGCATCTGAAATTTTTTTTGCATAAACTAAATATATTTATGTAACTCCCACCAAACTATGAAAGTAGTTTTAGAAAATATATGCAAAATACAGCGATTGGATCTCTAAATGTAACTGTCAAGCTTCCAGCAATTCAAACCAATCATTTCAATGAAAAATAGCCTGGAAACTGCCAGGTATGAGAAGCGCAGTGTTTTGTTTCCTCAACTATGTCAGCTGTGCTCCGCAGCTATAAAAATCACCCTGTTGGTTTTAACTAGGCCATTTACTGTCTATAGGGGTTGGGGTGAGAGGGTCTCCTGTTAGAGGATACGGACCCCCACGGGTGTGAAAGCTTTGGCACAGAATGTAGACATGTAATTTTTTGTTTAAGTGTTTCTCCATATTTTAAAGCCTAAAATGGTGACAAGTCCTGTAACTGCAGGTGGAAACAATGTAAATAAAACCTGCCTCTGCCCCCGGATAACAAAACCCAGTTATAGGTGTAAGGAGCAGAGCAGCAAAAGCTCATGCCAACCCCCTAAAGGTGTATTAAAAATAGAAGGGTTTTGGGTAACTGTTAAGACTGATTTTCTATCTGACCCTTCTTTAATATTCTTTCCAGGCGAATATGCAAATGTGATCTATCGTTAAAGAATCACAGTCCAATTGTTATCACCTTGCGGGGGGCAGGGAGTAAGAGGAGATGAAAAGAGATGAAGTGTCTATATAATTCCTCAGCACAGGAGACTGGGAACTGTAACGCCAGGTCTGAGCCTTTTGATAGTTATGCAACCCAAAGTTTGAGTCTCACTCCCTCGTTCTCATTAATGGCAGTGCCTAGGTACTACAGGGAAACGTCTTAAACACCCCAGATAACTAGTTAAGGAAGCTAGCACATGTACGTTTTTGAATACTTGCAGTGTAGCAACTGCCAGTGTGTCGGAATAGGAACAGGTGTACTAATGTGAAAAGACTTCAAGTTGCCACTTCACCTCTGCTGTTTGGGGCATGGGTTGTCCTTTTTGTATGTGCTTTGATAGCACCGGGCACATTTTGGGCACATTGCCATATAAATAATTATTCATATGTGTTGGCCTTTTGTATTCGTTGCATTTGCCTAACCAGAAACACACCACACATGCATGTGCCTAATCTACCTGTAACAGTAACACTAATGGGAATTATATGAGAGCATATGCCCCTATGACATGTCCCCAGACTTTGAAGATAATTTAAGATCTCTGTGTGTATCTGGCCATTTCCTGCTTATTGTCATGGAGAAGTTATCATTTCACTTCTGATGTTAATGGGTAAATGCTACCTACCACAATTTTGAGGACTTCAATAACTCAGTCATGTGTTAGGGGTTGTTATAAAAGTGTATGGGTAGGGTTCTGTGGCCTGCTTTGTGCAGGAGGTCAGACTAGATGATCATATTGGTCCCTTCTGACCTACGAGTCTATGAATATCAAAAAGGCATAAGTAATAACTACAATACATTTTTTTTTTTTTTATGAAGAGCTGCTTTGTTGGCGGCTGGCTCACGACGTTTAGAGATGCTCGGAAATACAGCTCAGCATATTTTACTGAGGTTATTTCCCTATTCCATTTCAGAGAATGGGAAAATGTAAGCATTATTGCGAGAATGAGGAACAGACAGAGCTCCAGGGTCAAGTTTTTCAGAAAAGAAAAGCAGCCTCTTTTATCTACAGCACTGTACATTCCTTTCTTAAAAGGTGGTGACGTATTCCTAAAATTCCACTAAGTTAGGAATCTAGATATGTGAGACAGATTACTTTTTCCCTTGTTCCAAAACAAGTTAAGCTCCACCTTATCCCTTGTGATAAGATCTTACCTCTCTAACTCCCCTCAAGCCAGTAATAGCTCTGACTTCATAGTGGTGTGGAGGATACTTAGATTTCAAGTTTGGCAACTCAGTTGAAACTGTGAAGAAGGAGTGGCACTCTGACAGGGTTCAGGTATGTAGGTGAATGTGGCCTGCATTTCCGCAAGTTTCCCCCCACCCTGTATCCATCTACTTTAATAAGTTAGGGATGCCATGAAGTTGGATGCAGTATTGGAACCTGACTAGAATAGAATTCTCTGTTACACTGGAAATTTGTCTGTGGATCTCGTCAATGTTAAGGGGAGTTATCTACATAAACGTCTGTACACATGGATCAGAGAAACATGGTACTTAATTAGGGACTTTGCATCAAGAGAAACTTTAAAAAAAACCAAAACCAAAAAAAAAACAAAACCCTCCCAACCCCTAAAACCATTTGCCATTTTTGCTAAACCTCTTTTTTTCTTTTGCTTGCCCCTGTTATGATGTCAGTGGATTTGTATTATCACACATTTGGGGGGGAAAATTGTGTAATGTCATAAAATGCTACCTTTAATTTTGCTTCACTCCAAACATCACTCAGGCCTGGTCTACACTACACGTTTAAACCGATTTTAGCAGCACTAAACTGATTTAACGCCGCACCCGTCCACACTACGAGGCCCTTTATATTAATATAAAGGGCTCTTTAAATCGGTTTCTGTACTCCTCCACAACGAGAGGAGTAGCGCTAAAATCGGTATTACCATATCGGATTAGGGTTAGTGTGGCCGCAAATCGATGGTATTGGCCTCCGGGCGGTATCCCATGGTGCACCATTGTGACCACTCTGGACAGCAATCCGATCTCGATTGCTACTGAGGCCTAGTGTAAACAGGAAAAGCCCCGTGAACTTTTGAATTGCATTTTGCCCCAGCGTGGAGCTCTGATCAGTACTGGTGGCAATGGCAGTCCCAATCCAAAAGAGCTCCAGCATGGACCGTACAGGAATACTGGATCTGATCGCTGTATGGGGAGCAATTCTGTTCTATCGAGCTCCGTTACAGAAGACGAAATGTCAAAGCATTTGAAAAATATTTCCAGGCTACACAGTGCTGCGTGGAAAGCGAACGGAAAGCCAAAGAATCAAATGGACTCTCATGGAGGAGGGATGGGGTACTGAGGACTCCAGCTATCCCACAGTCTACAACAGTCTCCGAAAAAGTATTTCTTTCTTGGCTGAGCTCCCAATGCCTATAGGTTCAAACACATTTTCCGGGGTGGTTCAAGGTATAGCTCGTCAATTTACTCCCTCCCCCTCCCACTGAAAGAAAAAGGAAAAAAATCGTTTCCTGACTTTTTTAATGTCACTCGCTGTCTACTGAATGCTACTGGTAGACGCGATGTGCGGCAGTAAAGAGCGGTATCTGCTCCTCTTCTCCTCCCTGCCTGTGGTGGCAGATGTACAATATGCTTGATTGCTGCAGGACCATCATCTGCCCCGTGAGTGCTCCTGGCTGGCCTGAGTGTGAGGCTGCCGCGGGGGGTGCCTGGGTAAAATAGAGTGAACCTCCGTGTCATTCCCAATAGATGGTACAGAACGGTGTAACCGTCCTATCATAGCAACTGGGGGCTGAGCTTCAATCAGCCCCCTCCCTTTCATGTGTAAGAAAAGATTCTGTACTGCCTGGACTATCATAGCAACTGGAGGCTGCCTCCCCCTCATTTTATCTCACTACAAGTCACTGTTCTTATTCCGGCATCTTTATAACTTCATGACACAAATGTGGGGGACACTGCCACGGTAGCCCAGGAAGGTTTGGGGAGGAGGGAAGCAATGGGTGGAGTTGTTGCAGGGACACCCCCCGTGAATGGCATGCAGCTCATCATTTCTGTGGGATCTGACACTGAGCGGCTGTACTCTCTGGTTCTCTGGTACACTGGTTTTCTAGAGGTTATAAATAACCTGAAGGAATTCAGAAAGGGATGGGGTAAAGCACAGCAGAGACAGGCCAATTTTATATACTTTTCACTGTCTGTCCTAAGCAGTCATGCAGTGTTTGGACACTAATGAAGAGTTGCTGTGTCTCACCCCAGAGGCAGACACATGCCAGCAGTGGGGAGGAGAGTCCAACAGAAAGAGTTTGTAAAAATCTGGAGAGCAACTTGAGATCCCTCTGAGCGAATGGTGCTCGTGGCTCCTGGGCACGTGTGTGTCCCGGCATCCTGTTTCCAGGTTCTGGCCTGCCGCTGAGTCAAACGACCGGGGTCACATGAGAACTGCTGGGGTGCAGCACTTATTATAAGAGAGCGGCTATTCGTACAGAAAGAGGAGAACCCAGGGCCAGTGGAATCCATACTAGCCAAGTGGCAGCAGAACAAGTCTCAGTTAGGAGAGGCTTTAGAAATGAAATGGTTTGGGGAAGGAACTTCAGAGCCTAGGGAGAGGGCTGGCAGATTTGTACTGGCAGCTAGGGTTTGAATGGTTATGTTTTCTTAGCAAATCAGATCCAAAGAAGGGGATGTGACATAAACCACGCAGACACATAAGTGGACCATAGCACTGTGCCATACACCAGCTGTTCTCAACCAGGGGTCCAGTGCCCCCGGGGGGCCGCAAGCAGGTTTCGGGGCTCCACCAAGCAGGGCCAGAGTTAGACTCATTAGGGCCAAGGGCAGAAAGCCGAAGCTCTGCCGTGCAGGGCTGAAGCCGGGGCCCTGACCCATGCCACCTGGGGCTAAATCCGAAGCTTGAGCAATGTAGCTTTGTGGACCCCCTTGTGGTGTGGGGCCCCAGGCAACTGCCCTACTTTCTAGCCCAAAACACTGGCCTGGCTTTTATATGCAGAAAACCAGTTGTGGTGGCACAGGTGGGCCATGGGGTTTTTATAGTATATTTGAAGGGAGAGGACTGCTCTACACAGTAAGTGTATATTATTATGCATACCGTTAAACAGTATGGGCCCTGATCCTGAAAAGGGATCAGCCTGCACAGTCCCAGCAAATTTGCCTGTCAAGCTGCAGTCTGTGCAGGCAGCTCCCTTGGCAGGCCTGGCGCGCTGGTTTGCCTCCATTAGTACATCCAAAGCCCTCCACTTGGAACACTCTCTCACACCAGCAGACCAAGGGGCACAATGCCCCAGTCTGACTGTTACCATTTCAACTAGCATGGCCTTCAGCCAAGTTTGGTTAGCCGCCAAGTTGGAGAGCAGGAGCGCATCTCATTCGTGACACTTTTGCACAGAGATGGATTGTTTTTAAATTAATCATTTAATACCATATTAAGTGTTTTTAATGCTGGCTGAGTGTTTGCTTCTTGCCTTTAATTAAGGAGATCAGCAATTCCTATCTTCTCCCTTTAAAACTGAGGTTTAAAAAGCCATGTTACTGCCATTATGGTATTACAAAACTTCCTCAGATTTGATGTAAAATAATTTGTACTACTAGGCTCTGTCACTGGAGAATTTAATATTCCTTTAAAAGAAAGACCACTCAGCACCTATACAGTGCCTTTTCATCCTCAACAGACTTTTAATGTTTAGCATGTGGATAGCCTGTGCCATCCAGGAGGTTAGATAATCTGGTGGTCCATTCTGGCCCTAAACCCTATGGCACTTCCCAAAGGTGTACTTTCTTTAAAAGGCAGAAGGAAAAACCCTGACAGTTCTTTTTAAAATGCACATTCAGCTAAGTACCATTTTAAATAAAATCACATTACAGTCATCCCAAGTTTGACCCAACTTTTTAAATCAGAGCCCTTCAGATAGGACATTAAAGTGTCACAGCAGCAGAAGTGAGAAAGCACTGATGTCATACACAACACCAGCACATTTTAAGATAGCACTAAAGTCTGCCAGCTACCTTGCCAACAGATAAGACATTTGCAGCAGACTAGAATGACATCTCGCCTACGGATACAGAAGATTAGCCATAAGTTGAAAAAAACGGATGGTAAACATGCTGGTAGATTTACTAGTGTCAAGCTATCAAATGTTAGAAAGATGGTATTATGCAAAGAATCTCCTATTAGACCACTTTAAGGTAGTTTCTACTGCATTTGTACATAATCAAGCCTTGAGAGTTTATTCAAGCTGTACTACAGCATATTTAATAGTATACAAAGCATAACAGAATTAAAACGAGAAAGGAGCCAAAACGGAAATTTTATATGAACTCTCTCAAAGTTTGAAGGTTCACATAAAAACCAGAATTGAAATCCAAACCCCACTGCTATAATTATTCACTGTTTGTACTGTGGCAGCACTGGGGGCCTTGTCCATACCTGGGGACCCCCCAATGTGCTAGGTGCTGTACAGATACAAAACAAGGCAGTCCCTGCCCCACAGAGTTTACACTTTAAGTAATCACTCCTAATCTTGCAACAGCAAAATTAGAGTCTGTGGAGGTTTGGAAGACACAAAAATGCAGCTCTCTGCTGTTCTCCAATTTAAACTAAGTTATCAAAACAAATGAAAGTACATTCTGTGGTGGATTTTTCCTTTTAATTTCACTTGTTCATTGATTCCTTTTTTTTTTTAAAAATATAGTATAAATCAGTAATTCAGAGTCTCCCACTGTTACTGCAAAATGAGGGTACGTCTATACTACGGGATTATTCCGATTTTACATAAACCGGTTTTGTAAAACAGATTGTATAAAGTCGAGTGCACGCGGCCACACTAACCACATGAATTCAGTGGTGTGTGTCCATGGTCCGAGGCTACCGTCAATTTCTGGAGCGTTGCACTGTGGGTAGCTATTCTATAGCTATCCTATAGTTCCAGCAGTCTCCTCCGCCCCTTGAATTCTGGGTTGAGATCCCAGTGCTTGATGGGGCAAAAATCATTGTCGTGGGTGGTTCTGGGTAAGTGTCGTCACTCATTCCTTCCTCTGGGAAAGCAACGGCAGACAATCATTTTGCGCCCTTTTTCCCTGGATTGCCCTGGCAGACGCCATAGCATGGCAACCACAGAGCCCGTTCAGCTTTTTTTTTACTGTCACCATATGTGTACTGGATGCCGCTGACAGAGGCGATACTGCAGCGCTAACAACAGCAGCATTCATTGCTTTTGCATGATAAGCAGAGACAAGTTATCGTCGTTCTGTACTGCTGCTCCATTGGTAAATTGGCAGTGAGATGAGGCTATCTGTCGTATCTGTACCATCTGCCATGCTATCACTGGTGCCCTGGCCTGAGGTTCGCCGGGGTGCAAGACAAAATGGCATGACTCCCCAAGTCCAATCCCTCTTTATGGTATCTAAAATTGAGTCAGTCCTGCCTGAATAGGGACAAGTGTACTAGAGAACCAAAAAATCATTATACAGAAGGTCAGGCTAAATGATTCACAATTGCTCCCTTTCTGGTCTTGGCATCTGAATCTAGGCAAACTAAATATGGCAGGGAGCGCTACAGTCACGGCTGTGGAATTTCTAATGAAGATGGAAAGTGTATTTTAGATGACTTATTCATTTTGTTCTACTGCAATCTGGCTCATTTATTATTCTTTCAATTAATGATCTAGAAATGAAAATTACTGAGACCACTAAGCCAATACCTGCTGTGCAATTGCGCGTACATGTTTACTGGTTCTCGCGCTTTCTCTTCTTGGGTAGGTTCTTTGTGCGATATATGTTGCCTCTGACCATTCTTATTCACCCCCGTAGTCTGGAGGAGGGGAGTGGAGAGGAGGGACCTGGGCCCGCCTCTACTCAGGTCCAACGCGGGCCTGGGGTTCGTGGTGAACCACTTGACAGCGGTTTCTTCCCCTGGGTTACTCCCTCTCATTACCTGTCCAGCTTGTGTGAAGTGCTTCTCGCTCTCCTCTATACAAGCCTGGTGCCCTCTTTACTAGGGTTCTGTATGGGGCTTCCAATCCACCGCGAGCACCCTCCAAACCTCTATTCTCTCTCGGACAAACTCTCTCTCTGCAGTTCTGCACTCTGCTCCAATCCAACCTTCTCCCTCAACTACCACAACCCTGTCTGACGAAGCCATGGGTTATACAGACCTGGAGTCAGGTGCCTAAACTGGAGTCAGGTGCTCTAATTGGCCACAGCTGTTCTAGTTAATCTAAAGCAAACCTTCCTCCCTTGGCAGGGAATAAGGCCCCCTGCTAACACTCTTATGCTGCCCTCTGGCCATGCTGTATCACACTGCTAAGGGGAAAGAAAGACCAGTTAAAACCGATAATCTGTACAATAAATCAAAACCTATAGAAACGAAGTGAAGCTATTCTTAATTATACCTCATAAATGACAAAACAAAACAAAAAAGCCTCCTGGGAAGCAAAAGGTAAAAAAACAAACAAACCGACAATAGACTGAATGAATAAACTCTATTCATTTAATGAGTTCTAATTTCAAACCTGAATAGAAAAGCTCCCAAGAAGGGCAATGGATATGGAATGCTGGAGAGCTTCCAGGAGAAGAGAGAATAGTAAGAGGAAAGACGGGTTAGTGTATAAGATAACAAAGGGTATAGAGAGAAGGCCCAGTGGGTGCTTCTGTTTAACCATTCCTCATGAAACAAGAACGAGAGGGCAAGTAGAGCAAAGACATATGGAAAGGAGAGGCTGAGCCTGAGAGATCAAGGCTGGAGGTGGAGAAGAGTGAGAGGAACAGAAATAGAATGGGCCTAGTGGATAAAAATCAGAATTTAGGACCAGTCCTGCTTCCTTGCTTTACTTTTTCCCTGTTTGTGTGTTCACTGGCCATTGGGAAAGAATCTTACTCTAAGGGAAAGAGAAATATTTATTGCTTTGATCTATGGGCCTGTAAGCAGCAAAGCTGGGCTTACTCTGGTGAGTACTGCCAGGGCTGCCATGTAACTCAGTGGAGCTAATATGGACTCTCTGTGTTCTAGAATTCTCTTAACATGCATACCCTAGAAATCGTTCTCTTCCCGTGGGTCCAGTGGTATTCCAAGACTTTTTGGACAATATTGTGGGTATAAGAGGCAGTGTAAAGGGACTTTAAAGTGAGCACACTTAATATTTATGCTTACTTGAAGGCCCCTTTACCGTGACAGAGCAGAATAAAGTGGCCTGGGTATAAAATGAGAATCAGACTATTTAGGGAACATCTACGCTGCCAAAAAAAACCTCAACAACCCTGTAGCAGTGAGTCTTAGAATCCAGTTCAACTGATTTGGGCTCACGCTATGGGGCTAGAATAGTATTGTTTACATTCCTGCTTGGGCTGGAGCCTGGGCACTGAAACCTGGCAAGGGGGGTGGGTCTCAGAGCCCAGGCTCCAGCCTGAGTGGGAATGTCTGCACTACTACTTTTAGCCCCGTAGCACGAGTCCCAGAAGCCCTACTCAGTTAACCCAGACTCAGACTCACTGCCATGAGTGTGATTTTTGGTGCAGCTACCAGCATAGAGGGTGGACGTTGAGATTCATGGGGACCCTGTATCAAGGAGCCTGACCTTGGAGTACTCCAGAATCTAGGTGCAATCTCCCTTTTAAAAGAAAATTGCATCCTCAATATAGTTAACCATAATTACATGCCCAGAAGCAGCGTGCCATTAGGATATACTCGTGATGTACAATAGTACTGCAGAATTAGGTGCATGATAAGGGCTTTTATGAAGGCACCCAGCATTTGCCAAAATCGGAGGCAGGGTACTGGACTAGGTGGATCCTTGGTCTGTCCTGGTCCATCATTTCTTGTGTCCATCATCTTTCTATTAGATCCTTATAGGCATTTTCTGTACCTTTTTTCCTTGTTCCTCCTGTACACTTTCCCCAACATTCCTGCCCCTGCGTGCACTAGCAGTGGCTTTCAGTGATAGTGACTCACATTTCAGTCTCTAAAACACAGGATGTGCGTTATTCCGAATTTAGGTGGTTAGTTTCACTGACAAACACTTCTGTTGCTCACGCATGCATGCTGCAGCTCTGCTATGATATGCAGGAGACAGCTTCAGATCTCCCAGTACTGACCCACCTGTGCTTATGTTGTGAGAAGCAGAGTTCTTGTGATGCCCCAGTTGATATGCCAAACACCTGGGCAGGCACTGAAATGACAGCAATTTACTCTAAGTATCATGGGGACACTTTTAGTGCACTACAAACACACATTTTTGAGGCGGTGAGGTAGAGGCTTGTTTAGGTTAAACAAATTATGAATTGATTATGACTCTACAATAAAAACCAGTACCCTGGTTTTCTCCATAATCACAGGAATTATTAGTGCACCTAAGGGGGAGGAAAGACTCTCTCTTCTAGACTTAATGGCATGCAGTTCATCAGCAGTATAAGGCCTGGTCTACACTACGCGTTTAAACCAATTTTAGCAACGTTAAACCGATTTAACACTGTACCCGTCCACACAGCGGGGCCCTTTATATCGATATAAAAGGCTCTTTAAACAGGTTTCTGTACTCCTCCACAATGAGAGGAGTAGCGCTAAAATCAGTATTACCATATTGGATTAGGGTTAGTGTGGCCGCAAATCGACGGTATTGGCCTCCGGGCGGTATCCCACAGTGCTCCACTGTGACCGCTGTGGACAGCAATCTGAACTCGGATGCAGTGGCCAGGTAGACAGGAAAAGCCCCGCGAACTTTTGAATTGCATTTCCTGTTTGCCCAGCGTGGAGCTCTGATCAGCACGGGTGACGATGCAGTCCCAAATCCAAAAGGAGCTCCAGCATGGACTGTACGGGAGATACTGGATCTGACTGCTGTGTGGAGAGACAAATCTGTTCTATCAGAGCTCCATTACAGAAGACAAAATGCCAAAGCATTATTAAAAGTCTCCAGGCTATGATGACAGGAAGTCCCATGCACAAGGCTGCGTGACGTGTAATGGAAGCCAAAGAATCAAATGGACGGCTCATTGGAGGGAGGGAGGAGGGGTACCGAGGACTCCAGCTATCCACAGTCCCCGCAGTCTCCGAGAAATCATTTGCATTCTTGGCTGAATCCCAATGCCTGTAGGTCAACACATTGTCTGGGGTTGGTTCAGAGTCTATCTCGCATTCTATTCCTCCCCTTTCCCTCCATATAGAAAGGAAAAAAAAATCTTTCTTGACTTTTTTATATTCCCCTATGTCTACTGCATGCGTGGGTAACAAGACTACCTTGCAGCAGTAAACAGTAGCATCCTCTCTCCGACCCTCCCTGGTGCAGACAGTACAGTGCAGAAGGACTGATAGCCGTCCTCGTCATGAGCCCGCGAGTGCTCCTGGCTGGCTTCAGGTGAGGCCGGCGGGGGGTGCCTGGTAAAATAGGAATTGTGATTTGTCCATCTTCCACGCAATTATACGCAGTACAATGTTAGTCTCATGGTTACACGTCTCCATACATGAGTAGACACCTGAAGGCCTGGTTTCCAATCAAGCCCCTTCCCTTTCATGTGTAAAGAGCTTCTTACTGCCTTGGGACTATCATAAGCAACCGGGATGACGGCTCCTTTTCCCCACACCGCTTAAATGTCTCTCGTCCTTAGACTATCCTACAGCTGGAGGTCTGCCTCCCTTTCTTTTTATCTCTCAGTAACCAGTTCAGTGGTCTTTTTTCCTTATTCCTGCATTCATTACTCATTTACACACAAACAGAGGACTGCCACGGTAGCCCGAGGTTGGGAGTAAGAGGGGGGGGGGGGGGGGGAGGCGTGGGGTGAGGGGGGGGTATGGGGAGGTGGGTGTGCGGGTGGGGGTGCGCGGGGGGGCGGGAGGGGGCGGGGGGGGGGGTGGCGGGGGGGGGTGGGGGGGGGGGTGGGGGGGGGGGGGGGGGGGGGGTGGCGAGGCGGGGGCGGGGGGGTGGAGCGGGGGTGGCGGGCGGGGAGGGATGGGAGGGGCTGGGGCGCAGGGGGGGTGGGAGGGTTGGGTGGGGTGGGGGCGGGGGGGGGGGCGGGGGGGTGGGGGTGGGGGGGGGGGGTGGCGGGGGGGGGGGCGGGTGGGGGGCGGGGGGGGTGGGGGGGGGGGGGGGGGGGGGGGGGTGGGGGTGGGGGGGGGGGGGGGGGGGGGGTGGGGGTGGGTGGGGGGAGGGTGGGGGGGCGGGGCGGGTGGGGGGCGGGTGAGGCGGGCGGAGGGAGTGGGGTGGATGTGGTGGGGGGCGGGGGCGGGGGCGAAGGTGGGGGGCGGACGCGGGCGGGGGTGGAGGCGGGGGGTGGGGCGGTGGGGTGGGGGGAGTGGGGTGTGGTGGGAGTGTGGAGGGGTGCGGAGGGAGGGGGAGGATGGGTGGTGGAGTAGCGGAGTGGGGGTGGCGAGAGCGGGGGGATGGGGCGGGTGCTGGGGGTTGCGGGGGGTGCGGTGGGGGGTGTGGTGAGCGGCGGGGGGGGGGGGGATGAGGTGCTGGGAGGGGAATGCCGCACGGGAGTGTGCGGAAAGGTAAAACGAGGGGCATGGGGTGAGGTTGGGCGGGCGCGGGTGGTGGGGGGGGTGGGCGGATGGGGGAGTGGGCACGGGGTGGCGGTGTTTGGGTGGGGGGGGGGGGGGGGGCGCGGGAGTTGGGAGAGTGAGTGTGGGTGGTGCGGAGGGGAGGGGAAGAGCGGCTAGAGGAGGGGTGGGCTCGGGCGGGTGTGGCGGGGTGGGCGGGGAGGGGTGCGGGGAGAGCGAGGGAGGGTGGGTGGGGGGGGGGGGGGCGGGGGGTGGGGGGTAGCGGGGGGCGGGAGAGGGGAGGCCGGAGGGGAGGTAAGAGGGGGTGTCCGGGGTGCAGGCGGGCGGGGGGGGGCGAAGAAGAGGGGGGAGGGGGGGGGGCGGCGGTGGGGGGGGGGGGGAGAGAAGCAATGGGGTGGAGTTTGTTGAGGGAACCCCCTTGTGAATGGCATGCAGCTCATCATTTCAGTTGGTGGGGATTGCTGACACGGAAGCGCGTGTGCTCTCTGGTTTGCTCTGTTATCACTGGTTCTCTAGTACACTTGCACCATTCTAGTCAGGACTGACTCTTTTTTAGATGCCAAAAGGGGAATTGACTTGGTGAATCGATTCCATTTTTGTCTTTGTGCCTCCAGCCTACCTCAGCCAGGGCACCCATGACAGCAGCAGACAGTACAGAACGACCAGATAGCCAGTCTCTCATTGCCCAATTTACAATGGCAGCAGACGTACAGAACGATGAACCATCTCTTGCATTCATGCAAAGGCAAATGTGCTGGCTGTGTGCGCTGCAGTATCGCCCTCTGTCAGCGGCATCCCAGTTACACATACGGTTGACAGTATAAAAAAAAAAAAAAAAGCTGAACGGGCTCCATGCTTGCCATGCTATGGCATCTGCCAGGGCAATCCAGGAAAAAAGGGCGCGAAATGATTGTCTGCCATTGCTTTTCCGGGGGAAGGAATGACTGACGACATTTACCCAGAACCACCCACGACAATGATTTTTGCCCCATCAGGTACTGGGATCTCAACCCAGAATTCCAAGGGGCCGGGGAAACTGCGCGAACTATGGGATAGCTACGGAATAGCTACCCACAGTGCAACGCTCCAGAAATGGATGCTAGCCTCGGACCATGGACGCACACCACCGAATTAATGTGCTTAGTGTGGCCGCGTGCACTCGACTTTATACAATCTGTTTTACAAAACCGATTTATGTAAAATCGGAATAATCCTGTAGTGTAGACATACCCTAAGTCTCCTGTCCTCCAACACAGCTCAGTGCAACACATTTGCAAAATTCAAAGTCCTTCCTGCTCAGACAATTAGAAGAACTAGGATCAAAATTTTCAAACTTTCGTGCCTAAAGAAGGGGCGTAATCTATTCCGAAGGGCTGAACACTGAAAGCTCCCACTGAAGTCAATGGGCTCCATAGGGCTTGGCAACTGTGGAAAATCAGGCCACTTATTTATACCTAACATGGCTCCTAACTGCATAGATGCATTTGTAATGCCAAACACAGTTTAATATTGAGTCTGTCTGCCTTGATGATTTCCACACTCTGAAAGAGACCATTCAGGCCAGGGTTTTCAGAAGTAATACATTGTTTTGGATGCCTTGATTTTGGGTGCACCACTTAAGATGCCTTAAGGGATTCTGATTTTTAAAGGATGCGTGTGAAAATCAGGCGTCTCAAAAAAACCAGAGGTACCCAAAATGAGTTTTCATTTCTGGAAACCTTGGACTAACACTTTGTATAAGATTTTATAATATATGTAAGCTGCTCTTTCAGAAGCCATCCTCTTTGATCAGGATCCAAGCAGCGTTGACCTGATCAGCTCAGCTCACGGCATGGCATGTTCTGTAAGTTGTTTAACCTCTCATACTTGAAGAGTCAGAAAAGCTGCTTATAGGTTTGTGGGTAAGCGTCTAACAATAGATTATAAAAACCTCAGGTTGAATACCCAAAACATGCTTGTCGTCTTCTATCTTAACAGTGTTGACCAATTTATCATTTTCCAGCTATAGGCATTTATCTGCCATGCAGCAACTACACTCAGTTATGTAAGTGTCTGTCCCAGATTCTACTGCACACATTCTTTTTCCTTCCTAGATCAATCCTGCATCTTTTGGTTGCTTATACCCACTGTTTCATTTAAATGTTCAGGTTTTGTAGATGTTCTTTTAAGGTGCCCGATGAAGAATGCACCTTTTATTTTTTAGTTTAAGTTCTTCTCACTTCTTAAATCTTGGCGTTTTTTTTTTTTTTAACTTTCAGTGTCAAGGTACAGCACTAAACCACCTCTACAATAAGCTTCAGAAAAGCCATGTTAAATCTTCTTAGGAATTTTTCAGTTTAACTCAATGGTGATCCATAGGTGTGGAGTGAAGGAGGGAAAAATCATGCTTTTGGAATTGAGAGAGTTTGAGATTCAAACATCCTTTGTTCTGCACTCATCCTCTCCAAGTGCCTTTCAGCACAAGCTGACTATAGTGTCGGTACACGTGAACTTTTAAGGACTGTAGAGATTGTTTTTATCTGAAAAGTAAATTGACTTTTGGGAAGACGCACACAATTTTTGATGTCTCGTCAAGTCATCAGAACTTTTTTCTTGTTTACATGTTGTTTTCCTCATCCGTGCCCCCCCCAATCATTATATTAAACATCCCATTGTTAGATATAAAACATAACATGTAGAAGCTTTGGTAGAGTTCAACTATTGAGTAACTGACCAGGGGGAAGGTATTATGCTTCAGGAAATGTCTTAATTGTTTGAAGAAATGAGGCATTAGAAGTGTTGAAAAGTACATCTCCCCCCACCCCTTTAAATCTTTAGATATGTCTGAGCCCATAGAGGAGAGCGGGGGCACAGGGCACTCAAACTACAACTCAAATGAGGCACCTTAATGACATGTTTATCTGCCAAAAATGTATTTTTTTTGCCTTGATTTTATTTATTTCTGAAGTGTTGAAATTTCCCATGGAAAATTATCTTAATTGTGGCATTCCCTAACTTTTGAGTGCTTGACTTTGCAACCAGAACATTCTTTTACCATTGGTGGTGGTGGTGGTGGTGTGTGTGTTTAGTTTTATTTTTTCATATAGGTATAGATAGTGGTATCGATGATCACTGGTGTCCTGTTGTATTACTGTATCTACAAGCCTGACAAATCTGTCAGCTTTTCTGCTGAACCTCTACATCTGCTGCTTCAAACTTCATACGCTCTCTAGTTTGCTGTAGAGCCTGGGATCCGTCATCTCTTTTGCATTTGAAATTTCAAACTGAAAGCACATGAGACTTGCAAAAAGCTCGTAGACCTGCATAGGCCTTTCTGATACCATCTTGAAAGTGGTTAATGGAATTTCAGGAGGCGTTGCAAGGAACAGATTGATGCACTGGGTGTGAGGGCAGGTCCAGAGAAGAATAATCTTGCAACGAAGTGAAAATGGCATGCTCCTCATACATATTACACTGTGTCGCATACTGATTTAAATGCATGGATACTTAGGTATCTGCAAACAGTCTTAACCAGGTCTTTTCAAGATTAGCAAAGTGCTTTTTACTCACTGAGGGCTAGGTATGCACCACATTAGAATGTTTAAATCCATACTGGGGTATTAAGAGTGCAAAAAAGCAGCTGAACAAGCTTCTTAAGACATTAAAAAAAATAGAGAGCCCATTTTCTTCCTTTGGTAACAAAAAAAAGCAAACAAAAAACCTTCACCCTCAGACTGCCATCCAACATGATAGTTTGGCTCCCAAGTAATTTGTTGGTGGAAAATTATAATAAACCATTGAAAGTGGGGGCTTACAATGAAGCTTCCTGCTGCAATGTTTGCAGTGACCTTCACGTTTATCACATTATCATTCTGGCTGCTAGTGTGTGCTAATCTGCTGTAGATGATGTAGTGAGAAGAACTTCATGGAGAATCATGCAGAAAGAGCAGTAAGAGAGGAATTCTATTCTATCTTTGCAAAAGTGTTAGCAAAATTCATTAGACTGAAGTAAAGAAATTACAGAGTGTCCAGATCGAGCCACTGAGTTTTAATAGTGCTGCCCAATAATTAACCTAACCAGGAACACATTAATAAATTAACTTGTCCTGGTGTGGCATCTAGAGGTCCTGTTGTGTTGCGTGCAATCTCAGTAGCTGAGACTGAGGATGAGAGGGGAAACAAAGGCACACAGAAGTGAAGTGACTTAGCTAAGGTCAAACGGCAAGCCAGTGACAGAGCACATGGAATCCAGGTCTCTGGACTCCCACTCCATTTCCCTATCCACTGGACACGCTGCCTTCCATATGTAGGAGCAAATGACTGAGGGGTGGCTCCCTGATGAATATCATGGCTCATCAGCTGCACCAAAGGGTGAAGAGTCCAGAGAATTATAGCACTACAATAAGGACCAAGTTCTGTCTCCAAGATGAACACACAGTTTTTCATGGCTTCTGTAGAGGTCACACTCATGTACTTGAAGATACAACTTAACCCTGATGTGTTGAGGCACCATATAAAAGCTAACTGAGCATTTGGAAACGTCAGCAAGGGCACAGTGGATAACCTCCATTGATGTGTGGGAATCTAATATCAAAAGAAACAGCAGGTGTAGGGTGGGGACAGTATCCACAACAGAAAGGGCAGTTAGTGACTCTTGACAAGGAAATCTTATTGCCCTGACCAGATGCAAAAGCCAGATATAAGAGGGTGAGGTGCTTCCCACGGCTGTTTTAAAGCAACCTCCTTCTTTGAGTCACTTTAATTCTGTGGTCAGCTTGATAATAGAAACACATCATAGTAAGCCGTAGAGTTAATACTTTAATATGCTGCCAGCAGAACTAGAGAATCTCTTTAATCCTTTTGATCACATGTGCACAGTGCAGATTTTAGTAACGTGAAACTAAGTTGTGTATGTGTAGGCAAGCATCTGCATTACTTAGCTGCAGTTCTCCATTCTGCAAGGGAGAGAAATGTTTAATGTTCCTCTCCCCCTCCCCAAAGGGAGGTGGCTAAGTAAGAGATTTTCCTGTTGAATGCACTTGAAGGAAGTGGTTGGCATTTGTTTACATTGTTGTGAGTTCTGAGATAAACTTCTAGGCTCTCCTCCCAGAGTGCCCGGCAGGAAGCAATTGACACACATTCTCAATGCACTAGGTTTGAGACATTTCCTACTTGCTGGGATAATTTAGCTTTCCCATGAGAACCATTCAGTGCAAATGGTTATGCCTGATAAATTTCACAAGATGTCTGTACGGCATGTTAGCATGCTGCAGCTTAAAGAAGGATAGGAAGAATGAAAATGGCTGCTTTAGTTCTCCTTCTGGCCTAGGTATTACCCAGCAGTCAGTAGGGCTTTTCTTCGACACCTGTGTCAGTCCAGATAAAGATTTCCTCAAGAGCACAGGGTGATGGAAGTAGGGGCAGCATTCCTGGCTCAAAGTGGTTCCCATCATGTACAGGGTTTACAATTTTCTTCAATGGCTTTCAGCACCCTCACTCTAAACATTGTTCTAACACCACTGCGGGAGCACCCCACCCTCAGTCGAAATCTTTTTCTTGGAGAGGATAACACAGGAAGTTTTTGAAGCTGGATTTCCTGTCCAGTGGTGATCTTGTGTGTGATTTTGAGAAAAATGGGTCACTGGTTTTAAGTGCAAAGAGAGTAGATGGTGGCTGCTGATGGTGAGGGGCAGATGTTGCTTTTTTTAAATTTTCTTCTAGGAACTTTTTGTGACCTTTTGAGTTAGAATTAGGGTTAGCAGAATCACCATTTTTTAAAATGCTTTCACAGCTTAACAGTCATGTCAGTCCTGCTCATGAATGAGATCAAAACCTCATTCACAACAGAAGGAGACGCATGAGACCCATATTGTGTGTGTCTGTGAAGTGTAGATGGATCTATTCATGTTACAGCTTGGTTGCAAACTTAGTAAAAGCTTGTTGTGCTGAGAGGCCTAAAGTTTTGGAGTCTTTGTCCACACTAATGCTGAAGCAGTGTTAGGCCATGTCTACACAGGGACACTCAGGAAAATAAAGGGCAAATTAACTAGAGGTGTGAAGTTAGCATGCATTAGTTAAAGTCCATCAACCCATTGTGTGGATGTTCTCAATTCAGAAGTAAAGTGTCCTTAGTTCGCTGTAGTTTAATTTTCCTTGAAGAATTTCTCTTTTCCCCAATGGAGATCCCAGCTGAATTACTTAGGTTGCTGGGGTGAGGATTCTGGGCAAAATGCACACAAGTTGGATTTTCAAAGTTTGGGTTCCCACAGCAATTGCACCTCTTCCCACTTCTATATAATCAGTATTTTTTTCTTGCTGTGTATGTTGGTTAACTGCCAAGATTTAAATGAATAAATACATGCAAGGCAACTGAGATAGATGATGGCTATGGGAAACAATAACTACAAATTTCTGAGCTTAAGGAGAAAGAGCTGATCAAGCTTTCAGATAAATACACCTGTTCTCACATGTGAATAGGATCACTTCTTCAGATAAACATACTTCAGTCAATGGTCAAACAAGTGTGTTTATGTGAAGCTCTGCAATGGTACATTGTAAAATGAGTGGATAAACCACAGTTATTCAAACATATCAAAGGCACTTGTCTTTATCAGGGACTGAATCGATGGCGGGTGTGTCTGAAGTTTTTAAAAATAAGATGGTTGAGTTAGAGTACATAAGAAATGTCTGATTAATTTCCTAAAGTGTAAAGAATCTCTTCATTCTAGGCTGGTGGTGGAGGGGCAAGGGACTTGGAAAATAAAGAATCAAGAACTTTTTATCCAACTCAAAAAATAGACAAGAAGAATTTTATCCCATTGCTTAAAAAAAAAAAAAAAAAAGCGTGGAGAGTAAACATCTTTGTATTTGAGAACAAGCATAAGTAATCTGAGGCCAAACTGTAATTTGTTTTTTAAAGTTTTGGAAAGTATCGGATACTTAACAGGCAGGAGCTTAAAAGAGAAGCCTCTTCCTCAACCATAGCACTGCTGCTCTGATGCAGTAATACACATATATCTTAGCACTTTTTTCCCACCTCCAGATTTGGGCTATTACTTGGCATATTGGACACTGGTCCAGATATTCAGCAGGTGTCAATCATCCTCAGTTGATTGACCAGATGAGTGTCGGGCCCAAAAAGTGTGTGTGTTTAAAAACAGAACAAGCAGGTTCATGGGGAGAGTTCTTGAAGAGTGAGACTGCAGAAATATTGTGATTTTTTTAAAAAGAAAAATAGCCACAAATATTGAATAGCCAGCAACGGGTCTACACTTGCATGTAGTGTCAGTTGTGATATTTTTTTAAACTACTTGACCATAAAAGAAATAACAAACAAACCAAAAGGGGATTCAAAAGCTGCTAATTAATGTTTGAGTAAAGCAGCAAGTTGTGCCCCTGTTTAGGAATACTCATACAATGAAATGTGATATAAACTAGACTTCTTGGTATTTCTGCAAATTGCATGTGATGAAAATTAATGCTCCTATTGTTCCATAGGCCATCACACTGTCTACATCGGGGTTCATGTGCCTAAGAGCTATAGGAGAAGGAGACGCCATAGAAGAAGACCTGGGCTAAAGGAGAAGAAGGAAAGAGAGAAAATCTCTGAGTACTACTCCGACAAATCAGATGTAGAAAATGCCGATGAGACGAGCAGCGGCATCCTTAAACCACTCAGTGAGTACCGTCACTTTCTGGCATTCCTTGTGATCCTCTATTAATGTGCAGTGCTCTTGTGCTGAGCATTTAGAAGGAAACTGGATCCCTGAAACAACATCACCAGCATGGTGTTGCGGGGTCAGCATACATTTTATCAGTTGCCAGGGAATTGTTTGGAAGACACACCACCCAGGCACCCCAGGTGAGCACTTCATCTTTGTTCACCGTCAGATGTCATTGTTGGGTTAGACGTTGTCAGTGCAAATTGTCAAAACCAAACTGATGTGGTGTGTGAGGAGACAGCAAGCAATTTGAAATCTAATTACCCATTCTGACTGATCCATTGCCACCCCTCTTCCTGCACGCAGCATATCCACAGCCTCCCAGGATACAAGGATAGTCACTTGCCCAGGAGGGTCAGCTAGAAACAGAGCTAGCAGTGGGATAACAGAAGAACCGAGTCCCCTGTCAGAGGCCGTAAGAAATGTTTTGACTCGGAATTGCAGAATTCTATACCATGGTGCGTGCCTGCCTGCCTTAGTAATTAGCTGCTGTTTATCAGCTGCTTCACTCCAACTATTTATTGAATTGTCTTAAGAATAAGAGGTTTTTTTAATAAACAAAAGTTGGAATGAAAATGTAATGTTAGTTGTATGACTCAGTTGTATACTGATAGATTGGGCATCTGATTTGGGATATTCAGCTGGGGCTGGGAGTGTTAGAGATGAGACACCTGAATTGTCTAATGAAGTACCTTCTCTCGAGTGCCTTTCTAGGGGACAGTCTGTGAAGCCTGATTCCCAGGCCCTGTACCCGTCTGCCCAACTGGCTGTAGGTTCATTTTTCTGTAAAGTGGTTGCTTAAATAAGAGGCTGGGGTATTAGAGAACAGGAAGAGAGAGACTGTGATAAACTATTAAAAATGGTGTCACACTGTAGAAGTTTGATGATATGGGAAGAATATAAGGTGATAGTCTGCACTATATCTGCCTGCTTTCTTCACCCTGCCTTCCCAACCTCTCCAGTCTCCGGAGCATTCCTAAATAAATTGAACCCCACCAGTCCTAGCACAAAAACCTTTTGGCTACTATTCTGCCATTGACACCTTCTACGATTTTAAAAACTGGCCATTTATTTCTACTTTGTTTTCTGTCTCTGACTATTCCTGAGCCATGATTACTTTGACTCTCAGACTATGACTACTTTAGTAGTCTCTTGTGCAAGACTTTGTCAGAGGCCTTTTGACCATCTAAGTATCTGGTTCTCCTTTACCTGCTATTTCATTAACACATTCGACTATGGCACCAATTTTCGGAGCAGACCAGCTGCTCTCCGCAGTAGCGGGAAGAGGCAGCTGAAATGAACCCTAGCGATAGGAATCCTCCACAATCAGATTTTCATGCCCACGGTATTCCATTCTGTGAAAGGTTCGCAAAGTAATATCTCTCCCCCCCGCCCCCAACACACTTCATGTTAAGAAGCATTCAACTTTTAAGTTCTGGCCTTTAGATAAGGATCAGTTGCAGTAGATGACTGAGTATTAGAATTAAAGAGCTTAGGGATTTTGAATAGTATTTTTATAGAGGTAAGTTAAGATAAAGCTGACATGAAGTCTTTCATTTTTTTAAAAAAAGACACTTGTCAGAGAGCAGGTGTTGTAAGAGGCTGAAGTAGATATTGGATCTCAATCACACAGTAAGAGTAGGACAGAGTGGAGAGTTTTGATATGGATCACTGGAACAAAGGGGCACTACAGGTGGGTAGGTTGGAGTCTGAGAAGAAAGAAACTGAGAAGTATAGAGCATCAACGTTTCCTCTGAGAGGAGTGTTGGAAATAAGACAGTGGAACAGGAATTATCTCTAAAAATTGCCAGAATGCAGAGGTGAGAATTAGTGTACTAGGTCTGATTTTCATTTACAGTAACCCACCTTTACACTGCCAGACCATACAAAGGGGTGCCGTAGTATAGAAGAGAATCAGGCTGTGGACTGGCTTGCTTGACGCTTGTATGAAGTGAAATGTCATCAGAAGAGGAAAGAAATGCCTTTTGTACCAAGATGAAAATGAAGTTACAAATCCACCATGCAATTTGACACAGTTGACCATAATAGTCTCTCTCTCTTAAAGAGGCCCAAGAATAGAATAATGGGGGGTGAGGCAGTTCACGGGATTAAGGGGCATTGGGGCAGCAATACGGATGGCACTTGCATAACACTGATTTGGATTGAGGTGGACTCTAATCAACTGTTATCCTTCACTGTAATAATACTAAAAATGTATTGTATTCACACAATTTGGAAGAGGTTGAGTGACTCAGACCTGGTGAATGTAGTGTAGCAAATACTGGATTCATAGAGAAGATGATGGTCTGGGTGTACGTGTAATGAGAGAATAAAACAAACGTTTTTCAGAAGCACAGTGGTCAATGCTCATGTATAATTTGATTGGGTAATGTTTGAGATGTGGTGCACTGGAGATTGAACTGAAGGATAAGTGAATCTTGTTGTAAGAAGATTTTCAGTGGAAACATTTAAAATCACATTTTAAAATTAAAGAAATTCCAAAAAATTCGTAACCTCATCTACTTGTAATAGAAATTGTTTTTTTTTTTGATCTGTTTTTACTGCTTGCATTTCTCTAGTTTAGCCAATAAAATGAAATTGTCAGTGCAACTTACGTAGGTAGTTTGTTTGTAATCTGTTTCATGTTCAGGTTTCCAGGCACAAGCACAGTACTGCTTGAGTTTTAATCACTATTTGTTAAAATCATTTCCAATAATTAATGGAAATATTTCATAGAATCATGTCTGGAAGCGACCTTGAGAGGTCATCTAGTCCAGTCTCCCGCAGACCTAATAGTGTCTCTTTTTAAATAATTTCCTGTTCCTGATGGGCAGGTATCAAATTCAGCTTTAAATATCCCCACTAAAGGTGATTCCATAACCTCCCTTGGCAAATCTGAAATCTTATCAGTTGGAGTCTGCATTGAATCACCAGGTCGGGTTGGTGTACCATGCTGATGAGCCCAGACAAAATATGTCAGTGGAGACAGGGAAGAGATTGAACAGGTCTATAAATGTAGACCTCTTCTTCTAAGGGCGCCTTGTTAATTTAGAACGGGTAGCATTGCACAGCTGGATTTGGGAACTGTATCTAGGAACCTTTTTATCTGTGTCCAGTTTCTGCGAACAACTCAAAATTTGTGTGCAACAGAAATGTACAGTCTTCAGTTCTTCCAGCCACAGGAGGATTGCGTACAAAGGATTTTTGTATATATTCTAAGTGATTTAGTGCTCATGAAAGGAGCCAACCTGGTATCTCTGGAGAAAGAGGCCCTCTTTCCACAGAACTGGTACAGAATGGAACTGACTAGGGTAAATTTTCCCCAACACAATCTCATCAATGTGCCCCAGCTCTGCAGAGACTACTTTTAGAGATGCAAAGGCAAATCAGTCTCTGTGCTTATGATTGCATCCTTAGCTTGTCTGTGCAGAATGTTGGTGAGGGTACTAGTTGTGGTGTGGCTTTCTAGCTGCCCAAAACTAGCCCAAGAACAGCTAATTTCTAAAAATGACTTTCGCAACCCGTTGGCCTGAACCTCGTTGATATGTATGACCTCAGAGCAAGAGATGCTACGTATTAACATAAGAACATAAGTTAAGTCTTTCTGAGCTATCCAGTCCCTGATATACGCATTTTAACATTTTTTGGGGAAAATGTAACAGTTGTGTTAAACCAGCTTTCAACTTCCTCTTCCGTCTTCCCTCAAACACGCACGTGATAATTAGAATGAAGAAACAGCTTTATGCTAAAACAACTGAGAAACTCTGAATTTAGATTTCTAAATTGAAGTGCTACTGAAGCACATAGCCATCAAAGGGAAAAGGGTAGAACATTGAGATCACAATTGGGAAATGCAAAACTGCAGGGTGGGAAGGTAAGTAATGTTGTAACACTAAGAGCAGAAACAACAAGGAGTCAGGTGGCACCTTAAAGACTAACAGATTTATTTGGGCATAAGCTTTCGTGGGTAAAAAACCTCACCTTTTACCTGCGAAAGCTTATGCCCAAATAAATCTATTAGTCTTCAAGTTGGCACCAGACTCCTTGTTGTTTTTGTGGAAATAGACAACGTGGCAACCCCCTGATGATAAGAGCAGAAGTAATGTTGGGCAGAAATTTTAGGCTCTTCAGATCCATCAGTCCAGGCTGACCCATTTAATGGAGAGAAGGAAGGAATCCTGAATGGGTGGTGGTAGAGAAGCTGATGGCTTTGTTGCCTGGAGCAAGCTTGACAATCATCTTTCTGGTTGCATAGAAATCTCAAGCCAAATTCTGCCCTCTGAAGTAATTAAGGCTGATTGTCTGTGCATGCAGCTGAGAGTAGAATGTTGCAAAGAACAAGATAAGGGAGGAATTGCTTGGGTGGAGTACTGATCCAGATCACCTCCCACTTCTCCACTCAAAGTGTTTGAAGACTTTCCTGGGAGGAGGTGCATTTCTGCTTATGCTTTCCTCCTTTCTTTTTAGTGGAGCCACAATCTGATTGTTCTGTGGTTTCAGTTGGGTCACCTTGATATTTATTTGAAATGGAAAAGGCCACTGAAATTCTTTCTCTGGCTGAGTGCCCTGGGAATAGGGAGTATGAATAAGCTACATGTAAAAGTCACAAGCCAAACTGTGATGACCATATGTGTCTCTTTATTTTGAGGCTCTGACATCATAGACTTTCTGAGTAGAAATGCTCTAAATGCAATATGTAAACTATAGATGAAGAGATTGACTTTAGCGACTGACAGCTTTGGCAAAAAGTAGAATAGAAAGTTTTTAAAAGATTTTCTCAGTGATGAAAATTCTTATCTGTGGTTGGTTTGTCCCTCTAGTTGACATTATTTGAAAACAGTAAAACTATCCATCTGGACTGATGGATGTGAATTTCATAGACCCAATTTGAAGACACTTTCTTACGCAAAGGTCACTTGGGACTACCACATGCAGAGGGGAGAGAAATCCTGAAATATTCAGCACTTTGCGAAACATGGTAGAAAGTTTTGATATCTCATAGTATAGAAGGATGGAGGTTAGTATTATTGCAAGCTATTGAAGATAGCGCATGGGATAATGAAACTCTGATCTCAGAAGAGCATTACTGCAATACAGAATAAGTGTAGAATGTTATGCAGATAAATATGTAGAGTAAAACTGGAACCTCTGTGTTCTTCAGGATGATTTTAAAGCAAGATGTTTATTTCTGTGGTCTTACCATGCCTAAAGAATGAGAAATCAAGATAAAAAACCCTCATATAAATTCTCCCATTTTGATGCATATTGCTGGCTGTAAATATCCTATATCTGCCAGTACCAAGAAAGTAATGAAGGGAGCATGGCCTGGTTTTTTGTATAAACAGTTTGAGCCTGGTTCTGCATTGCTCTGCACTTTGTGTGGTTATCATTGACTCCCTACTGTTTTGATCTGGTAAGATTTTATAGCCACTTCATGCTATTACAAATGGCTATACAAAGCACAGGACACATGGGAATCAGAGCCCGAGTTCATTGTATGCACAGGGAAAGTGACAGGCAAATGCATTGTTGTTGCATCAATGTTCTCAAACTTTTTTCCTCCCTGAAACAGATTTTCATGGACCATCTCTCCTTAATGCCTCCACATGGCAATTTTACACCTTGCTTATGAAAACCACAGCATGGTTACATGAAAATGTAATTTTGGAACAGTGTTCATGAAACAAGATGTAAATAAATTTGCTTTTAATGATATGATTCAGCTGGCTGGTTACATGTCCTCCTCCCATTATGTACCTGTGCGTTTTTTTTTGTTTTTTTTTGTTTTTTTCCTTCCCGGATGTAGGACTTGATATATAATTTTTTTATGCATTTCCTGCTTAGGGACCAAGAGAGGATTTTCAGGGATCTTTTTGTTTCTTGTGTGGGCATGAGCTGAGTATATTGGTTTCAACCCTAAGGTCACTGAACCTTAAGTCTTGTTGTCACGTTATATGCTTTTCCCACTGCCTTTGTGTTAAAACCAAAGGCAGCATGAAAATGTTGGCACTCGTGCAGGGCACTCAGGTTCTGGCCTGTAAGGCTTCAAAGCTCTTTTTGACCCCAAGTTTGTGTTTTTAAATTGAGGGGGGCAAGAGAGGGTTCATGAAATTTTAACACAGTTTAATTTTGACTGCAAATCGGCCAATTTTTCTAAAACTGTAGTGTGATGCGTTCTGACCCATGCTTTGCTAGTGGTTAATGCTGATCATTTGCTGGTGCCCTATCACTCCCATTGCAGAAGATAATGAAGTGCAAGAACTGGCCCTGACTCAGCACCGTACTTGGTGCCTGACTTAACTGTTTGACTCGTCCCCCTAAAGTCGTCGGGGCTACTCCTGGAATGTGACTAAGTCCCTTGTTAAGCTGCAGCCTTTGCTTCTGTCAGATCAATTTAGAAGTAGTTTTTGTGATATGTAAATAGGTTCACCCCCAGCGTTTTTGCCACACCGTGAACTTTTAAATAGAACAGTGAGCTATATTCAAGAGTTGGGGTGAATCTTGTTCCACTGTAAATATCCAATATGAAGCATTATATTTTATTGGAAGCCACTTACAAATCTGTGTGATTGCACACCTATCATCCTACTCCTGTTAGCACTTGTTCTGATATTACACCTCTATTAAATGAGGTAATGAAATCTCAGCAGTAGACTTTTCAGAGGTCGGAAATTGGGCACTCACATCTATATGAGCACATCTCTACATGTAGATGTGTGATCACCAAGCAAACATGAATAAACTTGACTGTCAGTTTGGTTATGAATGCTCCCTGGGAATCAAGTTTTTTTAACCCTACCAAATTAGATTGGCAGTTTATGAAAAATTATAAGAATCTTGCCCCCGTTTTTCTCATGACATCCCATGGACAGTAGCACCTGTGCTTCTCTTGTTAACCCTTAAAAATGTCCAAGAACTCTCTTTAGAGTATGAAGAGAAACAAACGCACTCAGTGGCTTGCCAGAATTCCATACAAAAGAAGGCCTCAGCAAAGAACCAAAAGGAGATAGGTTTAACAATTGCTGAATATGTAAAAGTACACCACAGCGCTCCAACTTTCTTTCATTACGTGAAATTCCTGTTACAAATGTGCTTAACATTACTGCATGCCTATCAGTGAAGTGAGGACAATTTGACACACCTAGTTTGTGACTATCACATGCAACATAGTTGTTAACTTGTGGCACCTTAGTCTGTTGCACACACATCATTTGTTGCATTTTTCCCACCCTCCTCCCCACCCTCATTTGCATGCAACAGGCCAAACAATGGTCCCTTACAGCTTTCTCTTGAAACTCTCATTCTCAAAGCCGGTAGATCTGATTTGACAGCGTGTCCAAAAATATAGAGCGCAATTTTGGCCAGCGATTACAAGATCTCGTTTTTGGAAAATCATCTATGTCGAGCGATAACTAATTGTGATCAAATTCATCATTCAGTTTAGCAGTTATGATGGTCATCTTCCAGCATCGATATAAACATGCTTTGGAAAACATTAGTCCCACTTAAGATGATATTCTGTGTACAGTTGCATGAGGGCTAAGCTTAGAAGTGGAAATGTTCTTTACCAGTTGATGGAAGGTACTCTGATCCCAATTTACTTGTAAATCTAGCCTCAGCTATTGACTGAATCAAAGCGGGTACAGATATGGCTCTGATAATGGGAGGGGTTTCCAGAAGACCTAGTGACAGATAAAGGAGCATATGAAATGAGATACATTGCCTTATTGGCATGCTTCTCTTTCTTGTTTTATTAAAAGAAAAACAAAACTCTAGACCCTTCTGATGTGGGTTAGATGGAGCATTTTGTCAAGAGAGCAAACATAAAATAAACATGCCATTTCAGAAAAGTGCCATATGAGGTTTGTGCTGTGAAGTTTGTGGTGTGTTTAGATAGAGTGCAGCTTTCAAAATGAAGTTGTTGTTTAGATCTGGATGGACAGATGAGTGGCTTAAATCTGAACACTGTACATATGGGTTGTTTCCGTTTTTGGAAAAAGGTACATGAACCCAGTTCAGCTTCTGGTAATATTTGGATCAGCATTCTATCTGTGTAGCCATTGTTACCTTCGGTAATGATAGCAAAGGGTCATTCAAGGGCTGGGTTAATGTGCAGCTTTTAACATTTCTGATTCAAAATGCAGCTTTCCCTCTAAAATAAATTCTATATAATCTGATTATGGTAGTAAACTAGAACTCCAGAGAATCTTGCTTTCATGAACCCTACTATAAGTTTTGGTGTGGATGTTGATGCTAGCCAGTTACACCTGCCTCTAGACGATGCTCAGTAAAACATAAACATTTCACATGGGAGGAGAGTGATAAATACATGGAATAGTGATCCTGGAACATCTCTTAGCACCACTTTTGAAAGCTGGCTAATCTGCACTTGGTTTATCAATAACTCTGGAGAGCGAAAAGATTTTTATGGTAAGTAATCTTATAGCATGACTCCACCATGCTGATTTGTTAAAGTGAAGGGCTGTGTCCTTTTTAATCCAAATAAAATAGTTTGCTCTTTGATCCTGGCTAATGTGATCCTTTGGTATTTAACTCTCATTGCTTGCTGCTTTGACATGGGAGCTCTGGCTCCTGCTTCTGGAACTGGGTGGTTATGCTGTGAGAACGTATCATTATCATCCTTGGTCGTCTTGACCATGTGCTTTGCTTTTGTTTAACAAATAAATTGTTTGATACTTTCAAGGTTTTAAAAGACACGTTTTTTCCACCTTGTGTCTGTCTCTAAATAATTATAGACACTAAAGAAATGGAGGACTGGAAGGGATCTCAGGAGGTCAGCTAGTCCAGTCCCCTGTACTTCTGGCCGGCTAAGTATTATCTGGACCATCCCTGACAAGTGTTTGTTTAACCTGTTCTTAAAAATCTCCAGTGATGGAGATTGCACAACCTCCCTAAGAAATCTGATCCAGTGCTTAATTACCTTTACAGTTAGGAAGTTTGTCATAATGTCTAAGCTTAAACTCCCTTGCTGTAATTTAAGCCCATTACTACTTGTCCTGTCCTTGGTGGTTAAGGAAACCAATGTATCACACTCCCCTTTAAAACAACCTTATACGCACTTGTTTTTATATTTTCCCCTCGGGTCTTTTCTTCTCCAGACTAACCAAACCCAGTATTTTCAATCTTTCCTAAGAGGTCATGTTTTCTGGACCTTTAATCATTTTTGTTGCTCTCCTCTGGACTGTCTCCAGTTTGTCGCACAGTGTGGTGCCCCACATTAGGTGCAGTACTCCAGGTGAGGCCTTACCAGTGCTGAGTAGAGTGGAACAATTGCTTATAATACTCCTGCTAATACATCCCAGAATGAAGTTCACTTTTTTTTGCAACAGTATTACATTGTTGACTTCATATTTAGTTTGTGATCCACCATAACCCCCAGTCATTCCCCATTTTGTATTTGTGCAGCTGATTATTCCTTCCTAAGTGTAGTATTTTGCATATGCCCTTTTTTTGAATTTCATCCCATCTATTTCAGACCGTTTCTCCAGCTTGTCAAGATCATTGTGAATCTGCCCTCCAAAGTGCTTGTAGCCCCTCCAAGTGTGGTATCATCTGGAAACTTTTTATAAATCATTTGTGAAGAAATAGACTAGAACTGGACCCAGGGCAGATCCCTGTGGGACCCCACTTGATATGCCCTTCCAGCTTGATTGTGAAGCATTGGTGACAACTTTCCGAATCCAACCGCTTTACAACCAGTTGTGCCACCCACCTTAAAGTAGGTTCGTCTAGCCTCTGCTTTTCTAGTTTGAGAAGGTCGTGAGAGACCATATCAAAAGCCTTACTAAAGTTGAGGTATTTCACACCTACTGCTTCCCCCTACATCTGCAAGGCTTGTTACTCTGTCAAAGAAGGCTATTAGGTTTTTTGACATGATTTGTTCTTGGCAATCCATGTTGACTGTTACTTAGTATTTTTTTTTTTTTTTTTTTGGTTACTAACAAATTGTTTGCTCAATTATCTTTCTGGGTACTACAATTAAACTTGACTAGTTTATAATTCCCTGGGTTGTCCTTTTTCCCCTGTTCAGATAAGTACTATATTTACCTTTTCCAAGTCCTCTGGAAATGTAGAGACTGGTGCTCTCTAGATATCTAAATCATTTGAAAGTTGGGGGGAATTTATTTTTTAATTTGTGTAACAGGTATTATTTAAAAATCATACTAGATTGACAGCCCTAGATTATGTATTAACATTTGTACATATGTATGTACCTCTATATACTCCCTTGTACTCACACTCTTTTGTCAATGTACTTTGCCCCCTGATCTGGAAGAGATCACCTGAAATACTGGTTTAGTCTCTGTGACCCTGATTCTGCAAAGCACTCCAGCATATGCTGAAGTCCCACTGAAGTCTAAGAATCTTAAGCTCACATTTAAAGTTAAGCACGTACTTTAGTGCTTTGAGTCGAGGCTTAAGCTAACTTGCGTCTTTTATTTCTGAGACTCCCAGCAAAGGTTCCAGCATGAGTCTGTTCATTTTATGTTTTAGTTTCTGTTGGGCATCTCATTTTTGGTTCCATTTGCTCAGCCTTGCTTTTTGTAAACAGTCTCCTGACCTTAAGTAGGCTGTGAAATATTTCACTTAGTAAATACATACCTTAAACGAAGGACTGAAGTATGCAAGTCTGGCTCAAAATAAATGTAAAGTATAATGTGACAGACCCAGGCCAGTGGTGTACAGGAGTCTGGTAGAGGGCAAATGTACTGGTCACTGGATGAGTAGTTTTCTGTTCCCTGAGTGACCAGAGCAGGGGCTGCACTACAGTAATCAGGAACCTGCTAGAACCAATAAGGCAGACAGGCTGATTAGAACACCTGGAGCCAATCAAGGCAGGCTAATCAGGGCACCTGAGTTTAAAGGAGCTCACTCCAGTCAGGCCGAGAGGAGCCAGAGGAGAGGAAGTGCGTGTGAGGAGCTGGGAGCAAGAGGCGCAAGGAGCTGAAAGTGAGAGGGTGTGCTGCTGGAGGACTAAGAAGTACAAGCATTATCAGACACAGGAGAAAGGTCCTGTGGTGAGGATAAAGAAGGTGTTGGAGGAGGCCATGGGGAAGTAGCCCAGGAGTTGTAGCTGTCATGCAGCTATTAGAGGAGCACTATAGACAGCTGCAATCCACAGGGCCCTGGGCTGGAACCCGGAGTAGAGGGTGGGCCCTGGTTTCCCCCAAACCTCCCAACTCCTGATCAGACACAGGAGGAGTTGACCCAGACTGTGGGAAAGATCACTGAGGTGAGCAAATCTGCCAATAAGCACAGGACCCACCAAGGTAGAGGAGGAACTTTTGTCACAACAAAAAATAGAGAAATGTATTAAGGTCGAAGAACCTAGGAATGGCCATGCTGGGTTAGACCAAATGGTCCATCAAGCCCAGTATCCTGTCTTGCGTCAGTGTCTAATGCCAGATGTTTCAAAGGGAGTGAACAGAATAAGCCAGTCATCAAGTGATCCATCCTCTGTGGTGTTCAGTTCCAGCATCTGGCAATCAGAGGCTTAAGAATACCCAGAACATAGGGTTGTAACCTTGACCACCTTGTCTAATAGCTATTGATGGACCTACCCTCCAACATCCACTGGCAATGAGTTCTACAGGGTTGACTGTGCGTTGTCTCCTTTTGTTTGTTTTACACCTGCTGCCTATTAATTTCATTGGGTGACCTCTGTTCTTGTGGTATGTGAAGGAGTAAAAAACACTTCCTTATTCACTTTCTCCACACAACTTACTTGGCTTTTTTCGAAGCTGAACAATCCCAGCCTTTTTAATTACTCCTCATACGAAAGTTGTTCTATACCCTTGATCATTTTTGTTGCCCTTCTCTGCACCTTTTCCATTTCTGATATCTTTTTTGAGATGTGGCAACCAGAACTGTATGTAGTATTCAAGGTACAGGCGAACCATGGATTTATATAGTGGCATTATGATATTTACTGTCTTATTAGCTGTCCATTTCCTAATGGTTCCCAACAGTCTGTTAGCTTTTTGACTGCCTCTGTATATTGAGCTCATGGTTTCAGAGAACTGTCCAGAATGACTCCCAAGATCTTTCTTGAGTGGTGACAGCTAATTTAGACTCCATTATTTTGTATATGTTTTATGTTTTCCAATGTGCATTACTTTGCATGTATCAACATTTAATTTCATCTGCCATTTTGTTGCCCAGTCACCTAAGTTTTGTAGATCCCTTTGCAATTCTTTACAATCTGCTTTGGATTTAACTATTTTGAGTAGTTTTGTATCATCTGCACCCTTTGCCACCTCACTGTTTACCCCTTTTCCCAGATCATTTATAAATATGTTGAACAACTGAGGTTTCAGTACAGATCCCTAGGAACACCACTATTTATCTCTCTCCATTCTGAAAACTGACTATTTATTCCTACCCCTTGTTTTCTATCTTTCAACCAGATACTAATCCAGGAGAGGATCTTCCCTCTTATCCCATGGCAGCTTACTTTGCTTAAGGGCCTTTGGTGAGGGACCTTGTCAAAGACTTTCTGAAAATCTAAGTATGCTATATTCACTGGATCACCGTTGTCCACATGCTTGTTGACCCTCTCAAAGAATTGTAATAGACTGGTGAGGCATTTACCTTTACAAAAATCATGTTGACTCTTCCCCAACAAATTGTGTTCATCTATGTATCTGATAATTCTGTTCTTTACTCTAGTTTCAACCAGTTTGCCGGGTACTAAAATTAGGCTAACTGGCCTGTAATTGCTGGGATTGCCTCTGGAGCCCGTTTCCATCACTAATAAAAAATGGGTGGCATCCTAGCTCTATTGTAGTCGATACTATCATGGGATCCGGTGAGTTACTTACTAAGGAAATCCTAGGCAAACAATAGTCACTGAATCACTGTTCGGGAACTTAATTATAAACTTTTTTTTTTAAAGTGAGCTGGTGGCCCACACAGGAAGCCTTGGCAGGCTATATTTCACCCCCAGGGCACCTATTGAATATCGTGAGGAAGCTCTGTTTGTAGATCCTACGCCGTGTATATAAATACCTGCTCACTCGCCTGAACTTGTGTAGATTGTTTCTCACTAAAAAAGGAAAAAAGAAGCTCAGAGAATCTCCTTGAGCACACATGGACGTCAACACTGCAATGAAATTTAATATTTATTTCAAAGAGTTGCTCTAAAGTAAAAGGAGAACCTCTTCAACTGCATAGGTGCATCTTTCTCTAAAATAGAGAGGTTGTCTAAAGCTGCTTAGAGAGAGGCAGGCTAAGGGGTAAAGTGCTGGTGAAGTGGTCAGAGGTGCATGGTAAATACAGATGTATCACATGGACATCACGTGACATGTATAAAGCCATCGTGTATCATATGATGTAGTAATATGAAGTAGATATGTAATGGAATGAGAATGCTTTAATTTTATTTACTGCAAATCTCACTAGGCAGAATCAGACTTCCTGCTTTTTGGCTCTGGATATGTTACCCTACACAGTAGATTTGTTCTCTTCAGAGTTTGATTGATATGTCTAAGGCAGGACCCCACCCTGCAGTTATGCCACAATTTTCATAAGGGGGGGAGGGATAGCTCAGTGGTTTGAGCATTGGCCTGCTAAACCCAGGGTTGTGAGTTTAATCCTTGAGGGGGCCATTTAGGGAACTGGGGTAAAAATCTGGGGATTGGTCCTGCTTTAAGCAGGGAGTTGGACCAGATGACCTTCCAACTTTGATATCCTATGATCTGCAATTCTATGACCTTTCAGGGTCTTTTCCAGTTCTATGAGAGAGGTATATCTTCACCCACTGCTTTCTCCATGGTAGATGTCATAACTCCATGCCAAAGAATCATTTAAGACCTATGGAAAACAGGAAGGTCAGGATATTCTCTTGCCCTATTCAAACTGAGGGGCTGAGAAGCTTGAGCTTTCGTTTGAGAAACGAGGCAAGTGAGGCAATCTCTTTTACTGGACCAACTTCTGTTGGAGAGAGAGACGAGCTCTTGAGCTTACACATAGTTCTTCTTGAGGTCTCAGTGGAAGCTTGAAAGCTCATCTCTCTCACCAGCAGAAGTTGGTCCAATAAAAGGTAATACCTCACCCGTCTTGTGTCTCTCATACCCTGGGACTCACACAGCTACAACACTGAGCCTTTCTTTGGCACTGTTGTTTCAAGAGCCTAACCTTTATGTATGTGTAAAGAGATGGCTTAAAGGAGAGAACCAGAAGAAAAAGTGAGGGAGTAGGATGAGCAGACTGAGAGAGGAGTTTGAAAGTAATAAAAAGGTAGGTATTTTGGGGGGAGAAAACCAAGTTTCAATAAAACAAAAGGAAAACAAATCTTTTAACTTGCTACCCCAAACCTCTGTCCTCCTGAAAGAGTGTGTCTCAGGCCAGTATTCCATACCTTCCTTTGGCCCTGTCCTGCCACGTGCAAAAGTCTCAGCTCCCTTCACGCCCTGTGACTGGATGAGGCCATGCCAGTTACAAAGTGGACTATGAAGTGCCTTCCTGGGAAAGTCTTTCTTTTTTTCTCCTGGCAAGAACACGGTTTCTCTCACTCACAGCTGTGTAAACCTGTATTTATAGACATGATCCAGGTCAGTGGTGGATGGCTTCTTACTGCATACTGTATTTAAGCATCTGCACTCACATTATACCTTGTTCATGCTTACATCTTGCTAAATAAAATCATCACTGATTTTTAATTTTTTTATACATGCCAGTATTTTAAGCACAGATTATTGCAAGCTCAAAGGGGGGTGGTTGTTTTTATTTTAGGTTTTTTTGTAACGGGAAACTTTTGCATGTTTAAGGGTATATGCTAATGAGCACTGTTCCTTGAGACTAGAACAATGGATGCCAGTCGGCGATCCAGTTACATTGAGGAAACTGGACTAGAGGAGTAGGCAGCTGCTTTTTGTTCAGTATTTCCGGGTAAGAGAACAGTGCAGCTTTTCATCAGTGCCAAGAGTGTTCACTGCCCAGTCACTCTTCCCCCCATTATGCTTTCCTCTTCTCACACTAATGGATTTTCTAAAGTAATTATTTCAGTGCATTTTAATATTTGGGTTTATAAACTTAGGGTTCATGGCCTCTAGCCATTCCCTGCTTGATTTGAGCAGCTGGAAAGTGAGCTAATATGGTGTATGTTGGTGGAAGCGAGGCATGATTTCCACCCCTCTATTCCCCAAATTCCAGATTTTGGGTATATATGTTACACCAGGGGTAGGCAACCTATGGCACGGGTGCCAAAGGCGGAACGTGAGCTGCATTTCAGGGGCACTCACGCTGCCTGGGTCCTGGCCACTGGTCTGGGGGGCTCTGCATTTTAATTTAATTTTAAGTGAAGTTTCTTAAACATTTTAAAAACCTTATTTACTTTATATACAATGATAGTTTAGTTATATATTATAGACTTATAGAAAGAGACCTTCTAAAAAGGTTAATGTATTACTGGCGCATGAAAGCTTAAATTAGTGAATAAATGAAGACTTGGCACACTGCTTCTGAAAGGTTGCCGACCCCTGTGTTACACAATGTCTAGAAGATTGTGCTGCCTTGTTGGACTGTGGGGCTGTGTGTGTACCCACACCCCTACCTGAAGTGATCTTTCTTGACTGTGGTGGTGGTCACTCAGGAAAATAGCTAATATTTCTGGATTTCAGTTTTGGAGGATTAGCCATTTTCCTGTCCAGAATGAACAGGCTCATTATGAATCCCTCAGCTCACCCTGAAATGAAGTCCTTAGGTCAGTCATCTTAAATTGTCTTTAAGAAGAGGGGGATGCCAGCATATATTAGTTATTAAACCAGTACTCACCGTGTTATAATCACAAAAGGGGCTCCTTCTGTCTCCCTGTTATCCTGTTGTAATCATAGACTATCAGGGTTGGAAGGGACCTCAGGAGGTCATCTAGTCCAACCCCCTGCTCAAAGCAGGACCAATCTCCAGACAGATTTTTGTCCCAGATTTCCTAAATGGCCCCCCTCAAGGATTGAACTGACAACCCTGGTTTTAGCAGGCCAATGTTCGCCAGTGGGACTGAACCTGGGATCTCCAGATCTTAGTGTATGAACCTCTACTGCGTTAACTAAAAGCTGTAACACTCTCAGCTAAAAGCTGTAGCAGACTCATCAATCTCTAGATGGTCTAGGTGCCACTAGAGGGGGACAGAGCACCACGCCAAGCAGCCGTGGGTTACGCTATCACCAGGTGATCCTTTGGCAAGTTATGAACGCCTGGTGTTGGAAGTCTTCAGTTATGTGAAGGATCCTGTGTGAGAGAAAATAAATCTCATTCTAACCTAGTTTCATTTCCCACATTATCCTCGCTATGTGTCATTCTTTATAGATAGAGCTTCACATCCGACACTGGGCAGGCCTCTGCTTTGGGAAAGAAAACAGAAGCAGTACAGACTTCCTGCTGCCAGCTGAATGCTGCATGGCACACGGGAGCCGAATACTTTTGTCCCTTCAACTTTCAGTTCCTTGTAGCATCTATTGTACTTCCCTTTGGCCTGAGCATTGCAAATTCTTGTGGCGATGAGGGCAAGTGGCAAGCAGCTATGGTTACTAATTTGTGTGTGTTGAATTCTTTCGTCAGCTGAAAATTCCCAGCTTGCCTCCAGAGCTAATTTTGTCTCCACAGTATCAGTACGTTTTTTTTTTTTTTCTCTCCAACAGTAGCCTTGTGTTATATTTTCTAGCATACTCACTCTATCAGAACAGAAATTTCCTTGGAAACTAGATAAATATTAAGTCACAAAACCAAACTGCCTTAACATTGCTTTGAGCTTTTTCCTCAAAAGAGCCAAGAAATTCACAGTTCAAACTGAAATCCTATCCTCAAACTTTATTTCATTATGCCAGAGGATTGTGTTGCAGCTTAATGTGCTATCCCCCAGTGTATGTGTTCGCCTTTTTAACTGTGTCAGTGCTCATTGGTTCCTCAGTAAGCTTTCGTGCTTATGAGGAATTGATAATGTGAGTGTCTGTCTCATAATACCTTTGCTATTTATAGGGCTTCAGTATTCCCAGGTGAATTAAGTAGTCAAGGTAGTGTATGTAGTGCTAAAAAGATATTTTTGATTTGGGGATTGGAAAAAAGAGAGGGAACATTGTGGCTTTGCTGTCATGATGTAATGCTAGATGAATAGAACTGGAATGCTATGAATACTTTGCAAGGGAGCTTCGTCACCTGTACGCTCGCAAGAACAAGTTGTGCTGGTCTGGGTTCCGTTTGTAAAGCTTTCTGTGTGGAAGTGCACAGAAGCCAAAGTAGACGAAGGAAGGAATATGGTTGCTTTATTTTCAGTAGAAAAGACAATCTGGTTTTGATAAGGATAATTTATGAACTCAGAACCTTTAAAGGCACAGTGTCAACTGCTTAGATCCATTTTTTTTTTTTTGCTTCCCTCTGATCTTTTCCCTTTCAAAAAGATTCACAATCACCAGTGTAGTAAGGTCATTGGAGACAGTGCGATTTATTATGCACTTGCAGCTGCAATATTACCAGCCCTGGTTGCTCAAAAATGAGTTATTACCTCAAAAAATCATGAGATTAATTAAAAAATCATGAGATAAAGAAGGGGTAAATTTTTTTTACTTTTCTTCTGGTTTTGGTGCCTTTAAGTCAGTGGTTCTCAACCAGGGGTACAGGTACCCCTGGGGGTATGCAGAGGTCTCCCGGGGGTACATCAGCCCATCTAGATATTAGCGTAGTTTTACAGCAGGCTACGTAAAAAGCACTAGCAAAGTCAGTACAAACTAAAATTTCATAAAGACAAGGGCTTGTTTATACTGCTCTCTATACTATACACTGAAATGTGTTTATAATTATGTGGTAAAAATGAGAAAGTCAGCAATTTTTCAGTAAGTGTGCTGTGACTGTCTGAAAGGGCTACAGTAATCTGGAAAGGTTGAGAGCCACTGCTGTAGATCATGCATGAATAAGGTTAAGCTTTTCAAGTTTTTTTTAGTAAGTCATAGACTGGTCACGAGCAATAAACATTCATGGAAGTCTGTGACCTGTCTGACCTTTTACTAAAAATAAGGAGGTGAGAGGAACTAACAGCTCTGGGGCCCCTGATGGTTGCTGGAAGCTCTGCCACCCCCTCACCCCTACCCCTGGCGGCTGACAGTTTTGGCTCTGCTATCCCGGGGTACGGGGTTGAAGCTGAAGCAGAAAATGTCACGAAGGTCTCTGAAAGTCAGGGAAACCATGACTTCTGTGACCTCCATGACAAGATTGTATCCTTACACGAGTCATATGTTTAAGGTTTCCTGTACAACAACAAGGAATTCTTTAATTTTAAGTGAAGACTGAGGTATTCTCCTAATCACGGATTTCCGGGAGATGGGGCTTTAAGAAAAACACCAAATGTTGCAAGACTTGTGATAAAATAAGGAGAGGTGACAACATTGCACCTGGTGCATGTGGCCTACAAAATGAGGGGAAATTGGAAGAGATGAATCAGCTCTCTGAGGGACTGCCTACGCTGTAGTTAAAAACCCGTGGCTGGCCCGTGCCAGCCGACTTGGCTGGAACATGGGCTCTAGGAGTTTGCGAAGTGGGAGGGTCCTGAGCTCAGATTGCAGCTTGAATCTGAACTGTACTGCAGTTAGACAACCCCTTAGACTAAGCCCTGCAAGCCAAAGTTGGCTGGAACGGGCCGGTGGTGGGTTTCTAATTGCAGTGTAAACCTACGCTTAGAGAGCTTTGTTTCGTTTAGGTGCAAACAGTAACGTAATCTTCATTTAATTGTCACCTTTTGTTAGCCAGCCTTGTTTATTAATGATCTTTATAGCTGCCCTTTTCTTTACCATGCCATTTTTAATAGAAACTTCCCACGATTAGAAGCAGCACGATATATCATGCCAGATGCAGGGGAAAGTAATTAAATCTTATAGGCTCTATCCTTGATTCAAAGCCACAAGGTGATGTAGCCATCTATCCTGTGTATTTCTAAGGTGCCTATCTCCTCCTCTTTTCTAAGTACAGAATATAATTGAATAGAAATAGTTTCTAAATGAAGTTTTATAGTGTGTATAGTTCCACTGAGCAATGTACCTTTTAAAACAAAGGTTATGCTCAGGAAAAAATGAGGCTAGTTTTTTTTTCACAACACATGGGAAGACCTCCTTTAACTGAAAATTCACTCTGTTAATCCTCTGTCTCGGACTGATAGCATGTGCAGCTATAATTACCTAAGCCACCTTAATTCTTTGCCTAATTCTGTTCTGTGCATTCACGTGAAACTGCTGAGGGACAGAAAAGTCTAAGGAATGTGCTGTTTTCTTAATTCTCATTTAGAAATGTTTCAGTTCTAAGCCAAAGATACTTTTCATAGCTGAGAAGGGCTGGATTAGGTAGGTGATAGCTGGTACTAAAGAGCTACTCCTTTTTGGATTAAACTCTCTCCAAATCTGTTGAAAAGTGTGGGAAAAAGCCATCAAATGTTTCTGTGCTCCTCTGTGTATGCATGCAAGCAAGATTTTGGAAGCATGTAAGCTAAACTTACCCATGTGCTGTAGGAACTAATTTTGTGTTATAAGTAGAATCTTTGTAGCTCTTACAGCAGTCCACTGACATTTTGTATAAAACCTATTTTTTGTAGAGAGTTTTTGGACTCATATTTTTCCAGATTGAGTAGCTTTGCTCCGAGTGAGCGACAGTCAGCCAGCCTTTATTTTATTGATAAACCAGGAAATGGAAGTGTGTCTGAGGCTGCTTTTAGTATGGAATTACACAAGTCTTGTGGGTGTGTTTGTATAAAATGGATTTTAGAGGGACAGAGGGCTGTTGATGAGTTGTAATCACCACTTGAATAGAAATAGCCATCACAGGCACTCTTAATGGTTTCTAGGGAGTTGACTGTATAAGAAATAGCTCTTTGAAGTCATGGAGGTATCTGTTTATTATCTCAGACAAAAAGGTCACTACAGGAAGTTAATGTTGAGCAGACCTAATACTAATATTTTTTTTTTAAAAAAAAACTTTCAAAAATATTCCAGCTTTAAAGAAGAAAAAAATACACTCTAAAGCACCGGGCAATTTTTTTTTTATATTTGCTTCATTTTATGGTCATCTTCACAAGATTATTTGCTGGGAATTTCCTTAGTTTTGTGTGTTTGATTAAGCAATTGCTCAGACACTGGAATCTTGGTGAAGCTTGCAAGCTGTGCAAAGGTAGATGCTTTTCTTCCCCAGAGTATCTTTGTCTGTGCAATATAGTTCCCTGCACGATGTTCCTCCGTCATTGTCCATCTGACTTGGATCTATGCAGGTCTATGATAAAGCACATTTTGGGTCCATACAGACTTTATTAAGTATAGGAAGAATGCTGCTAATAAACAAATAGTTTGCTAAAATAGTTTGGCAAAACTAGTCAAAGGCACCACTTCCTTCTAAAACCAATAAATTTAACAAATTTTGGAGTTAACAAACTGTTTTAGATAGCTAAGTCTCCCGCCCCCCCAAAAACAAAACAAAACAAAACAAAAACAAACCAACCCAAAACCAAAATTCCCAGAAGGAAAACTCACTGCAGTGTTTGAATATCCAAAGGTCTTATCCCATGTACTTTCAGAGTGTGAGGGAAAAATTGTACCCTGGGCTGAAATCCTGCATTGAGATTTTAGGCAGATAAGATGAATGGTATCAGCCTTGGGCTAATAACAGGAAGTTGCCTTTCACCGTAACTATCCACAAAACTGTCTATAGCAGGAGCGACCAAACTTACTGCCGCTCTGAGCCGCACACAATAATCTTCAGAAGTTCGAGAGCCACAAGACACGCACAACCTGCTCCGCAGGGTGGTGCCCATTGGAGCGTGGGGCTTCTGCCCTGATGGCCTCCATGGGGTTAAAGCCCTCAGACCCCCCTCCCTGAAGGGCAAAAGGCCCTAGTCCCATTACACTGCCGCAGTGCAGAAACTCTGAGTCCCTGCAGTCTGGTAGGTAGAGAATGGGGGGAGGCAAGGGGTGTGTGTCTGCGAACCACAATAACTGTGAAAGCCATGTGTGGCTCACAAGCCAGAGTTAGGCCACACATGGCCTATAGTCTCTGAGCTATGTGGTAGCCCAGAATGAACTCCGTGAATGCTTTCTTGGCAAACTAGGGACATTAGGTGTAATGTTCATGGAATGCCCTTGTAAAAAGAGTGCTCTACAAGAGGTTGTTCAGAGGAACGGACTGACCTGTGATATGAGGTTGCTGTTCTAGGTGGTTGCTGGAGAAGCGTTACTAGAGCTTGAATGAATGCAGGATGTTGGAGAGGACGCCTGAGGCAAAACCACTACACACAAAAAGATGCGCTAGGCCTTACCTTCATGCTTTGATGCTGGAGGGGCTTGTAGTGGCAAAAAGAGATGTCAGAATGAAAACACATGATTCCAAAGACCTCTGTCTCATTCAGATCATATCATCTCTGCAGAAATTATTTGCTGTACATAACAACGTTCCTCAAGAGAGGCCTAATCATTGTGATCTGATGCAAGGAGTGATGATGATAGATGTAAAACGAAGTGTTAGGGACACTTGCAGTAATTTATGGTGTGGTTAAAATGCCAAGTAATCCTGCCAACAACACTGAGCCTGAGCAGCAGCTGAGAGATCCAGGTTTGCGTGCGTACTTCGATGCAGAACTCTCAGCTGGCAGGTGTTGAATTAATTGGTGGCCTGAGTGGCTTTTCTATGGAATAGTATTAAGACCCTGATCTTGTAATGACGTGTGTGGGCAGACCCCAGTTTGAGTCAATAGGATTCCAGGCACGTGCATGGGGTTGCCAGCATACATTAGCATCAGCGCTGTAGTGAGTGTGGTCCTGTCTGCAGCAGAGAAAATTGCACTGAGTTTACACTCTTGCGGAGCCCTAATGTAGATGCAGTATATTGTTGCAGAGTGGAGTTTATTGCTGCAATTTATACTTGTGCAAATTTCTCTGATGTAGACAAGGGCTGTGTTGTTGTCTAGTTGTTGAAATGCTGCGGAAGATAGTCTTTGTAGCTTCAAGAGTGACATACTTTTTCTTCTCACTGTATAGGAAGACTTGACTAAACTCTGATTCCTTCTGGATCAGACAGACACCTCTTCACACAGGCGGGCCTGGCTCTGCTAGAGGGCTTTTACAGGGTTGTTTCTGAAGCTAGTATCTTTTTGTTTAGCATACCAAAGTCTACTTATTCATCCGTTGAGTTGTGTTTTTTCAGCCGTTTTCTCTACACCTCTCTCCTCTCATTGGAGGGGCAGGTAAGCTGCTAGATTGATTGTAGCTTCTTAGATCCACGGGCAATGCAGCAGGAGGTGAGTGGGAGCAGGTGAGATGTATGCTGTGGGAGCATAGCACTGTGCAGAGGGTGTCTCCTCCTATCCTAGGAGATGAAGAGAATTACCTCCATGACCTATTAACCTCCTCTAGTCTGGTTTGCAGCTTCTGAATACTGATGCACAGATGGCAGGTCACTGGGCAGCAGCAGCTCTAATGCGTGGGATCAGGACACATTTTATCAGAGTTGCAAGGAGGAGATATATGTAGGAGAATTTCTGCAAAATATGTCTTTTTTTGGGGGGGGGGGAGGGAAGATATCTGTTTGCATGCAATAAAATGATAGAAGAGATGCTGCAGATAATTTTGATTGCACAATCAAGTGGTAGGTAAATAATAATAATGGAAAAGCAATGTTCAGAGAGAGTCACAAATGTATATGTCAAAAAGCTGCTTTATGCAGAGGTCAATAGACTCATAGGTCAGAAGGGACCAATATGATCATCTAGTCTGACCTCCTGCACAAAGCAGGCCACAGAACCATACTCATTCACTTCTATAACAAACCCCTAACCTATGTCCGAGTTATTGAAGTCTTCAAATTGTGGTTTGAAGACCTCAAGCTGCAGAGAATCCACAAGCAAGTGACCCATGCCCCACACTGCAGAGGAAGGGGAAAAACCTCCA